>NC_134314.1:101032812-101340916 GCF_964195595.1 Calonectris borealis | reverse complement strand
AAGGAACAAAGAGAAGGGGAGAATTTCCTCTTTGTGATAAATGTCTCTGTAGTGATCACAGAAGCGCTGGGATGAGGGAGGGGAGGGGCTACCATAATGGTTGCCCGCGTCTCCTGATGGAGGTTGTGGTGTTACTGCACAGCCTCCCACCCACATCGCAGCCACAGGCAGCTACATCCAAGCCTGACTATAGCAGTCCTAAAATGTGTGTCCAAACACAGCTGTGAATAGTATTTTTAGACGTGCATAGGAAGACTGATTATTCTGTGTTGTGTGATTGGAAGACTATGAAAGGTTCTGGAATGCCTCAGTAAATCCAGAAGGGATGCTTCCAGCACAGTGGAACATTAAAAGTTCCCAATATTTTTGAAGTTTTATAATGCAGTGACAAAAAATATCGCTCAGACTAGGCAGTCTTCATGGAAATATTTAGTCTTCTATCATGTGGGAAACAGACTGCAGCTCTTAAATTCTGATCTGCAAATTCAGAGTCAAAGGGTAATGATTCCCCACGTGGGATAAAATTGATATATTATACGCAGTTGCTGAGAGCAATGATTAGGAATTAGGAGAAGTCCTTGCAAGACTCCTGAACTCTAACTTTTTGTTATGTCAATGATATTGCTTTAACAGAGATAATTTAATAAGTAAAACAATACTGTCCCTAAAATGGACGTTCTTCATTTTTTCCAACGCTTTGGACTTTCTCTTGCATTAGACACGTTAGCCTAAATTCATCCTTGCCATAATTTCACTGGTGTGACTGGAGCAATGTGAAGGATGTACATATATGCCAATTTGCAGCCATAGCACATTGTGAAACTCTTCATAATAAGCAGGACAGTCTGGGTTGCGCAATCTCTGGTGGTTTTCCAGTGTAATCTCATCCTGTTTAAACTGACTGCAGACAGGGATGGGCAAGAAACCTCCTGTTTGGATGATTATGCGGTTTGGAGGTTCATTGCGACACCAGAATTTGTTAATTACTCCGTGATGTTCAGATTTTACCTTGGTTATGTGCTCTAATGGGTTTATGCAAAGATATTGTATTTCAGGAATGCTCATGATTTACTTTCATAACCACAGCTTAATTAAGCTATATTAACTTAAAAAAAAAAACAAAAACCAAACAACCCACACTCTTGAACAATAGACTTATGGTATTTTTGCTTTGCGTGAAACATATTAATATTTTGTACCAGTATCCTACATTTTAGCAGTTTAAAGAAAGAGCTTTAAAACAATGATTACTAACATCCTTTTGCATATACACCCACTTAGATGACACTGTGTATGTAACATCTGGTAATCACGATTAACCTTTCCAGACTGTCCAGCACAGAAGTCAAATGGCACCAATTATCCCTCTCTTGATCGTATGCCAAGTTATATATATATCTAGAGGTAACGATGTGATTTCCACCTTTATTGAACTATGGTCTATGTCTTTTTGTCCCTCCCTCCATTTCTTGCCTTGAGTTCACAAAACAAAACCAAAAAAACCCCACAACTATTAGATTGAATTAGATGTTCTTAAAATATGCCCCGAGTACTTTTTATTTCAGACTACTAGTATTATAGCAGGTATATGATAATTTCCATGTGAAATGTAAAGATGGAAACAGATCCTGTAAGACCTTCATAAACTGGAAAAGGCGCTGCCACGTATAAAGCTTATTTCTCTCCCCCTCCCTAGAACCTGGCTGTGCTGCTCTGTAGCTCAGGGCTTTGAAAGGTGGGGTTTTTTCCATGCTTGGGAGCAAAGCAGCCCAATTTTAGTCATAAATCTGCCCTGTATGCAGCAGGAACTCTTCTTTTCAGAACATGCAAAACACAGACCTTGGGGAGGAAGGAATAACTAAACGACACAGAAAATCTGCACTTCACCCGAGGTGACGGGGAAACGCGTGCTTTATGTCTGTTACAAGGAGCCATGGGAGAGGATTGTATGCAAAAGAGTTTGGGGATGTCAAGTCTCCAGGTGGTGGCTGTCAGAGGTGAGAGGTGTTAATTAGGCAGCCCTGCCTTGCAGCAAGCCCCAGCTCTTTCTTACTCTGCTAATTCCCACAGAATGATTCATTACCCAGCACTGCTCTTTGACTGTCACAAACAAATCATGGGCTGGAATTTTTTGCATCCTTCTCACCACCTAGGAGACTGTATTTTCAGTATAATGAAATTTTTGCATTACAAATATTTTTTTTGGAGGGCAACAAGTCAAGAAATAAGATTTTAATATGGTTTTGTTTATTCATATAACATCTAGTGCGTGCACCCAAATATATCCACGTGAGGAAAAATCCATATGTCATTACCTGGAAGCATTTCTCTCCTAAGATTTGATTTGGTCACGGAAATATTTTAAGCTGAGACATGGGTGTTGGAAAGTACGCAAAACTAAGACAAGGACATTTGGACTTAACTGCATGATGAATTCTTATTCCAACATACCTCAATGATTACCATGAGATAGACAGAAATTATCCCACCTGCAGACAGCCCAGGCAAGACCTCAGAAGATCAGTGCTGCAGAACCAGCTCAGGCAGAACAGCCATTCAAGGGTCCTTTTCTCTTTACGCACTTCCCAGGAAGTTGGCTGACATTTCTAAGGTGGAGAAGAGCAATATTCCTCGTACTGTGGCAAGGGCAAGCTCCACTGCTTTCAGGGGGCTAAGGTACAGCCCTGAGCATTGTTCACTAGAAAAGGGAAATTTTTCCCTCCCCACTAACTGCAGAGTTCTCAGCCACAAACAGAAATTTCTTGAGTCACACAGAAAATGAAAAGATATTTATTTCATCCTGTCCTGGTTTTGGCTGGGATGGAGTTGATTTTCTTCCTATTAACTGGTATAGTGCTGTGTTTTGGATGTAGTGTGAGAATAATGTTGATGACACGCTGATGTTTTGGTTGTTGCTAGGTATTGTTTACGCTAGTCAAGGACTTTTCATCTTCCCATGCCCTGCCAGATGTGCAGGGGGCTGGGAGGGAGTGTGGCCAGGGCAGCTGGCCCAGCTGGCCAATGGGCTATTCCATACCATATGACGTCATGCTCAGCATATAAGGCTGGGTGAAGAAGAAGGAGGGGGGGCGTTCGGAGTGATGGCGTGTGTCTTCCCAAGTCACCGTTACGCGTGATGGAGCCCTGCTTTCCTGGCGATGGCTGAACACCTGCCTGCCCATGGGAAGTGGTGAATGAATTCCTTGTTTTGCTTTGCTTGCATGCGCGGCTTTTGCTTTCCCTATTAAACTGTCTTTATCTCAACCCACGAGTTTTTCTCACTTTTACCCTTCTGATTCTCTCCCCCATCCCACCCGGCGGGGGGGGGTGAGCGAGCGGCTGCGTGGTATTTGGCTGCTGCCAGGTTAAACCACGACAGTCCTTTTTGGCGCCCAACGTGGGGCTCGAAGGGTTCGAGATAACGACAGGTTTGATTGGAATGTGCTAGATTGAATTTATAGCTGTTACTGCTGTTTAGCTATTAATTCGCAGGCTCTTGCGCTTGCCATGGGGCTTGCTTGCCTTAATGTGTATTGGAGTCTTGTGCTCGTTAGTGGCTGCTTTTTTTGCTCTCGCTGCTTGCTGTACTGCTGCGCTGCTTATTGTCTTACTGTGCTGTGCCTGGGAACATTCTGATAACAGCAATGGGGATGCGCCTGGGCTGGCAGATGGCCAGGGCATCGCTGCTGCTTCTGTGCTGCTGTGCTGGACAGGCTGGAACTGCAGCGTGAACTCGAATTGAAGGGACTGTGACCTGTGGCTGAGTCCATGCGGGACAGGACACCCCGAGGCGTCTGTGACTGTGGATAAGCCCATGCCCAAGCAGGTACATCTTGAAGTGTCAGTGGCTGTGCATGAGGCCATGCTGGAGCACCTCAAAGCGTGTGGCCGTGGATAAGCCCATGACAGGGGAGGTACCCCCCTGGAGAGATTGCAGCCATGGGTAAGGCCATGTTGGAGCAGGTTTACTTCTGAAGGGACTGTGGCTGTGGACAAGGCCACACTGGAACTGGTGCACCTCGAAGCGACTGTGGCAGTGGATAAGTCTGTGCCGCAGCAGGTACACCTCTGGAGAGACTGTGGCTCATAGGTAAGGCTCCACTTGGAGCAGGTACACACTAAGGGACTGCAGTCTGTGGATAAATCCAAGCCGGAGCAGGGGCAAGGGGAGGAGTTCATTGCAATGTTAAACCCTATGATCTGGCCCAAAGGGACCAGGGGTGGAGATTGTAATGGATATACCTTTAAATTGTTGTAACCCATGATTTGAGTTGCATGTTATAGGAATTACTATAGCAGGAACCACCTGAACCAACGGAGGACAAACTTTACAAGAAGCAGCGCAGGTGCAGCAGTGACCCGACCTGAGCTGGCTTTGGTGCCCAGTAACTCCACGCAACACACCACCTCTGCTGACCTGAGTGACCACCATAACTGATGGAGCCCAAAGTCATGGACTAAATGAACGCAGTGGACATTTTGTGGACATTTATGGATATTTTATGGACATTTTACAGGGGTGGTCCATAGACTAAGGGAATGATATCTGTGTATTATATCAAAGGATGGGAAGGGGGATGGTGGGTAATGAGAATGTATTGGATAGTGTGGGACCTGAGCATGATGTAAATGGTATGGAATAAGGGGTGGATACTGTCCTGGTTTTGGCTGGGATGGAGTTGATTTTCTTCCTATTAACTGGTATAGTGCTGTGTTTTGGATGTAGTGTGAGAATAATGTTGATGACACGCTGATGTTTTGGTTGTTGCTAGGTATTGTTTACGCTAGTCAAGGACTTTTCATCTTCCCATGCCCTGCCAGATGTGCAGGGGGCTGGGAGGGAGTGTGGCCAGGGCAGCTGGCCCAGCTGGCCAATGGGCTATTCCATACCATATGACGTCATGCTCAGCATATAAGGCTGGGTGAAGAAGAAGGAGGGGGGGCGTTCGGAGTGATGGCGTGTGTCTTCCCAAGTCACCGTTACGCGTGATGGAGCCCTGCTTTCCTGGCGATGGCTGAACACCTGCCTGCCCATGGGAAGTGGTGAATGAATTCCTTGTTTTGCTTTGCTTGCATGCGCGGCTTTTGCTTTCCCTATTAAACTGTCTTTATCTCAACCCACGAGTTTTTCTCACTTTTACCCTTCTGATTCTCTCCCCCATCCCACCCGGCGGGGGGGGGTGAGCGAGCGGCTGCGTGGTATTTGGCTGCTGCCAGGTTAAACCACGACACATCCTAAAAGTTTTCGTCCTAAAACTTCATCTTAAACATCCTGAAACTTTTTTTTTTTTTTCAGGGTGAGAAGAGTTAAGTTCTTGATCTTCAAAGGGAACTCAGTTTAGCTATCAAAATTTTATTCTTGCTCTTTCACCTGCACACAATTATGGCTAGAAATGCATATCATTTCTTTCAGTGGTTGAAGGCTAAGCATGCATTTGTTGGCACAATCAGATAATTATCTATCCAAGTAATATAAAACAATTGTAAAGATATTTGCAGCCCACTTCACTTTACTCACAATCACATAAAACTAAGGGAATGCGAGGAATGAAGTCTGGCTTCATCTCTGAGCGAAGCAGAGACTTCTAGAAAATACACTTTAATTACATTCCTCCTCTTGTTGGAAAGGTTGCACATCAGGAAAAGTCTTCTGAGTCTTTTCTGTGGCAGAAATGTAGCCACCATATAAAACCTGTAATAAGAATTGTCAAATATAACGATTTTATGATGTCTGTTCATCATCTGGGCAGTAAAAGGAAGATTTCCTTAATGAATGCATTGATCTAACAGATGAGGGCCAAAGAAGAAGCAGCACAAAAGCAATACCATGGCTTCACAGAAGAATGCAGAGGTGAATATTTGAAAGACAGAGGTACACAGAGATTTTTCTAATGTGCGGTTTTTTTGCCACTGCTGGGGTGACAAATTGAAGGTGGAAGGTAGGTGTGAATCCAGCTAGGAGGACGGGGCAGGGCTGAGAGCCCAGCGCGTATTGCCAGGGGAGACCGGGGGGTCAGAAGCACAGGTTATCGGATACCTTGGAGGGTATATAAATCAGGAGGTATGCTATTGAAGTTTGGGTTCTTGGATTTATTCAAAAACAGAGTGAGATTACAAGCAACTACCGTAAATTATCTATTTATAGTAGGCTGAATGAAATAGCAAGGTTTTTGGAAAAGCACATTATTTTCTCTCTCTCCATTCTGAAATATAGCTTTAGCCTCTGTGTGGGTGGCTAAGAGAATATCACAGTGTCAATAAATGATAGGCACCTTTCTTCTTTTTTTTTTTTAAGCAAACTTTCCGGAGACTTAGAGACGTTATTACTAAAACAGTCAGGACCTGAATGCTGCATGCTCCCACTGACATCAGTACAAACCTGCCAAAGTGATTACATTCCAGTAGAATCAGATCCTGCTGGCCATGTGTCCGGTTGTTGACACAGGTGTAAATTAAGTGTGAATCTATTGTGGCCAGTGCAGGTATTAATCATCATGTCAGCATAACAGAGAGTTGCCTTCGACCCTCCATTGATCTTGTTGAGGTTGCTACCCTGAGATAAATGTACCATAGCAAAAGTGGCGTGGAAATGCTCATCACATATCATGATTCTCCCTCCCACGCATGCAGCCATTTGGGAGCTGGTACCTCCATCACCAGAGGTGCTTTAGGAAACTGCTCCATAGTTTGTGCCTAGTGACCATGAGGTGCAGCATACTGGTTGTCACTCGTTTGGTTGGGCTCAAAATCTGTTTACCAAAGCTTTTTGCTACTACATGAGACCTTTCTCCCTCTCTCACAGCCTTATTATGTCAGAATTGGTAATGCCAGCTCCTGACGAGCGGTGATTCTGCTCAGACCACGGAGAAGCATCTCCAGAGGACAAATTAAACCAGCAACAGCTCTGAGGCAGTACCAGCCCTGGAAGACAGCTATGCATCAGCTGCTTGGAAAGGAGCCTTATTGCAGGGCGGAAGGCAAGGTTTACGTGGTAAAATGGACTAATAGCTACTACAGTAAAGTATCTGTAGGAAAATGTTATGGATCTACAGGAAGTAGGGGTTATAAGAAGAATTTATTATTGTGGTGGTCTAGTTTTTTCTTTCTTACTGAATTGCAAAACTGAGTTTCATGTTGAGATAGATTCAGGTACTTGAGATTGTTCTTAACAATTTGTTATTGACATTAGTAATTATTTATATTGACATATAAAATATGGCTGGAAGTTTTTGTTCATCTTTAAAATACAACAGACAAAGCTGTTGTTCTGAAGTCCATACTGAAAAGTTGGCTCTTGCTGTTTGTAAACACACACACACACACAGAAGGAATTTGGTCGCACTAAATGGGCCCCGAAAGTTGGCCTATCTAGGGAATAACTGCTTTCCGCATGTGTTTTCTTTTTTATGCTGAGTTCTGCAAGGCTGGTCAAAACAAAGTAAAAAAAGAGATTTTTTTTTTTTTTTCCCTAAAGAAATTTCACTCTTCGTAACTGATGACTTACTTATGGTTTTGGAATGTTCAAGATGAGTGGTTTTTTATTATTATTGTTGTTGTTATTAGGGAAGTAAGCAAGGGCAAGGGCACAAACCATAGGCTTCACCTTGAGTGGACCACTACATGTTCTGTGCGCGTTGGAGCAGGTTGCAGCTGTGTTATGGGGAGGAGAAGTGTGTGTCTGTGCAACACAACTGGTATGCAGGAATCCTTTCGGGACGCTGTGGGTGAGCCTGAGACGTGGACATTGGGATCATGCACTGCTCAGGTCAGGTCTGAAACCTCCCAGCAGGTCACAGGAATGGGCCATGTCTGCTACTGTTTCCCATTTTCCTATAAACAAAGAAGTAACACTGAATAAACAAAGGTGCATATTTTGTTCTGTGGTCTCCAGAAATATGGTGTTGTCTAGTTTCAGTCATGGAATACACTGTTCTGGAGAGATTTTTATTTTGTACTAACAGAACTTTCTCAGATCAAAAGTTCTGGATTAAAGAAAGCATTTGAGAACTGAAGCTGAATCTTGCCATTGGCCTTATGAATAGGATTTTTAGTACATTCAGACTTTAAGGCTCTTCACACATTTTCTTTGGAAAGCTCAAGTTTCTATTTTGGGGGCTGAGTTTGTATTTTAATGAATCAGAATGTGTGAAAGCCATATGAAAATAAGTTGTTAAGTCTTGGGAGGAACAGTCATTCAGAACTGGCTATCAATAGAAAACTGCCTATATAGCTAATACAAAATTCTTAGTAAAGTTTAGAAAAAAATATTGGAGTCACCAAAAGCCTGCTCGAATAAATTAGGATGAAAACCCGACCTTGTTTTCTAACTGCCTGGGCAGCGGTCCTGTGGTTGCCCAGGAGATCCCTAGCATGCATCTGTTCTGAAGACTGGGATGCTAGAGATTGCATAGGCAGTGCAATGCTGCAAAGAATTTTGATTTAGGAAGTTGTTTGTTTGGGGTTTTTTTTTCCCTCTTAACTTGAATTACTGAAGGAATTTCTTCCTTGTTTTTCTTTTTCCATCATGGATACGCTGATGGGAGGTTACCCAAATGGTTTTGCTCATTGATACTGTAATGAGGCAGAGAGATGAAGAAGGTGGGCGTCAGTATTGCCAAGCATTCATTTGGCCCAGAAGTTAAAAAGATTTGAATGCAACAAGAATAAAGTCAACATTTAAACAGGATAAGCAAGAATCTGTGGTATAGTTTGGCCAGGGAGCCACATAGAAGAAAGCACAAGTGCAACTCATAGGTGCTGCTTCTATGAGAGACGGTAGCAGCATTGCAGCATTAATGTTTTCATTTTTGGGGCAAATCAAATTACAGATTTTTTTTGTCCAATTTGCACAATAATATTCTTTGAGGCCCCAGAATGCGGTATTAAAGAAAAGGCAAGAGTTGGGTTCAGATGTCATTGGGTTATTCAATGCCATCTGAACAACACAGGGCTTACAAGCAATCTGTGGTTTTAAATTAGGTTTGCCAAATGTTACATAAAACAATCAGATATGCACAAATCAAAGCTGTTGAAAGCCATTTGCATGCTGGATTATAGGGAGATAAAGCTCAATGAACATTACTGCCAACAAATAATCTAACTTTTTTCTGCAATGAGTATGGAGTACTCAAGATAACTGGTGGCACATTTTAGGTAACAGTGTTGATTTAAAGTAAAAAATAGTCCTATCATTCCTGTGACTTGAAATCAGGGAAGACCACTAATATCACCTGCAATTTTTCAAAGGCAGACAAAGGCTGTTTCATGCCAACAATTTTAGTTGTGTTCATAATTTTGAGATATAACAGCACTTCGGCTGTTATCAGACTCTAAACAAAAAAGGAAAAACGTCCATTTTAAAATTCTTGCTTAACTCTTTAGTCAGTTCTACCAATTACTGTCCTCTTATGGTGGAAAAATAATTAGGAATCCGTTTTGCTGGAAATCCTGGTGCGCTTTTTAAAAGTTTGCTTTGATTTGCCAACATGCCTTTCTTTTGGATCCTCATGCGTGTCTAGGAGGCAAAATGCAATATTAGTTCAATCAGCTCATGTGCAAAGCAGTCCAACCTTTTTGCTGGGCTTCCCAGCACAGCTAATATTTTGGATCAAGCAGCACTCTCATGGCTTTATATTTGAAATAAATTTGCATAAATCAGAGGAGAACTGGGGCCTGTAATGATTTATGGTCAAGTGTTTTGCCTTGAGATGATAGCTCTTCTTTGTTTTCCTCAGGACTGTGAGAGTTTAGACCAAACTGTGTGTTGGTTTAGACCAACTCAAAACAGATTAATTGTACTTGACAACTTGGGGAGAGCTTGGCAAAATATTGCTAGTGAAATCAGCTGCCACTGGAAGGTAGCTAGAATTTTGCCATTAACTTTATCTGGGACAGATTTCTTCCTTTTGCTTCTCACCCCTGGTGGAGTCTGTTAATCCCCCCTCAGGCCAGCGAGATGGAGCAGCAATGAAGATGGCATGGTGATGTAAAGCATTGGGAATAAGGGATAAAAAGTCGAGTCCAGAGGACTAGATAAATATTAATCTGTTCTACACCCAACCACAGAAGGGCAAGGGACTGATACATGTAGCTCTTCTTTCTAGAACAGACAGAAATCCTTCTTAGATCCTTATAATCCCTGAGCAAAATTTCTCAAAAATTCCCTTTATATTGTGGAAAGACTTTAAAGTAAAGTAGAAAGTTTTGTTTCTTAGGGGAAAAAAAAGCAAGAAAAAGAAAAAAGCATTTCTTATGCTGTTCATCATATAAATCAATGAAAAATCTTCCATTTGTTAATTTAAATGAGTAAAGTTTTAAGTATAGCAGAATAAAGTAAATTCAGAATATGTAAAATATTCCAGAATCGTATATATGCTACAAATTACTATGTCTGACTAAATTATCCTTCCTGGATTTATGTTGCAAAGGAGAATTTCAGCAATATTACAAATTTGTCATAAATAATCCTTAACAAAGGTGATATTTCAGTAAGGAGACTTGGCAAATGTGTTTCATATGCCAATGTAATTTCCAGGTTCATGTGCAGTCAGCATTTCCTACAACTCCAGTCCTTCTCTCCCTATTTAGGACCTGATTTTCAATTTCCATTGCTTTCAACTGAAATTAGCTAAATCTGCCAGAGAAACAAACCTTCTTAAAACTAAATCCAGAATTATTAGTAATAGGATATTTATAAAAGAGGCCAATTTCTGTCCTTTACAATTCTATAAATGATAGCTAAGATAGAGATGGGTCTTTTGCTACAATAAAAGAGCAAATCAGGAGGAGAAAATGGTATGTGTGATAGGAGAATGCATTCTGTATTGAGTGCAAAGAACTGTCTTCATTCTTAAAAACCCAACAGTTCTGCTAAATTGCCAAGGTGAATGTTATACTATATGCAAATTGAAAAATTTTGTAAATATGTTTTAAATGGACATTTAAATACAGGTTGCATTTTTGTCCCTTGTAAGTGATATTGTCTTCCATGCTGCTGTTGTAGGTGTGAATATTCCTGCTAATTTTTTCTGGTTATGGTAACATTCGATATGTGGTCGGTGAGAATATATGCCCCCAAACACACGACGACTGCAGATGCCCTTCCCCTGCGCTGCTCTTTGTGGTTGCTTTATTTGTAGCTCTTGCTGCGCAGTCTTTATATGAAGTCTTGGTCCTCAGGGCCATGGGTAACATCAACCTACATCCCAAATGATAAGAATAATTTTAGGAATGTTAAAATTATATAATGAAGCAAATTATTACTCTGTGTGTGTGTGAGATACCATTGTAGCAGCTCAGAACCTCAGCTATGGACTGATGTTCTATTGCATTCGGCACTGGAAAAAACAAACTACATGATTACTTTCTAACATTGAATCAACCGATTCTTCTCTAGCACCTTTATTCTTTGAAATATGAATCAGTTGGTTTATATAAAGCATTAACTACTGAAAGAAATTAAAAAAAAAATAGAGGGGAATCCATTTGATCAAAGATTCTTTGGTGATAAAACAGTTGGGTTTTATGTATGATTTGGCAAAGTTGTAATGATTGTAAGTAGGAGAGTTCATATGAATCCCTTGGAACAGATATGAGATCCACTAGATCTCATTCTTGAACAAACCAGGTGTCAGGAGCATAAAATATTTATCTACATAAATTAATCGTACCCTTTAGTAGAATTAAGTAGTATTTACTAAGAAGAAAGAGTTGGAAGAACTTGAAACACCAAAGACAATAATTTCTCATTCCTTTCAGATGCAGATATTTGAAACAAATTTGATCAGATATTGTTTCAGAGTTTGAATCTTCTGATATCCTTTTCAAGTGACCAGTTTGGACCATGCATGCCTACAGTTCTAGTGGGGCAGAACATAAAGTGTGACAACGATGTTTACATCCCATTAGAGATGATGAATTATAAAAGCATCACTGGGATAAAAGAAAGTAGCCAAGTTTAGCCTCAGTCTTTTAGTGCTGCAGCAAACAAGTGAAAAAGCATTGTAATAAGTTTTGCTTCTTTTTAAGTAAAATCCAGTTTTTGCTACGAGTAATCTTGCAAGAGCAAAAGATGACATTTTACTCAAGAAATTCACGGTTGTTTAAAATTACATTACTGAAATGTAAATAGACTCACCAGGACCAAAAATGTTGACTATGATGTTTTTAGAGTACCCCGCACAATGAAATGTATTTTTATTTGCAATAACTACCCTAGTAAACATAATTTATATTAATAATAAAGCAAATATTCCTATAATATCCAGAGTTTTTACATGAGCTAAAATTTCTCTGCATAAAACAGCACCTCTGTCTCCCTCTCTTTCAGAATTCAGGCCAGTTTTATTGATTTCAAAGAGCCAGAATGAAAATGGAGGCTGAACCCATTGCAAAGCTTTGCCCAACGGCATACTAAGGAAGTTGGTCGCTAGTGACTTCCTAACTGAACTTCTGCCTGCATGGATTCATACCCCCAGTTCCTGTCAGACTGAAATAACTACCAGAATATTCTATTTTTGAGATGATGCTCATTAAGCTCCACTTACTTACATGGTTCCCCTTGCATGGACTGACTTCCTAGCAGCTTAGGGGGAGCAAATACAGACTGGGAACTGGAGGGCCTGTGGAGGGGAAGGGCTGGAGTTCAGTTCCTTTTCCCATGTATGCTTAACAAAATACCTAAATAGATGCTGGAGCAGTGACAAGGAGACAGGTTCTCCACCGAAGGAAAATTTCCTCAACATTTAATCATGCTTGAGATCATTCTCTGTCCAAAGGCATACTTAAATAATCTGTTGAAGTTGAACTGTTTCCAAAGAAGAGACTAATAAATGTAGTAAACAGATTACAGGTGTGGCTCAGCACAGGCATGCTGGAGCTGGTATCTGAGGTTATAAATCAAGAGGGAGAAAAAGGAGATGGCAAGGATGAAAGGACAGAAATGGAGAGGCAAGGAGACGTAGGAGATGTTGACAATGAAGCCACCCCACAAAAGCAGACTACTCTGCTCCTCTTCCTTGCAGGGCCCCACCCAGCAGAGGTTCTTTGAGGATGTCCATCAGATCAGGCTTCACAGACGAGCCAGAGCAGTAACAAGTTCATAGTTCCCAGTAGAGCTTAAGAGCAAGCTGGAAGTTTTATTGCTCTGGCTTGTCATGTTGTAGATAGCTTGTGCGTGCCCAGAAGCAAACCCTATCCCCCCTCTCTCTCCCCAGAGCATTACTCTTCAAGTGCCACAGGACTCTCGAAACAGAGGAACATGGGGTTTGAGGAATGAAATTTTACTCTTTGATGTCTGGCTTAGCAGTTAGCCTAATTATTATTGTAGATTTGGCAGGCAAGTTGTCTTTCTAAAGTGTTCCCACTCTTTTGAACTACCCATATAGATTGTGAAGATTTTTTTCTACACTGCTTTAAGATGCCAAAGTTCAGTTTTAAAACAAAAGAGCCCAGAAGCCAGAAAGACATTGCTCTGCTGTCACGCACAGCCTCACCTCTCAAGCATTTGAAAGCCTGAAGGACTTGGAGAGAAAATGAAGAAGGGTGTCTAACTTTTATGGAAACATGTATTTCCTCCCCAATCTCTTTCTTTATTTTGGTAAGAAGTATACAGAAAAAGGACAAATATGTTTAAATTAATCATGTGGAACTGATTTCTGCAGGAGAGGCCGTGAGATAACTGCAGGAACCCAAGTAAAGCGCAGATCCTGCCGCTGTGATGTGCTGATGGACGGGAACTTGCGTGACAAGCGATGAAACATGCTGTGACACACAGACAATAGAGCTGCTGTCAAGGCCACAGTCTGGTTACATGGGGCAGATCAAACACCAGCTGGAAGACAAAATCGAGGCCTCATGCAATGAATAACACAAGTAGAGCGAAGATGAGGTGGAGCTCTAAGGTGGTGGTCCAGCACCACTGTCACCAAGGAAAATGTGGGTGACAAATCGTGAGCTATGTTCTGCGGCTGGTAGACATCAACCTCACCCCCTTGCAGGAAAGAAGCCA
The DNA here is from genome assembly GCF_964195595.1 of Calonectris borealis. Taxonomy (NCBI): domain Eukaryota; kingdom Metazoa; phylum Chordata; class Aves; order Procellariiformes; family Procellariidae; genus Calonectris; species Calonectris borealis. The sequence goes on along the minus strand of NC_134314.1, from coordinate 101,326,908 downwards.
GCAGCTTCTGGGTAAGAAGACTTCTCATATTTAAACATTTCTACTGTATTTTTATGCTGTGGCCATCCCCAGAGGGAGAAATTCCAAGAGAATTAGTGTTTGGCCAATGCTCAGGGGGTATAGGAAAAGTATGGGGGGCTGTGCATTCAGCAAGCCAGGCACTGAAGCTTTGGGAAGATCTGCTCCCAGAGATGAGATGCCCTTGTGAAAAGCACGTAGCAATGTAATCCATGATTTATGAGATTGAACTTTGAGAGTGAGATCTTCCAAAATAAATTGCTAGCAGCAAGGTCTGTGCAACCCTGGAACATTTAGCTATTAAGTACTGTCTTTTTTTCTCACTAGTGTTATAATTTGCATTTTGATTAAACTAGCCAAATATTTTGTTGAACAAAAGAGTATCTTAGTAAACATAATTATGTTTTTGGTCTAGATGACCTTTTTCCTGAAAAAAAAATCCTGGTTACCTTTTCTATTAATAAAAAAGTTAATTAATGTAGTTGGATAAATTAATAAAGAAGAGGTAACTGAATTAATCATACTTTATGTAATAGCAGATTGCCAGGAGCTTATAGATTAGTCTAAGAATTTCCCTTCGTGTTATAGGCTAATATAAATAGACTTAATGCAAAAGGACTATGTCCATTTTTTCCCTGGCCTTACCCCCAAATTAACAGTGCACTAGTAAAAACACCTGGCATATAACAGACACAGGGTAACGCTTGGGATAAAAGGACCACAGAGGTTCATGTTTTTTGCTACTTGTTTTTAACAGGAGCTGGAAATCTGTTCTGTTTGAAAATATAGATTTTAATTGCCACACAGAATAGAAGTCTGGTATTGATTCAAGATGGATTTGGAGATATTCAGATCTTGCAGCTGATGAATCAGTTTTAAGCTGCTCTTTAGCTCCCCGGTTGCTTTGTTAATTACGGTCCTCTAGGTGTGTTTCCTGAGATCTGAGATAGATAGTGCAGCAGTGACTGACACATTTTCTCATGTTCATATTTTACGAGAAAAGAAAGTCAATTCTATTCTTCCTTTTCTTTTGTAGACCTTGCCATCACACAACCTGTAATTATATTGACAGCTGGGACACATGCTGAGGATGAACAAAGTGAGCAGGAGCCAGATGATAACGTTTTTCCACTCTCTGGAAGTGTGTGATTCTTCTTGAGGAAGAGACTGTCTGAAACCATTGGATTCCAGCGTAGCTCAGCCTATGGTAGACCCAAATGTATAATCGCAGCCCTTAAAATGTTATGAGTCCCTAATGCACAGTGAAACAATTCCAGACATACATATGTGACATGGGAAGAACCAGGTGCCAAAAATTTCTCTTTTGTCTGGCCATAAAGTGCAAAAATATTCTCTCTAAAAGGTAAAAATCCAATGAGCTTTCTAACATAAAACTTTGTTTATATATGTTCTCCACCATACTTTTTTTCAGAATTTTTTAAACACCTTCAGAAAAAAGGTTTTTTTAAAAAAAGGACTTAAATCCTCCTCTTCTGTTCAAGAGGCTGTTGGAAAAAAACATATATAGTTTTTATGCATGTGAATGTATGAGCATGTATGTAAATCCAGAGTTTTACTGGACCTTTAATAGCATCCAGCTCAGCAGATGGTTACCAGCAGAAAAGACCTAGCCACCTTGTCTGCACCATTGCTGGCAGCTCCCACATTCACCATGAGTGTGCGGTAGAGGTGAGAGGGAGGATAAGGCACCGCCTACCAATCAGACTGAGATGGCTCTGGACAGAGAGGCCAGTAGCATGAAAAAGCAGGTGATATTCAAAAGAAGTTGTGCAATAAGCAGTTCAGGAGGTGACCACCATTTCAGCAGCTGGTTCAGCTGAACGGGGCTATGTCCCATCCAACAGGCTCTATGCACATGAGAGACAGACAGGGCCCTCTTTTGTATCTTCTTGTCTCCTGAGAACACCTAAGGTAATGAAATATCTGTTGCTAAGGTAATAAAATAGTTGAGCTGTTGGAGGCAAGGTGTAGGTTTGCAGGGAAGAAGGGCTGGTCAGACTGGCTTAGGCCAGGGGTTCGGCTGGCTTAACATCTTGCCTGTCATTGGAGCCAGCTTTCAGCATGTGAGGAAGGTTGTGCTGGTTTCGGCTGGGATAGAGTTAATTTTCTTCACAGTAGCTAGTCTGGGGCTCTGTTTTGGATTTGTGCTGGAAACAGTGTTGGTAACACAGGGATGTTTTCGTTCCTGCTGAGCAGTGCTGACACAGAGTCAAGGTCTTTGCTGCTCCTCACCCCACCCCACCAGCGAGCGGGCTGGGGGTGCACAAGAAGCTGGGAGGGGACAGGGCGGGGACAGCTGACCCCAACTGACCAAAGGGATATTCCATACCATATGACGTCATGCTCAGCATATATAAAGCTGGGGGAAGAAGAAGGAAGGGAGGGACATTCGGAGTGATGGCGTTTGTCTTCCCAAGTCACTGCTACGTGTGATGGAGCCCTGCTTTCCTGGAGATGGCTGAACACCTGCCTGCCGATGGGAAGCAGTGAATGAATTCCTTGTTTTGCTTTGCTTGCGTGCACGACTTTTGCATTACTTATTAAACTGTCTTTATCTCAATCCACGAGTTTTCTTACTGTTACTCTTTCAATTTCATCCCAGCGGGGGAGAGTGAGCGAGCGGCTGGGTGGGGCTTAGTTGCCGGCTGGGGTTGAACCACGACAAGGTGCAACAAACACAGCAGAAAATTGAAGCAGGGCAACCTAGCCAAGCAATCCTTAGTGGTTGTAATGGACCCCATCATACCAGACAGCCTCTGTGTGTAGTCCCGTTAACCCCTGGTATTTTTCATGTCAGTTTAACGTCCAGTTCTCTTTGAACTTACTAATCAATTCTAAGGCAATGAGGTTTGTAATTTAATCATGTGCAAATGGTATAGGTGTGTATGGGGAAGGAGGGGAGGCACGTCTTTTATTGGTGTTGATACTTGCATGGAATTTCACTTCTTTGTTAGATCTGAAGCTGTGCCCCGTGCTCTCCCTGCTTTAATTTGGGTCTAATGGTTATAAATACAAATAGCAAAAACAGAGCAAACGGAGCAACACACTGTATTTGCTCACAATATTTATGATATGACCAGTTAAAACATTCCTGAGGTAAATGTTTATTTATCAAAGACATTTTGCAAACTGTATTTGAAAGGTTAAAAAAATCCCTATGTTTTCTCCCGAAAGCTTATTTATACTTAGCTCCAACATAGCCTTATACTTTCTGGCTGTAGAAAATAACAGAGTTCCCATTAGCAAACACAAATCGTTCTAAAAAGATTGTTAGACATTTTAATTTTTTTAAAAAAGTAGTTAATCTCAAGCTTAAAATTGCCTCCAATCTGCTAAACAGCTTTCAAGACTGATATATAAGTAGAAGAAAAGATGGTCTCTAGAGAGCTAATCTTGCAGCTATTAATCCTTTGGGTTTTCAGTCAAATAGGATTGGAGACCAGGTTTTCTATGAAGAATGATTAAGATGTCTACATAAAGCTCAGATTAGGATTAAAAAAAAAAAAAGGCCGAGAAAAGGTTTTAATGGAAAACTAAAATCTCACAAATCTCCCGTTTCATTAAAATCAGTACTCCTCATTTCAATGGAAGAATTTTTGTTTTATTTTGTTTTCACTGCATGCAATTTCCATGGTTGTACTTCAAATTGCAGGAAACTGGGTTCATACAGGACAGATTATGCATCTGATGTTGTATTCGTTATACCCAAACCAGTATACCAGCACAGCCCCCTGGAGTGTGCATTGGGCTGCATCTCCTTATTTCTATATTCAATCCCAAATACTAAAGTGAAGCAAAAATGTCCGTATATTCTTTAGCAATACCATGGAAGTGTGAAAAATGTTATACATGAGTCAAATAGAAGAAAAACTAATTTTTAAATCTTGAGTGAGCCCAGATTAGGACACTAATAACCCAGTGGAAAATTATGAGTATATTCTGGTCCAAGAGGAAAAGAAATTTCCAAAGGGTAACTATACATTGATTTCACGCATAGGCTGGAGAAGTTAGAGTGGGAAGCAAGGCAAAGACTTGAGAAAGGCAAAGCTGACACCAGTATTAAACCACATGCTGAAGTTGTTCATTTTTGTGTGAAACTAGCTCGTATTGTAGATGAATAAAATCTAAGCATTTTTCACAAGAAACAAAGTGGATGTGAGGTTGCAAAGTGTTAACGAGGTCAGATCTTCCTAAAGACAGCCAGCCTTTGATAGTCTAAAAAGAGAGGAAAAAAATATAACTATTAGCTGCCAAGTCCTTAAACGACTATGATTTTGGCATAGTCTTTCTGATCATATGATGCACATTCTACTAGGGAAATCAGAGTTGTGTAAATTCTTGCAAAGTATTTTTAGAAAGCTATGAAGAATTGTCTGGAAGCAAATCAGAGAAGGAGAGAATTGCCCTAAATTATAGAAAAGTTTTAATTTCATTGTTAAATATCTGAGAAAACTTACAGGAAAAATAACAAGCATCTTTAAAAAGGCTATAATAAATCACTGCGTATAAATTTTCCATTCTATGTATTGTTCTTGCCTAAGTTTGTCATTTAATTTCTACAAGTACTGTGAGAAATCACTTTTCCCGGAAGGTTTTCAGGGCTTCTGTTACTTTTTGGAAACTTAAATCTCTATGTGACTCCATATCCTGAACTGCCATTCTGCTGTTAGAGCTGCGAGTTTGATGAACTCACTACGTTACATTAACAACTCCAAAGGTGTAGTTGCCTACATAGGTATTTATAGGTACTCTTCTAGAAGTGGCAGAATTTTTCTTAGAGAGCTTTTAAATGATCTACAGCTTTTGCATCTGCAGGCAAAGAAACTTCTGATCTGACCAGTTTGATTCAAGCAAATGCACCTGAGGCCATCTATTTATATTTCCTCTATTTCTGATGCAACGAGTCCCTTTGAAAATGAACATTTCCAAACAAAACCTTGTTTTTATCTGTAGCAGTCATTTGCATCCCTCCCTCACGACATTTAATTGTTATAAACAGTACCAAGACATTCTTTTCTTGTGTTTTGGTAGTGTTTTGTTGCTCTCATAATGATTTCGAGATTAAAGGAGGCACCCTGACTATCAGGGCCAGATGCAAGACCTGGGCAGCAGAGGGGGTTACTGCTCTCTCGCTGGAGACCATCCCATCTTTGTTCTCAAAGGGTTTTTACCCATCTCCCAAACTGTGCATGACATCATTGCTGAATGAGGAAGGAAAAGGTCATCCAGATGAAGATGACAGCTCTGAATTACCTTGCATTTTGATGTTCAGTCCTTTTTTTTTTTTCACAGCACTCATTAGGGTGAATTTTGTGAGGAGATGCATTTTTCCTAAGTGATGATGTGATAGCTTCAGCTGAAGATCTATAGCCTCATCTGTGAGATATTCAGCACTTTTATACTATTAAGCTCTAAACTGGTCCTACAGATGGTGGTGAAATAACATTAAACCTCCTTTTTTTCCAGACCTGAAAGGTGAATGTTTAACATTCACTTAAGTCATTAGGAGTCCAAGGTACTCAGCAGCTTGAAATCCAACTTCTGTTTCACTATAAAGAATGAAAAAACTATTAAGAGATCGAGACAGTAGGCAGAGTGCGCAACAATAACTACAACAAGGGCAGAAAGAATGGAGATTGAAAGTTGTTGAAAGTCTAATTTTGGGAAAGGTCCGAATCAGAACAAAGAAAATACAGAAAAGTCTAATTAAATGAATGTTCATTCCCATAGTTTTATATAATTTTGTGAACAACAAATGGTATGAAATTGCATTGTGTAAAACATAGTCCTCCAAACAGGATTAAAGCAGTATCTTCCCTCCTCTCACTGCATCATTAAAATCTTTACTAAAAATGGGGATGTTCTAGTCTTTACAGTTTCACCCTATCGGTAATGGGAAGGATGACCAATATAAAAAGTGGAGGAACTATCAGAAGTGTGATCATAGTTCCAGGAACAGAGTAAGATCTTTTTAGTAAACTCAACAAAACAAAGACAGTTTATTCTCCTTATACAAACAACAGCATTTGTCAATGTCTGTGGTACAATGTATAATTACAAGACCCTCAGTGAATGAGCTGCTATATATTGCTCTATTACTGTCAGTGCAAAAATCCATCAGCCACAGAAAGTTTCCTTCAAGAATCAACCAAAACAACTTTGTAGACTCCACTTATAAAATAAATGTAATCAAAAATAGTGAAGAAAAATATGTGAAGTAAATTAAGCAAAAATTATAGTGTGTCTCATTCAGCTTCAAAGTAGGAGCTATCTTCATTTTATACCCTTAATGAATGTATTTGTAAAGCCTAATAAAATATCAATCAGTATTTTTGCTCAGTGTGCCTTCCCACAGTGAGCTTGTTATGTCTTTTGCATTAAGCAAGGGAATGTGTAACTCTGTAAATATATTAGTGAAAGTGAGGGTGCAAGTAATGATATCAGGAGGGTGAAGCTGACTTGGACGAATGGGACTGGGAGAGGGTCTCCTTGGTAAGCAAAAGTGGTAGGAGGAGGAGAGACACTGACTCGGTTTAGGGTGGGGGATGTCTGATGGGGGTATGGGGAGAGTAAAGATGGGGAATAGCCCAGGGTACTAGCTAGACAGGTAAGCTCAGAGAAAGAAATACAGCTGAAATGGAAAGTGTTATGTCCTATTCTAGGACGTTGGCTAATAATACTGGGGGACTCCATGTATATGAAGTCAAAATAGTTCTTCCTTTAAGTCAAATGTTCACATATTACAGACTTGTCCTATGATTCCTAACCATTTCCAGTACACAGACTCCCTGGGTTTCCTCTAATCCCATCATACAGCAGTGCAAGATTACTTCTCCAAGCTTCAAAAATGAAGCAAATAATGAAACAAGAAAGGCCTGGCCAAGCTGAATAGATAGCAAGCAAGCCCAGAAGTTTAGATACAGCAGCCTTAGAAATTATGCATTATATTTTTTCTAGTAACAGAGAGTTTTGACTGAGTGAGGCATCTTTACAAGAAAAGGTTTCGGCTTATTTTATATTCAATGTATTTTTTAATCAAAGCTCTCCAGATGCTATTGTGTTCTCCTCATTCAAAAACATCAACAGCCATATCCTGCAGAACCAAAGGCTTAATTGCAAGAATGTATCTGGAATTCAAGAGAGTCAGGGGAGACAAGGTGGAATTTCATTAGTAATCAGGCAAGCAGACACGAGCAAGATGAATAAGTAACAAAGAAATACGTTCAACATTCTCACTATTGAGCAAGTTTTCAATTACTTCCAGGTCCTACAAAAAAGGGAATTAAATTTGTGTCTTACGTACACGTATACATTAACCTCCTATTTCTTTAAGTACCAACTAGTAATTGTTACAGGAGAGGTGAAATTAGGGAACACAATGAAGAAACTAAATTTGAAGAAAACACATAAGGCTACATTTTGGTCATGACTCAACACTGATCTTGTGAGGAACCAACATCCGTCCAAGAATGGAGTCAAAATGAAGCCAGTGGGGAAGGTGGCATCTGTGGATGGATGAAACTGATGCATAAAGTTGAAAATGTGTGAGGTTATTGAGATAGAGTTTGTGGTTATTTATAATGACTGAGTGCTTTTGACCAACACAGAATAAGTAGCTAGGTCTGTGCCCTGTTACAGAGCATCGTTAGTCTGGGTCTGTGTTATTGGCATGTTTCACACGCTGCCATTTTAGATTTACTTAGGTTGAATAAAACTTGTGAGCTGTCTTCTGAATGTGCAGGATAATAGTGATTGTGATAATCACTGTTGTTGTTCTGGGGTCTGGTTTCATCCTGCCATTCCGATAATGTATTTGGTTATACTTTGAGAAGAAAAGTCACATGTACTCAGATTTGTTTTGTGTTTTTACAGAGTCAAGCATATAATGCAAATTAAATAAATTTTTAGCACTGCAAAATCCCATAATCCTCATAATATCCAATACCAATTAAAAAATTATTCCAAAATTTACCTTATTTCCACTAGAGGTCAGTCAATAGATAGTAAACTTTCCTGCTGTAGAAATGTGTATTGTTAGCTTTACCTGTGTAACTTGTGCAATGCATGATTACGAAAAACTTCAAAATACTTACAATATTTTAAAATTGTTTTATAAAAGATAATTTTTATGCAGATCCTGGTAGTCCCATATTGCAAGTCACTAACATCTTAACCAAGATTCATGGAGTGGGAGTACCATTAGCACTGAAATTGTTTCACTGTAATTGAACTTGACAGTTAACTACAAGACAAAAAACCGTATCTCTGTGAAGCCCCTGGAGGAGCAGAGCTAGCATTTTCAAAAACTCCTGTTTTCCTAAAACTATCTGTTGGCTTGGACCTCTCAGTATTAAGCTAAACTGGCATGTACAGTTCTGAGCATAGGTCAGAGGATTTTGGAATTCAGTGGCAGTATTTTCAAAAGGAGGTATGTCTTTTGCCCTGTTAAACATGCTTTCTCTGACACATGACATTTGAAAATCTATTTCTGGGTGTTTTAGCAAGAGAAGGATGAGCTTGTAGAGCTCTTGAATCCAGTTTAAAATACTTTCTTTTCAGCTTCACAGCCATGATATGATAAAATAGAAATGTGCTTTGAGATAAACTTGTTGAGTTGGTATCTGATATCTCAAAATGTTTGGGGTTTTTTGTTCTTTGACTCTCAGTCCTTAAAATTCTCTGCTTCAATCTGAATCAACTGAAGATTCAGCTTGTGGCATCTATGTGAAAATGATGAAGCAAATATATCCATAAACTTGTTCATTTACAGCAGCCAAGGATTTGGCAGTTATATCCCTTTGTTCCTTTTGGTATGACCTGCAGCAGAAGACCACCTTCAGAAACCTGGGAAATTTCAGTTTTGTCACATCCCTTTTGTGCTTTTACTGTGACAGATAGCTTTCCCCGAGAGAGAGGGGGAGAGGTGGTGGGAGGACAGCAGAACTACAGAAAGTGATGAACACGCATGGAGAGTTGGTAGAAGAAACTCATTTTGCTTGTGTGTCAGAAAAGATGTGGGATGTGCCCAAGGGAAGCAGGTTTTGGATGAAAGTTGCTGAACTTTCCATCTGATGCTCATAAGAGAGCACTTTGCCTAATGGCTACTCTGGAAAATTTACCCTGGAGCTCTTTAAACAGATGCTGACTGCAACAAACGGAGAGGGACTTTTTTTCCTTACCATGTGAGGCAAGGCTAAATGAATTTGAGTTTTCAGTAAATCAAGGCTTTCTGAAGATGCCCACCACACTTTGTTCTCCTCTTGGGTGGATTTACTGAGGAGACACAGAGCTTCGTGAACCATGGTCTCCCTCATGTCACTGCTTGGTGCAGTTGCAGTCTCCTTGCAGCAGTGGGGAACACCAGCCTGCCTTGGAGCTGCTAAACAGCACAGTGCCACAGCTGAGGTGCATTGGCTCATTATCCCACCCACATTGATACCTGGGACGTTCTTATCTCTCCTTCTCCTCACTGCTGTAGATCCTTCCTACCAGGCTGAACAGACAAAATAAACTCCTGCAAAGACCTCCTATTAAGGGCTTTGTTCACTAAAACATTCCCACCAGATAGCTAGGCTGCTTTCATGCTGGTCTGAGTAAACCTGTAGCAGTGATTCCATATCTGCAACAGGGGTACAGCTCTAGTGTAGCTTTGCCCATTTAACCAAACTGTGACTGCATCATCTCCAACTGCATGTCCTGAAAGCAGGTAAGCTGAAGAAGTGTTAAGTGTTTCTAGGGATAGTGCCTTGCTGTGAATATCCCAAATGAGTAAGCTCACTTTGGCTGGGTTTATAATTCCTGGTAAGTTATGACCCCTTCCCTCAGCATGAAGAGCTCTTGAGGGCTCTTCAGATTCACTTGAAAAAATGCTGTGCATCCTTCAGATTTAAATTCAGATAACTCCTATGACCTATGTGCAACTTTATCATTTTATACCAGTCCTGCTTCAGTCTCTGCCATCTGAAGTTCTGGTCCAGCAAAAGTTATTAAAGAAAATGCTATGAAAAGCCTTGTTCATCTACATCAACTGGTGTTCAGAACCAGACTGGCCATTTATGCACTTTTATTTGAGGACATATTAAAAATCACCTTGGGTACATAAAGGACTAATATATATAGAGAGAGATGTATAGATATGGACTAATATATACATAGAGATGTATAGATATGTGTGTGTATATAACAAGATGTTATAGCCTTATCTATTCAGTTACATAGGTTTTGGATTGAATTCAGTAGAAACGTGAGTATGGAAGGGTAAAAAATAATTGAAAGGAGAGAATTGAAAATGAGGATTCATAAGGAAAAAATTATTTTGGAATGGGTTTTAAGATTGGGGAGTGTATGCTTTTTGCATGTTATTTTTACTCTAAGTTCAACGCACTCTACTGTGCTGTGAAGGATGGCCGTAAAAAACACTAAGTAAATCTAGCTGTTAGAGTGCCAGGTAAAGCAAGACTCTGGGAAGCATTTCTCATCGCATATCACAGAACAAATTGATACCGAGAAAATACTTTGGCGATTTTGAACTCACAGTGGCTGGTGTGTCTTCTGAGGGGAAAAAAGTTCAGTTTGAATGCCATTTCCTTTGCCAGTGTGTACAAGAGCGCAACGTGAAGAACAGCATACTTTAAAAGGTGATACAATAAGACAGCTGCAAAATCCCACATGAAAAAAATCCACAGAGAAGCAGAGAGATGAAAACAGACTGGACATACGATACCCTGTTGAGGGCTGGGAATCCAAACCTCGGCTGCTCAGCCATAGTCAACATCAGTCTGCTACCCAATCTTCTTGATTCCTCACATACGCGTGAGAGAGAAATTAAGTGCTGAGAGTTTGGATAGCTAGAGCTGCTCAGTTGTGATTGGGGAAAAAAAGAAGAGATAATATGGTGCTGTGAAAGATTGATTACTTTATGACAAGTGTACCACATTTCCTCTTGCCAAATCCATGACAATGTCAGGATGCTAAAAAAAAAAAACACACACAACACCCAAAGGGTTTTGTCTCTCTCAGTCCTCTCACATAACCAAGGAGCCGGAGGATATTGTATGATTAACAGCTCACTCTCACAATCAAGTCACCACAACTCAGCAAGTTAAGTTGTCAACGTTGCTGAGCTGTGGCAATTCTTCATGTGTGCAGTTGACACATAAAATGCCAAGCAGTGTTACTTAACTCTATTTCATTGCATCAAATTACTCCCAGTGTGCCATCGGTTAGGAGTGCACATTAGGAGGGATTCACTGCTCTAAATTTAGATCTCTGTATTAGAGAGGTCTACGTCTGAGCTAGTTGTCCAAGTTCATGCTAAAGTCAATGGAAAGAAACAGGTGCTTCTGGAGTGCACCTTCTCATCTTCTCTTGGGATAGCTGTTCAAAACAGAGCAGGTGAATCCTGCTCCACTGAGTCTAAAAGGCATCTACATGATTAACTCAGATATAATTGTCTAAGGTTAAGTGAGATTAATCTTTGGAGAGCTACCATATCTCAGCTGATGACTTGATCATGAATCTGAGCATGAAGATGTAAGTGGTTAGTTTGGTATAATCTTTCACAGATCATAGCAAAGAGAAATTAAGATTTTACTGAATATCAGTAAAAAAAAAAAAAATCTTTAGATATTTTCAGACTTTAGATGGGATTCTTCTGGTTTCTTAAACTCTCTAAGTAAACAGGCAGGTCATATAGAGAAATCAGTCAAACCGCATCTGCTGGATTTCCTAGAGTTCTTTGCATTTAGGTACATAGCGATTCCTCCCAGACACTTACTTTTTTTATCTTGTTGCTTCTAATCCTGCAGATACTGGATGAATTTTCATTTTGCAGTACAAATGGACCTGCCACAGCTATCCAGTGAGACTGTGAACTCAAGCAGCACTAAAGGAAAAGTACAGCTCCTCATCTGGTATGTTTACTCAATATTTTCAACAATTTACTGTCAGAGAATCATTTACTGTGGTTTTACTTCATACAGTATTTCTGAAAGCATAGAGGCCCTGATCCTCCCATGTAGTTTGGCAGTTGGAGATCTGGTTTTACTGTCCTATCCTAATCACCTTTGCCCAAGAGTGATCCCTAGGGGATATGAAGAACCTGTTCTCCGGCACCCCATCTTCTCTCTTTTGGGATGGGAATGGGGGGGAACTTTGGGAAAAAGAGCTTCCCAGAGCTTCATGGGTATTTGAAAAGGTATCTGAAAGTATTAACAATAAAATATAGGGCAGCCCTCAGGTTGCTCTAGATTATCAGTGGTGAGCGGAATGCTATTAAATGGACCAGGTAAAGCTGCCTTTAATAATTACATTCCACTTACCTGATCTAGCTCAGTCTCTACCTCATCCTCTTTTAATGAGTCATATGAGTATTACAAATAACTTTTACTGCAATGTTGGTTAAGCAGTTGCCACTTCATTCCTGTCTCACATTAGGCTGTCCAGTCCAGTCGTATATCCTACCTTGTGCTGGCATGAGATTGATTATTAAAAAAAAAAAAAACAAACACACTTGGGGAATCATTTTTTCCACATGAATCTGTCTCACAGTGTAGCTGCTCAAGCACTTGCTCCAGCACAGCAAAAGAGAGGGAGAAGGGGGACAGCTGCTGAACACTTGAGTACAGCCTCAGGACTAAGGAGAGAAAATTGTCCTGTTTTCCGCTCTAGCAATCTAAAAACACGGGACGGGGCGTGGAAATTCATCCTCATTCCTAATAAAAATGAAGTTTAAATTCAGCATTATGATGTTGAAAAGTTAAAAAAGCTTTAACCAGAAGAAACTGCAAGAGAGAGCAATATTTGGCTTTCTTCCTCAAACTCTGCATTTTCTGTCAGTGCAGCACTTTTATGGCTTATTTGTCTTTTACAACCTTTGCACCATTTCCTTCATTTGTGGTGTCTATTAGCTAATCAGTCATAAGAAACCTAAATCTAAACCCAGTCTCACATGAGACTCGGATCCAATCAGGAAAGCCCCGATGACTGGCTTGCAGCACGTTTCCCTCTCTGTTCACAGATACCCCTCATGCCTCTGGAGAGGTTGGTTGCACTCTGGCCTTCACACAGCAATATGAATGATCACATTTTTGTTTCCTCTTCTTGGGATGTGCTGCAGCTTTTCTAGCAGCCTCCTGTGTGTACATCTGGATAAAATAATGCCTATACTGAAGTGAATAGGATTTCAGTCTTTGACTTCAGCAGTGTCAGAACTTGGCTCCAGATTAGTCCCAAATACTAGGAGTCTTGTGAAATAATATGATATATCCTGTGTATCTTAACAGTGTTTTGTAAATTACATGTAAACGTAGTTTAGGCCTTTGTGAAGAGTTCATCAAATTCTGGAACATCAGTAATACTCAATTTACTTGTTAAGTTCACAGAGGATGCATCGGGGTGTGTTCAAAAGCAGTGGCACTCAAGATTTCACTGACTGCTTCTATAGGCACAGGGGAAAACGACACCGATTCCGCTAGATTATAGAGTTGTTTAGGGCCTTAGCCTGTGTTCCTTCACTTTGTCTGGACGTCTGCAGTGAGGTCAGGTAATGGCAAGGATTTGCCATTCCTTTTTTGCAACGTTTTCCTTCTCCTCTGCACTATGGCAGATATCGGGGCGATGGAGGATCGGACACTCAGTGGGTACCAATTGCTTTGCAAGTATTGATGTGTCTCATCGTGATTAGCAATGGCTTGTTCCAAACGTTATTCTATCTCATTTTATACATATCATTAGGCTGCTTTTAATTGCAAAATAGTGGAATTTCTTTTGCAGAATATAGTATAAAAGATACAGGTTTTGATATCCTGGCTGACTTCTTCCTCTGAACTGATAGTTTGAGGAGCAAGGTACTATAGCTTATAATGGCTTTTCAAACCTTCCTTCTTCTGAGAGCTGTTTTTTTTCCACTTGTCTGCTTTGACTAGAAAGAAATCATAATTCCTTAATTAGTTTCATCATTTAACATGAGATGTTCACTGATTATAAATGTAAAAGAGGTGCATTTCTATGACACAAACCAGAAATATACTGCCAATACTCACCTGCCATGTTGTTTTTTACAGTTTCATGATAGAAATACAGCCCTTCTTGTAATAGGGCATTTTCACGGTTAAAAAAAAATAGAAAGCAAGGAGAAGGTATTCAGTATGAGAATACTTCCTGTTCTACACAAATAATTCTTCCAGTATTGGGATCTAACCTAATTGATTTTTTGAGAGATTTGTTAGCATTACGCTCTGGCTCTGCAGATAAGACTTTTAGAAGGTATAGGTTGTTAGTGTAAGAAATGGCTAAAATGACTGTGATAAGCCTGTTTCCATGCTGTCTGAGAGGGTGTTATGCGAGCTGCTGGCCTTAAATGTTTATGCTTGCACAGCTGATTGACTTAAAATCCCAGCACCTGTGATCTCTATAATGTTCAATCTATTTGTGCAGCTGTTCCTCTGAGACCGTTACATGCAGTAATTGATTAGTTCAGCAGTCCTTCAACATCGTTGCAGTATTATGAAAGCCGGTGAATTAATAAGCTACATTTCAATACCATACAGCCTTTTCCTCTCGGTTTGCATGATACTTCTCAGGTACCAACATTTTGCTGTAGGAGCCCTACTTTTCCAAAATGGCTAGAACACTTAAAGATATTAATTTTAAACATAAAAGGGAAAAGAATCTCTTTACCAAGGGATCCCAGATTTCCTTTCCCAAAGTCAAATATTCTTTCTATTTCATTTCAGTTGATGAAGTTAATAGTCTTAAAAAGGTAATCAGGAGGTGGAGACCATGAAGCACGCTCAGTGGAGTACAAGCAACCAAGATACCTTGTCTTTATTCGTTATCTGAAGGGAAAATGTCATGTTTGAAATAAAGTGATGATGATAGAGTTTAACTGTACTCTCAGAATTAATATAACGTTACTGTTTCTGAGGGACTGGTACAGTGCAAAGAAAAAATGCTCTTAATTAATCTTCTCCCATGTTATCTAGTTGTCAGAGAACATTTCATTAATTCACCCACACATAGTATGAAAATATTCTCTCCTACAAAACAATGTTTAAAACAACGCTATCACATAACCTGTTGAAATTAAAAAGGGAAATAATGCAGTCTATGGTCACTTCCTGGTCTGATGTGCACAATTAAATCTATTTTTCAGACTAATATTTTTCTAAGAGTATCGCAGCAAATGATAATCAAGCTGCCTAAAAAGCACTGCATGAGTTACATATTTTATATACATAAAGAATTGTATTACTGTGCTTGCATGACCCTAATATTCTGTCTTAGATGCATGTCATGTTGGTTCCCGCTTGACAGTTCTTCAAGTTCTCCAGAGTAAGAGTTGACTTAGGACTACAACAGTTTTACATCTGACAAAGCTATGGAATCTGACAAGGGACACTTTATAAATATATGAAGAACTGAGCCTCATTCTTTCAGGATGTTTCTGCCCATCTTCCTTCAGCTCACAGATCTACTTTGGGCTTGTTAAATGCATGCCTGCTTTTTTTTTGATGGCAAGAGTTAATTGCAGATACAAATCTCATAATTTATATTACTCATCTGGTCACAGTCCTGCAAAATGCTGGACACTAGGCATGCAGTGATATTCTCATGCTGAAGATGATCATGCACCCAAATGTGTTGCTACATCAATTATTTATAAGTTCAGAGTCTGCATCATTTGTATACGTTGTTCAGGATGCGTATCTAGATAAGGGATTAACCAAGTGATGTTTAGGAGAATATCTTGATTTAGATCAGACGAATAAAAGTGCACATGTAGGTACAGATGCAAAACAAGGTCAGTGAGTGAGAGGCTGTTTTTTTGTAAATCTGGGCTTAGGTATTGAAAGATTGAAACTCAAATACTTGCTATTTAATAGCAAATAAAAAAATGGAAAAAACCCATGAAAATGCATCATTGTAATGTAATAAGTAAAAAACAGTGTAAGAGAAATACAGAAGTGGTGGAATCGCTTCATATTTTTACAGTTTCTGTATCACTGTAATGAACACAGAAAAAACATGTATGTTGAGTATGTTGAGTAGTACCTAGTATGCAGTAATATAACTATGGTAACTGCATTATACTCCTGTCATGTATGAGGTATGAAATTATGCCTGTCAGGGTGGGAGGAACATGTAAATCTTATGCAAGCACTATGTTGAGAGCATCATAACCATGGCTCACACTCTTTTTCCAGTCATGCTGTAGTAAATCAACAGAATACATTCTGGCATAATTTACAGCTATTCTGGGTTTATACATGGGTAATGGTTTTTTAAAAAGTGATCGCTTGTGTTAGGAATAGATTTGTGTTATGCTACGTGCTCTTGTCTAAGTCTGTTCAAAGGGACAAAGGGTAGTCCCGGGAGACCTGGAAGAGGACGTCTAATTAAAAGGTTTTGTAATTTTTTTTTCTTTCAGTATTGCAAAAGTAGCTCATTAGGAGCCTAAGACTTGAGTTGCATGCTTAATAAATCCCTATTACTTTGTTGCATCTATTCTTGCTGACAAAAACCATACTAAATTCCTTAAACAATGCAAGATTAGAATAGGATGTTTTAATACTCAATGAAGAGGAGCAAATTTAAATTCAGCTTTCTCTTAGTTGAAATTCTTTTTGATATTAGAAGAAAATATCTACCGCTTTGTCTCATGACCAGTCCCGAACATTTAAAAAATATTTCATCGAGCTTTTGAAAATCAATGTTACAAAAAGTTAGTCTCATTCTCTTTGATTTCTGAGTCTTAGATTATACTTTGGCCACATTGTCAAGTTTTCCTCTATAGCTGTAAGGACCATAAAGTTTGAGAGGAGCTGTAACCCCCCCTGTTTTTTTTTTTTAAGTGAAAACTAATATTCTTATAAAATCTTATGAATGATGAGCTGATGTCTTGAAGCCATTGAATACCTTGAAGGTCCTCATAAAGTTCTGAGCTGGCAGGAGTTGTGATGGACATCTGGGACTGCCTTTGAAATCAATATGTGAAAATCTGTAAGAAAAATACAGATGTATTGGAAACTGTGAGGAAAATACCCTCCTAAAATACATGAAACACAGAATCTGAGAAATAAAGAGCTGGAAAACATCTCATCTTTTGTTATTTCATATTCTTGCTCTGAGGTAGGAGAGGTCACATTGAAATGCTCTTTAGCAGATATTTACCTGACGTGCTACTGAAAAGCTCCGGCTTAATTTCCATAACCTTTGTAGGCACTCTTGTAGAATTTTGCTGTCCTTGCTATTAAGTAGAAAGTTGCTCTAAACCCAAGTCTAGCCTCTAACCTTTCCCTGCTGTGAAACAAACCACTTATTCTTTGTTTTATCCTCAATAACCTTGGAGAATAATTAACCACTATACTCTTTTTAACCATTTTTGATATACATGAAAACTACTATGTCCACTGTATCACTTTAATATCCTCTATGTACTTACAAATTTATCATTTAACATTTGCTCTGGCATCTTTCAGGGTATGAAATAAGTTGATATATAATTCCCTGGACCCTTCCTATGTTAAGAGAAGTGCAGTGCTTGCCTTTCACTAGTTTTCCATGACTTCTCAAGGAAAATGATTCAGAAGAGATTCCTTTGGCTTTAGGGTACATTTCAGCATGCCCCACTGACTTTAACACAGTCCATTTATCTGTTCTCTATCATGCCCTTTAACTATTCTGCCCTGCTTTCTACCCACCTGCTAATATTAATTGTGTTAAGCAGCTGTCACAAATTTTGTGAACGCTAATGCAAAAGGGCAACTCAGCCTTCTCCCTGTAATCCGTTGTGCTCGCCGCCTGCTCCTTCAGCGAAGGAGCTAGTCAGACTGCCCGAGTGGTCCCGCTCCCTCCGCGGCAGCCCGTAGCTTCTCCTCTCCTTTCCTCCCCCTCTGCAGGAGTGCCACCGCCTCGCCTCCTCACCCCACCATTATTTCCTTCCCTGGCCTTGAGTGCTAATGCTCACGACGTATTTCATACAAAGTGCATTCCGCCTTTAGGATCTCAGGCGTTTCCTCCCTATTTGTCAGGCTTGAATAAAAAATAGCTGCCCACCTAGTCGTTTTTTCTAACTTAAAATACATAAATAAATAAGTAAATCTGGGGACCTGGGGCATCACCTTTCCTGCAGCTTTCAGGTTAGTTAAAGCTTTTCCTTATTAAGGTTGTTAGGCAAACCTGCCTTTGAGTGCTTTTGTTATCTGTTACAAAAGTGACAACATAACAAATTTTGAAAATAAAACATTAGATTTATGTCCTCTCAGATCCAACATTTTTAATAGACTATCTTGAAGTTAATATAAAGGCTAATACAGGATTATCCTAGAACACAAATGAAAGTGTTACACAGGTTTCCTTCAAAAAGTAGATCTTCCAGAAAGATATTGCCAAACCTTGATGATTTGCTCATTACAGAAACCAACGTCCTGCTAAGAAAATATAAGTAAATTCCCTGATTTCAGGCTAATAAAGCAAAAGCAACTATCTTGCTTGCATAGTGGTCATAATAAATCTTCATGCATTATAATAAAATGGGTTTTTAACTTCTGTGGAGAAGAGATAAAATGGGTCTCTAAATTCTTAAGGTGATAGTCTGAAAGTAACATCTTTATGGAGGGGATGTGCAATCAGAGAAAATCCTGTGTTTAAGAAGATCTAGTACTGCTCGAAATACATTTCAGTTACTGTTTTCTGAAGCCCGAAGAAGTTTTCTTGTGCCTTTGCCAGGCAGGTTTTCTTCTTTTCTGCCAGAAACAACCCAAGCCCAAATGTTACACTGTTGGTTTAGCTTCAGGTCAAATGCATGAACTCTCTAAGACACGGTAGATTCTTGTTCACTCTGAGTTAGATTTATGTCGGGTCTTTTTTTTTTTTCTTTCAGAATATAAATTACATATTTAGAACAGTGGAGGGAGAGCAGAATTTAAAAGAAATAACCAAATGATAGTAGAGAAATTCAAATCATAAGCTTAGGTGAAGGTGCATGGCAAATTAATGGATTTTTACCATTTTTTACTACTGAAGTGTGACTGTGAGGCAGAAGGGAATATAGTAACAGAATGGAAGAGAAGATAGGAAAAAAACCGCCATTCTTCTTCCCCTGTCCTTTGAGAGGATGGTGAATCCCTGCGCACTTCTCAGTTGTCCCTGTGTGGCGAGTCCCTCCCCTTTGCACTTAATCTAAACCTGTACCTGAGCAGTCGTGATTCCTCAGGCTCTTTCCTCATCTCTGAGACGCTTGCATGTGGAGGATCCCCTCCTGATTAACTCATTCAACTGTCTTTCAAGCATTCAAGTAAATTAATTTGACTTAAAATTAATATCTTGCCAAAAGAAAATGTTTTACAAATGCTTATTGCCTTTGTGGGACTTATCTGAAATATTAGTCTAAATGATTGCATTTTATTATCTTTCCATAACATTTTACTGCTTGTGAAAAAAAAAAATCCGTTTAAATGTACTTCACCATTGTCTGCCCAGAGATAATGAATATCTCTGAAATAAATCCAAATACATTAGCAGCCTATTCAGTAGACACCATACTCCCATCTAGAAATCTTATTAATTTCTATGTGTTGGAATATTTCACATTCTCCTTTGTTGATCGAGCTATTATTTTGTGCATTAATGCAGACAGAAGTGTCAGCACTACAATATTTACCAAGGAAATTCCAGATATGCTGATTAAGCCAAAGCAAATTGTATGTCCTTTATGACCCTATTAGATTATCTCAATTTTTAAAGTGAATTTAGCACTTTACACTTGTGGGCATCCTGTCTGTGAATGAATAGCTAATCGACATTATTATTATTATTATTAAACTGGAAAGCTGCAAATGAAGAGCAACAGTTAAAACTTCCCCGTGTGAAAGCTTGCTGCACACGCTCACGTCCTTTTCCTCCTCTTCTCCTCTTTCCTGGCAAATGTGCTCATGAAGCTCTGAAAACTCTACTGATTTGGCCTGGCAGATGAGGTGGTATCCATGTCAGGTATGAGTAAGTCTTTTTGATGCTTAGAGCATCTTTAGACACTAGGAGGGCTTTACTGGTGGGAATCTGTTACAGGATTTTAGGCAACTTCAGCTTCAGGCTAGCAATGAATAGGAGGCATGAGGTCTGACTTACAGATTTAGAAGAAGAAAGCATATTCCTCTACATACAAAAAAGTTTAGCTTGAAGTGCTTGGTGTGATCCATTCACTGGGGAGGTGGCCAGGTCTGAGGACAAAGAGCGGCGTGGGCAGGCAGCGTGTCCTCTTTCCAAGCATAGCTCTGTGGTCAGAGCATTTTCAGTCAAGCCACCTCACTGCCATGGATCTTTGTTTCACCCTCCTCAGGTTGCACGCTTCCCGAGGCGGGGGGGGGGGTTTGTTTTATACCTACAGCGTCTAGCAGGGATCTCAGGGTACAACCGTGACAGAGATCATCATGAACAAAACTCTTTAATAAATCCTGCTCTTCCTTCGAAGTAGTTTTATTTGTAATGAGGTTATTAACTGCATGACTAGCACTCATTTTCATCAACAGGTTGTTTTCAAATGGATTTGCCTATTTACTATTCATTATTAACAATGATGGTGTTGCATGGGCATAAAATGAGTTTAATGGAGCAGAGAGCAGGATTTTAAATGTTCATCAGCCCTTTTGCAATTTACTCACGTGCAAGAGCCCTATGTGCCATTTCTACATCATGATAGTAAGCGCACTTTACATAATGGTGTTTGTCAGTTCTTGGTAAGTTTTGCTACCTTTAGATTTTTGCTTCTATTTACTAAGGGTTTAATTTTTGAATGTGTAAAACCCAGTGCTGTCATACGCTAACACACACTCACGTTAGCCTTGTTTATGCACATTTAGAAACTATGCTTTCCACTTATCAGAAAAGCTGTGTGGTCTCTTGGAGTGGTATGTAGATTTCTCCTGTAATTAATATATACTTCTTCAGCATACGTTTTCCTGATTTGAAGGATAATTTAAAGGCATAACTATCCACAGCCAGGCAGAAAGACTTTTTTACACAGTATTAAATTGTTTATAAACCAACAGCACGTGGGTACCTTGATATGAAAAGCTTACACGTGGGTATTTTACATTTAAAAAATGCAACATAAACAGGTATGCCAAAAATGGATACAGCAAACCACCTGGTCAAATTTAAGTGTCATTCTGGTCAGCTGGTGGTCAGCAGCACCCAGGAGGCAGCTGCTCAGGGCATCCCTTGTCCCCCTTGCCTGCCCTGGGTCTGTGCCTGGGCCGATGGACTCACTTTCGGGTTGTCAGACCAAGTTTAGGAAACCACCATGATACTTCCATCCATTGAGAAAAGCTACCCACTGCCTCACTGACAGTGCCCGGTGGGCTCCCAACTTTTGAACGGCATGGGGACATGTTGGCGTCCAGATGGTGGAGTAAGTGCCATTTTACTTCTCCAGGGTGCATCCGACACTATGGTAACTGTGAAAAAGGTATTTCTCAGGCCTGCCTTACACATTTTGGGTATGTTTGGGCAGCAAAGGAAAAGAAGCACTGATGTACCATTGATAACAATGTCCTTAGGACACATTTTCCTTAACATTCCGTATTTCTTTAACAGAAACAGAATTTAACAGAATACTTCTCTAAAAACAACAGAATAACACCCTCTGCAGCCAACCTTATTATCTCCTACATTCAGCAACCTTTCGCATTTCAGGAAGACCTGAAAAAGCTGTCATGGACTCTGAAAACACCCACCCTATGGGTTCAAGCCATGCAGTTGACCAGGACTCAGGAGCACTTGAGTTAACTTATCTGCAGCTCAGAAGCATGAACAGAGAGATGTTTTTAGTGTAGTAGGCTGGAAAAGCCTTCATTAACTGTGCTTCTCTTCCTAAAACAGCATCCACTTTTTGAACAGGGGGAGAACAAAGGGATGCCAAGTAGTCCCAAAATGCAAACCTGTTCCTAGAAATGTTTCGGTGCAGACGGTGCTGTGAAAGCGGAACTATTCCAGAGATTCAGAGTGGCAGATGGAACTACCTGTGCATGTGTAAGCAAAGGCAGCTACCCCCTCTCTGTGCTGGCTGGGCACAAACCACACAGCCCAGGTGATTACAGCAGGGAAGCTGTGTCCAGTTAACCAGATCCCTGAATTTAGTCCATCCTGCTGTGTCACCTTATTTGTGCAAGTGAATTGCATTTAAAGAGCATTATGGCAACTTGGAGTCAGTAACTGGCTATGTGAAAAATGATGCTAAGCCATGATCTCTGAATTTTACTAAACAAGAAAAATAGATTTCTCTAATGTATTTACTGTTAAAGACCCCATCAGCTTTCTCAAATCAGTAAAAAAGAACTGTGGACCAATCTATCTTTTTCCTTCTTCTTTTAAGTGTATTTTGATGTCATTTCTTGATCAGTAATTTTTATGCCCTCTCAGCTCCTGCAGAGACAATCTCTTAAAGATTTAAGAAAGTCCTCAGAATTGTGCTGACACTGTATGCATTTCTCTTATATTATCTAGTGGTGTTTTTAGTACACAGAGTATTCAGTCTTCAGGTGAAAGTGTCAACAGCACTTTATAAATGAGGTTCGAAGCCAGTTTGGATACAGTATGGGAATTGGCTCTGATTATGTCACAATTGGTTCAGAGATTCATTTTTCTTTTTGCTGTTAGTTCACAGAAAATGTAGCTCCTAATAAAGAAAGAAAAAATTTCTGCTTTTCAGAACTGTCCCAGTGGTCCATGTGCAAGAAGTTTGCCATTGCTGGTTTTACAAAGAAACACCTCTGCTGAGTTACACATCTTAAACAAAACTAAAGTCTTCCCAGAAGTAAACCAGCCTGACAAAGCTAATTTATTTTTATTCAGCTGGCCTATTCCTGTGAAATTTGGGCTCTTTTTAGGAAGCCACACTTTCAAAAATAACTTTTAACTTTGTTGGTCTAAAATATACTACTGCATTTTTATGCACTTGTTTTTCAGCTTCAGAATATTTTGACTACATCCGAGGCTCCACGCTCATGAATGGATATGCTAAAATAATTTTGCAAATTATTCAATGGGTCCTTAAATGTTGCCTAGCACTCGCAATACTGTATCCCATCTTTGTGCTCTTTTCTTGGAATACTATTCCCAGGTGATTTCTGCTCTTTTCTCCTCTCACTGCTGGTTTTGAGCTGTCATTCCCTGAATTTTTTACTTTCAAATAAATGGTCAGGTAGCTTTTATGAATGTATTGATAAGCAGGGTGTTCTTTGTCTGTTGGTAGGTATCACGTTGAAATGGGTGTATTGTATCCGGTTACATTTCTAGACAGCCTCATAGACAGCATTTTCTTGTCAGTGCGTTTTCACCTATGCCTACAAGACTTGCATATAATTCATAGTTACAGAAGGGCAGACACTAAAAATCACTTGCATCCATCTGTAAAGCACTGAAGAACAGAAAGTATTTTTAAATAAAATAACTTACAGGAAACACTGAAGTGTAAGCAGAGCATAAAGATGTAATTCCAAGGTATGGAATCATAGGAGAGCACCTAGAGACCACATCCTTCAGTCCTCTGGCTCTTTCTCAAGGAAGGCATTCCTAGAAGACCTAAGGTCTGTTTATGTTTCCATCATTGACTTATGAGATTGTGGACAAAACACTTCATCTTCTCTTGCTTTGCAACTCTGAAATAATACTTGTCTCTCTTTATGAAGTGCTTAGAGTTCCTAGGGAGAAGGGGTTGTGAATAAATCGACTCTTCATATTCTCTCACCCGTGCTTGTCACATAACTTACATGCAAGTTTTATGAGGAGCTTCTCTTTTTGTTCTTGAGGTATGCTAGAGAAGGTTATTGGGCAATACGAATGCTTGCCTAAACTATTATTTGTTCTGCAGGATGCATTTTCAGTTGAAAACAGCTGCCGAGAATTTGTTTTTGATGATAAGAATATCACATGTCAAACAGGGCAGGACTGCCTCTACAGTCTTGAAGAATAGCAAGAAAGCCACACAACTGGATCCCTATCAGCTCACATTTGATAGTTATGTCTACTGTCCTTCCATGGCACAAAAAGTCAAGCAGATTTTGTATTTTGTACCAAAAAAAAAGAAGTAACTATGTTTATTATAAGAGTCACACACTTAGAAATTATCTGTTGTCATTTCATAGCATCAAAAGGAGAATATTTTTTGGTTTGTTTTTAGAGCCTGTAATTCCACTGGCTTGAGAATGATAATGTAAGCTCTAAGGTGACTTTATAAATATCTGAGTTTTGTGGTGTCTTCAAACAACTCAGTAAGGAGTTGAGAGGAAGCAATCAGATACAGAAAAGAAATACCTGACTGAAGAAAAAGACTATGCTCCCAGGGAAGACAGTCATGAGAAACAAGGAGGCGTTGTGATTGATCCCATGCACAGCTCGAAGGAAGTTATAGAGGGAAGGAAGGCTATCCTGGAGAATCCTTTTTCCTATACAAGTAAAATTTCTGTCTCACTATGGTAAAGAAAAGCATAACTGGGAAAACAATCAAGTGTATTCTCTAGCAAGAAATATTCAGACCTTGTTCAGCACTGACTAGGTGGTGTCTGGAGGAAGGGGTTGGTGGAAGATCATCACCCAGAACGCTTGAGGCAGATATTCTGCTCAAAGCTTGGTCCTGTCTTTATTTCTCAAAGTGAAAAATGTGCATTTTTCTGCTCTCCAGTACAACTCATGTTGCATGTAACAGGTATAGTTACAGTCATGCTAGACAGAAAGGAAAAGATTAAGACTTTTTTCTGATAAGGATGATTTTACAGTGCCTGAAACGAGGGTGACCCCAAACTGGAGCACAGGAAGAAGGCATGAAAGCAAACTCCACCCTGACAGCAGAATTTAACAGCGGGACCCCCCTGCAGCACAGCGCTGGGAAACCTCATGAGAATTTGCTCTTGCTTCTAGCACTCAGTCTCCTGACTCCCTGGTGGGGAGCACCCGAGGCCTACCTCAAGCACACACAGTGTATTTTTATAGGCTCTAAGACTCCGTTAGCAGAAGTCACACAAAAATTGTTATCAGAAACATTACAATAGCTCAAACCCTGTATCAAAACAACCACAAAAAGCACCAAGCTAGAGTTCCTGAGGTTTTTACTTTCCATGCTACCTGGTATCTGGGTAAAAACGATGGGCAAGAGGAAACCATTAAGCCTACAAAGTGGTAAATTATTTTCTTTGGTCTTCCCTCTTCCTGTAATGGATGGTGAAACTGCCTGGTTTACTTCTCTGCCGTTTGTAACTGTGTGGCGATCTGTGCAGCAAAACAAGCTGCATTTCTGTGGCTGTCTCTGTGTGGGGCCCTTCATGACCTTGTTATGTTCCCATGCTGTGGAAGAAAACACAGGATGTGCCAGTAATCAGTAGTCTAGCCGCAGAGCCGGTATTTAGGGATACTTAGCCTATGTTTTTACTGTATTCCCTAAAATCATAGAATCACAGAATAGTTTGAGTGGGAAGGGACCTTTAAAGATCATCTAGTCCACCCCCCCTGCCGTGGGCAGGGACATCTTCAACTAGATCAGGTTGAATCTCCTTTAATATCTCCCTTGATAAAAATGAAGCTAGTCACAACTTTGTCAGCTTTAGTTATAAGAGGAATTGAAGGAAAAAAAGGTTGCGACTCCAGGAAAACAACCTTTAAATATAATTCTTTTCTAATTTAGTGACTGACAAATGCCGCTAGGGAAGAAAGAGAAAATTAATTTTTCTCAGAAATTTTAGTGCAATATTCCTTTTCAGCTGAGATTAACTGTAAAAGGCTATTCAAGGTTAATATGTTTGAAGCTGTGAGGACACATAATAATCCATCAATTAATCTCAGTATCCAACAGCTGTCATGTGAAAAACAGTTCATACAGCTAAACAAAACAACAGATTCATTGGCTCTTTAAATATTAATGCAAAGAGTTAGCTTAATGGTATCCTATCAGGCTCATGGGCACCCTATCATCCATGGTTTGCCTGCGGGGCCTACTTCATCAATTTTTTCAGAGATTAAGATGAAAAGAAGACAGTTGTTATTCAAACAGAATTGTTCCCTGCCTGAGCTACTTGCTAGCTCTCAGAGCATCACGGCAGATTATTTGTATGAGTTCAGTATATTAACTGAAATTGATAGAATCACATTCAGTAATGCTCGTTTGCTCTCATGGCCTGGGGTCGTTCGTCTGCTGTAAGTTAAACCTCTGAAGTACTCTCGGGTCTATCCAGAGAAAAACAGAGGTGCTCTGTAAATGGGGCCCATCTGCTTCCCTCCATCACCAAATGTATAGGGAGAATCAAATTCACAGGAGTGGCTGTGGAAGAGCTGGGCAGCGCAGGGATGTTCCATCAGATACAGGTTCGCTCTGCAGAGCCGCCTAGCCTGGCTCCAAAATAGAAAAAGAAAAATGACTGCACAAACTGGCCTGCAAAGGCAGAAGTGGTGGATGACTGATTCTGTTTGAGATGCTATTAATTTCTCACTGTATCATTTCCAATTATTCCACAAAAACAGACAGGACAACACAGGTTAGTGGACAGCAATAGGCCAGTAATCACAGTGCTGCTCTTGAACTCGCTCTGGACAGGAAGGGTCTTGTACAAAAGCACTGTTCTTTGTTCTTTTAGTTAAAAAATAGGATTATTTGCCTGTTTTAATTTTCCCTACAGTTTAAATTTTGTGTAATAGCCTGTTCTAATTCCTCTATACTTTGCTGAGTTTTACTGAGAGTTGTATGCAGTTGAAATAGCCATATCTTATTGTGAGTACTACAAGAATTTTTCAACATGGAGAACATTATGGGAACAGTCTCTGCATGTTTAAAGAAAAGATATAATAGTGAATCTGTTGGTAGAAAGATGTGAAGTTGTTTTGTAGGTGACCAGAGCAACACAATTTAATTTTTATGGGTGAAGCTTTACTTAGCCTCAATATTCTACTCAGAGGATTGGGAGAACCTTATCAAATGCTGAAAATAAAAGCAAGTCAAGAGTTTAAGATCTAGCATTAGGTGACAACAGCAATGATTATTTGTGTGAACATTTCATTTACCAAAACCAAACAACTTCAAAAGAAAAATGTCAAAGCTATGCAAACCGAGGCCCTGTGGTTTCTTCCAGGATGATGCTTTCCTTATCTTTTGAGCTCTGGCCTATTAACGGTGCTCAAAATTTCTTAGTGGTGGCTATGATGCCTTATAAGAAGTTTCTAACTGGAAATGATTTTGGTACTGTTTAGTTCACAGCTCATCTTGTTCTTAAAATTCAGTACCATCAGGACAAACAAGATATTTTAAAATAATACCTGACTGTTTGTTCCTTAAAGAAGATGAGCGTATACGGATGTTAGGTTTTTGTAATGTGTTCTTAATGTGACCCTATTTTAAAGAAATGGCTGGTATGCCAATGTTATTTTCTTGCTCTAGTAAGTAATGAAGCTTGGCTGGAAGAAAGGAAACACAATTCTAGTGAATAAAATCTGTTTACAGTGAAATTAGGCCGGATCTGCATTGCTTCATGACAGTTAAACAAAAAGTGTTTGCTTTCTTAGCACTGATTTAAAACTCCTTGGTCTCTGGCATAGGAAGGAGAGGACTTTCTGCCACTTTAGTGTTGGGAAATAAACTATTGCCAAGGTCAAACAACCAGTCCTCTTTACTTCGTAGCCATTTTACATGCGGTGCAACAGAAGTGACCCCTTACCTTTGCGGTTTTGTATTTCAGCAGTTTGACACTTTCTTGAACGAAAAATATATTTCTTCAGATAAACATGTTTATCTTCAGTTAAACATGGGATCCATTTCTTTAAAGGTATTGTAAACACATCCTTGTTTACAGTGGAACAATTTTGAGCAGAGGCTTGTATTTGAGACTGGGGAAAACACACCCGAGCTTGTAGCCAACAGCTACAAATCAATCAGGAAATGTTTGGAAGTCTCTATTTCTAATCCAGTTGATTTCACTATTTGCTTTAGAAGAGCAGACTTGTTCTGAGGTGGTTTTTGTGTCCTTACAAAACCTTGCTTCACCAATCTCCCCGTGCCCGTGTCCCTGCCCTTAATGATCAGAATGGTTTCTGTTCCTAGGATTTGTGCCAAGAAAACTATTGGAAATCTTTATGGCATCAGTATGTGGAATGTCTCCAGGTCAGGTTTCATGATTTGTTTATTGCACGCTATAATTTGGTTATGAGAATAATACCAATTTTAAAATGTTAATGAAACAAACAGCCAAACTTTGGGTGATCTTTTTTCCATTTGCTTTTAGCCAGCTCTTCTTAGATCTGTGGGAGAGTTGCTTGGAGCCTTAACCTTTCAATTCAGCTTCTTCAATTATTCATAATACAATAACCCTGCAAGGGCTAAAACAATAGGATTCCCCCTGCTTGTAGAAAACAAATCTTCCAGCTATATTTAATATTTAAAGCACTCACAAGCTATTACTCAATGGAACTGGCAGTGGGAAATCACCATTCAGACACCTACACTGATCAATAAAATATCAGAAACAGAATGTATAAGCCCTGGTCATTATCAGTTGCTCTTTATGAAGCTATAAATTGACTCAGCCTTCAGAAGGTAGTTGTTGCCAGCATAGCTGAGTCACATCATCCATGCATTAGACAAAATGGGGTGGCTACTTTATTTAGCTGCTTTAAAAATCCTTTGTAGCAAGGCTTTAAGTAAAAAGGATCTCACTGAAATGTCATAGATTATTTGCTCTTTAAAGAAGGCCTATGCCATAATTTTAAGAGAGCAACATGGGCTATAAATCACAAAATATTTATGGATAAGGCAGCTGATTGCAATTCCTGCTGCTAGAAGCACTTCTCCTAATGGACTCCAAAGCCATGATGCTCTGCTTGTGTGTGCAGAGCCTCTATGCTCATTTTCAGCTTCTGTTCTACAAGTGAAAAGTATACTTGTACATGTACTATAGTCCTTGTTGGCATAAAACCTCTGTCAAAGCTGTTAAAACTGTTCTCACTAATCTTGCCTTCTTTTGAGAAGTCAGATGCTGTAAGTAATATTTACAGAATTACTAATTGTGATTACAGTGTTAAAAGAAAAAGGAAATTCCTAACAACGAACAAAGAGTTTGGGGGACATTGCATTATCCCTAAATATATTTTTATCTTCACTTTTGGTTAACATCTGCCTAATGCTTTATCCAAGTCCAATAAAGAAAAAATGAGTATATTAAGGTGGAAAGAGCAAGGCAAACAACAGGATAACTACTAGAGAAGGACAAGAAAGGACTGAAGGACAAGAAAGGAATGAAACAACCGTTCATCAAAGGAGTAAGGATTGCCAGAGTTAGAGCTTCAGAAAACTCTTTATTCTCGTATCCTGGCCCTAAAGGAATAGCACAGGGGCAGCTTCTGCTGGCTCAGGAGAAGAGTCGTCCCTTCGTTATCAGGATCCTGTGTGCTGTATTAACTGTTTCGCATTGCCAAGGTCTTGGAGACAGCTTGCCACCATAGCATGTGTAATGAGCCGGAGAGGACCCAGGCTCTAGTGAGCTCTGAAAGCATTAACTGGTTGCTTACATTAACAATATATTTGTTGTCTGTAGTGGAATTGGTGAGGGGAAGTGTGAGCAGGGCAGTTTTTATTGTCCTGTAGGACTGAAAAGAACCAAACCAAGATGTATTGGTCCATGATAGTATACAAAAAATCTGAAAATGAGAATTAATTGAGATCTGTTGCCCAGCTAAGGTACAATAGAATTACAAACCTTTCTTTCCTGTTTGTTGTAAAATGGCTTTTAGAAGCTTTTACATTGTTTTTAAGTTATGATGTTGTACTTTAAGATAATGAGAGAAGCAACACGTGAAAGCATAGGTCTTGCAGGCTGGTCCCCCAAAAGACTCCTGGAATAATTTGAGATCTTAAATTAGTTGGACATCCATCAGATCCCTGTACCTGGCTCTGAATATTTTTTTCTATGCAGTAATAGAAGTGGACTTGGTTTTGGTTCCGCTGTAAATGGTCACAGAAAAGAACCACTCTGGTGCCATTGCTGGCAGGTGGCCTACCAAAGCACGTCTGGTGGAGATAACAGTTAATTGTCAGCACCAGACCTACCGGAGTATTCAATCCTATCATCACTGGCACTATGGAGGGGCAAGCATGGGAATGGCCAATGTGAAGGACAGGGAGGACATGGGACATATACTTTCTGACAATTTTTAATTTTAGTGACTGGCAAAACCTAGAGACAGTGAAAGCAAGTTCTGTCTTTACATCCTGCCAGGGGAGGGATTGTATGGCAAGAAGAGTAGAGCTTTATTGAAGTAAAGGTGAATGTCTGAAGTCAGCAGCAGGGAAGGCCAGCTTTAAATCTCTCTTTGCTAGGCTATAAATCCTAGTTCTCCTCCTATCTGGGTTGAACATGTTACAGAAATAGCTTTTTCAGACAGGTATGGGTTTTTCTTCAGGCATGAAAGCTGTAAAATTCGGGAGGCCAAAGGAAAGCTATTTGAACTCCTCATCTAGCAAGTGTATTACTCAAGTCTGTGATATTGGCATAGTGCTGCTAACTCTCCTCATTTCCAAATCAGCAGGGTAAGCTGAAAAACTGCTCCATAAAATAAAATCGATATAAGTAAAAAAAGAATTATTTCCTGAAATTTGGCAATACTTTTTGACACAGTTTGCCAGTAGTCAAGCAACACTTTCTCATATATAGCAAATGATACAGGTGCCACAGACCTTTATCTCTCAAGATCCTCAGACAACAAATTAACCCAAAACTGGTTTGCATGACAAATACCTCATAATAGTGTCATCATCCAGAAGAGAATCTAAGAGGAAAGGCCTTGGAAAACATGATGATAACATACTGGAAGATAAGAACAAGGGCAGCAATACCTAAAGATGCTCTTTCCATGTCATCTAATTCAGGTGACACTAGTCATTTGTACTGATCATCTAGTATGAGCAACCTTAGACCCATCCTAACAGCGGGAACACGCTACAGGAGTTCTTTCATTGTGAGCCGTTTGCTACCTGGTTGAATTCAGATATCAGGGTCAAGAAAGAACATGAGATACCTTATCCCCAACATTTTCCAAAAAACATAAAGACCAATTGGGGAAGCCTTATCTTTCAGCAGAAGCTGCTACGACTGATAGCTGGTGTCAAAGATGACTTTGGCACTCTCACTCACAAATATCAAGACTTCAGCTGTCATTAACTCTTGCTAGTATTGTTAAATGGAGTTCTGCAAACAGATGAAAGGGAACGAGGGCAGCTGTATCAAAGATGATATAATGTTCAGGAAATTCTGAACTAGTCAATTAACAAGAGGAAAGAAAACTATATAATCCTAGATCAAAAGTAACAAATTAGCTAAGTTGTGTTGGGATTTCTTTAACAACTGCTATGGCATCTTCTTATATCATCAGAAAGTTACCTCCTTTTGACTCCTTTTAATATGCTTTCTCTGCTCTAGAGTTGCTAATTAACAGCAAAAACGCAAAGGAAGTGAAGGACAAAGACTGTTTTGCATTCAGTAGCAGAAAAGTAAGTAAAATTGTCATGTATGCATTCAGCGACATAGATGTAGTTCTGTTTTAAACACTAGTTTAACTTCTGGACAAGGCCTGCTCTTTCTCTCTTGGATGTGAAATTATATTGGTAAAACAGGTTTTACACGTGGATATCTTTTCCTATCGTCCAGGGCTTACCAACTAGAAGTCTACATAGATTTCAAGGAGATCATGGGCATTGTATAACTCCTGCCTTTTCATGGTCTTCCTTTTAGAAAATATGTCTTTAATTCTAACAGTTGTAGATGAAACCTTGGAGACACATTTTAAGCATAAGCATATGGCACTGTAGGCAGCCTTCAGGTGGGGAGGAGTACCCACATCTGAGGTCACCTTGCGTGGACCTCGGAGATGTTTTTTTTTTAGGAGAGTATAAAAGTCTCCTTTATATAGTAGAAGTCAGTGAATAGAGGAGACTTGCCAGATTTCTTGGCTGTGAATGACCCTGAGCACCATCACAACCACCCTATCTTTCCATGTTACCAGATGGAAGTGAGAGAGACTTTGCTTTAAACTTTTCCTAGTTGGAGGCCAAATGCCAGAAGTCTTGCCTCAGGTGAAGCCGAAAAGGAGGCTAACTGCTGCCTAATCTCCACCCATTCCTGGCATTGGCAAGGCTCCCAGCAGTGCCTCTTTGAATGGAAATTCCCTTTTGCAATTCCTAAACACAGCTGGAGCTCAGCCTCTCTGCACGCTCTCCTACAACGGGATCTTCCATTGAATACCTCTCCTTCTATTGCCTAGGACTAAGAAATTCGTCGTATGAAAGATTCAGAGTCCACTTATTTCCAATGTCTGTGGACACAGACTGTGTGTCCACAGGTGATTTAGATTGGCATTATAAAATAGGATCTGCCCTATGGTTTGAGTATTCACATGGGTATTTGTAGGAAGGTGTTACTAAGCATAACAATTGTTTACCAGCTGAACTAGAAGGCTAGGAAGTTATCTTGGATGCTTCCTTCATGCTAATAGCGCTTCTGAGGAAAGTCCAGAGTAGCTTTTCCCACAACGAGGATTATATTGATGACATTGATGAAACAAATAACTTGGTTTTCAGGAGTCTCCAACTGTACTCGAAATGTTCCTGATCATGCAGCCTACATTCATCTTCTGAAATTGCAAATGTGTCATCTCGTAATAGGTATCTTTCATCATTCTGCATGAACAATTTTAAATAGAAAATGTAATTCCACCTCAACTACTCCTTCTCAGCTTAAACTGTATGGAGCCAAGAATTTAGGCTACTGTGTTATAGTACTATGGCTTGTTTTATATACCTCGTTCTCTGAATATATTTTTCTGCAACAAATGAGAAATACTGAAGCCTCAAGACTCTGAGCTAGAGCTGTTTTTTAAATTCAGAAAAAATAGAAAGACCCATTAATAAATCCCCTTCATTTTGCAGCAACAGTACCATGAGCAGTTTCCATGGAAACATCATTTGCAGGAGCAGGAAGTGTTCATTTTACAGTTAAATTATAGGAGGTAGTTAAATTTTTGATCAAACACACATTAGAGCATGGAGAATTCCCAGCCAAGTGCCTCATACTGTTTAAAAATAGGGGAAGTACTGCAGTATCCATGCAGTGTTGTCTGGAACAATGTTTGGAGAGGAGTCTGCAAAAAGTGAAAGAGCATCTGCAATTTCCACCAGTGAAAGACTCCAGGTTTTGGTTCCCATATGGCAAGGATAGAGCAATGGCTGGACTTGGCTCATGCTCGCATTCTGACCTCAAACGCACTCTTTGGCTCTTTAGCCGTAGAGGACAAATGTAGGATGTGATGACTGCAGCATTTTACAATTATCTGGGTATCATCAGGTAGATAATGCTATAATTAAATCCTGATCCTGAGGGTCTGCCTACACTGTGGTTACTGCTATGCCATCTTTACTTAACACACCTCATGTGGATTTGGCAGTATTGTTCACAATTAGCTAGCTCCAGTATATGTTGTAGTCCAGCCACATGGAACATCGCATAGGATAATTAGATGTCTTGAAAGTTAGTTAACTTAGGCAATTATCCTATGGAGAGCACTCTATATTGCTGCAAGTAGGCTGCTAGTGATACTACAGTTAGCTATTTTAAGTTGAAATCAGGCCTCTATGTCCTAAAAGAGTATATACATGCCCTAGTAAATTTTTGGGGAGAAAGTGTCAAGCAGCAAGAGAAGCTATAAGAAGCTGGGCTGAAGGGAAGAGGTTCAGCAATGGGAAAAAGCATTAAGTGGAAGGACACTGTGGATATGTTGCTAAAAAGGAGCATGTGTAAAGGCCCTTGGCTCAAGATGGAAAAGGTCCAGACAGCAGAAGGGGCTGAGTGGGAGGTTGCTTCAGTTGGGGAAGAAGCAAGTGGAGAATGATCGCTGAAGTGTAGAGAGTCTGGCCTGAGCGGTGGGAGGGACTAGTGGAGGTGGTGGCATCCTGGTGAACATATAAGAACTAAAAGCAAGATCCTGTTGGAGTAGAAGGTGCAAGATCTGATGACAGATTTACACAGATATTATTAGAACCATGTGCATGTGCCCATAGCACGTGTCAAGGAAGCTTCTGATATTTACCTTTCAAGAAGGATCCTGTGTTCTGATTTGCGTTTGGATCAATGTGTGCTTGCGAGACTCTTTTCTTGAGCTAGTTATTCATCAGAAAACTTAAATCACTACCTAAGCCACTGCTAGGAAGTTGGCATATTTCTGCTTTTTTTAAAGAAACATAAGAAATATGGAATTACTGTTATTAGATTTGGAATCCCAAATTCCAGATACAGTAGGAAGTCTTTACTTATCTGGAAGTTTTAATTGTCTTCATGATAACAGATTGCAAGGGACGAGTTGCTGATCTTCAGAAATCAGAACTCTGACTTGCCATCTTCCAAATCATAGAATTAAAAAACCAGAAGTGATACAGTTTTTCTTAAAAGGCTGTTTTCTCAGCCTTTATGATCATGTTTTTATGAAGCTATGAGCACTAGAATTACTATTTCTCTGAAATAAAATTTGAGAATTTTGGATGTATTGGACCCTTAAAGAATGCAATAACTATCCTAAGATTCATTATAATCATGGAAGTTTAAGGCACAAAAGTTAAAGTCCACAACTTAAAAGGATTAAGAACCTAAAAGATTTTTCTGGCAGAGCCTTAGTCAACCTGCCTTAAAGTCAACTTGATTCTCCAGTGGTGCAAATTCTTTGTATATATTTATGTCTCTACAACATGCTGGTCTGAAAGGAAATTGGATTGAATACTCTTTTATGCACACTGCTACTTATTAGTGAGTCCACGAGCTGGGACGTGCCGAGCAGAAATCTACTTAGTTTTGGGGTTAAAGTGAGACTGTGATTATGCTGGGTCCAGCCACCTGGAATACCAGAAATAAGCCATAATTGTGTCTCCAGAGACTCTACAGCAGCTTTAGTATCTGTTCTCTTTTTCCACTGTAAACT
Source organism: Calonectris borealis (assembly GCF_964195595.1). Lineage (NCBI taxonomy): Eukaryota > Metazoa > Chordata > Aves > Procellariiformes > Procellariidae > Calonectris > Calonectris borealis. Next base: position 101,291,877 of record NC_134314.1, on the reverse strand, counting down.
ATAGCACTACAATTTTTAGTATCAAATGCAACAGTTTGCTCAGCAGTATGGCTAGGTATCACTAACTACTCTGCAAAATGACCTCCCAGCAGTCCTGTGTAAGTGAGATAAAGATTCTGTGAAAAATGTGAATGGTCATTAGGACTGCATCTCAGAAAGCCATTTTTTAATGCGAACTAATGAGTGTAAGCCTCATGATTTCCTACTGGTTCATTGGGCACCAAGGTTTTAAATCCACATTTATTTGCAGGTAGAAAATAAAATTCACTTATGAAATCACTTCTAACTTTTAGACAAAGTACCCCCTGTCATTGAAACACTCTAGAAAACAAACTCTTCTGAAGATATAGAGATGCAAGCTTCAGATACAGGCATTTGAAGCCATCAACACAGTAAGTTTGCACCAGCACGGAAAGATTTCTACGCTCAGTGCAGAACTGGCTGTAAGGATAGGGCCAGATCATACTCCATGGCTGTGCAAAATGCTCTGCCAGGCTTACCAAGGAACCATGCTCTTCGGGGAGTGGGGAAGCCCAGTCAGTCTAGCCATCCTTTTCCTGTTCCAGGTGCTGCTTCAGAGAAGCCTATTTTCTATGGGAAGCTATGATTGCTCCAGGGCGGATCTTCAGAGACATTGTTTTCCATGAGGATATTCTTTTCTTTTTCTTCTCTTGATTTTTGGAATTGTGGATGGAATGGGAATTGAATGGGTTGTGACCCTTCCTTAGTCTTTTCCAGCTGTATAGATAACATGCTGAGAGGAAATTACTTTGTAAATAACAGTATTTCAGAAAAGGAACATTTGCCTTAATAGGAAGACATTGTGATCCCTCAAGAGTATGTGTTATTACTGTTAGTAGCTGTTAGGGGACACTGAACAAACATTTACCACAGTCTGAAATGAATAAGGCACAGCTTATGGTAACAAATGCCCAATTTTTCTCATTAAGAGACAGAAATACTTCAGTAATCAAAAGAGCCCGGCTTAAGCAATGTGTCATATTGCTACTATACTGGACAGGAAAAGTGCCGGGAAAACAGGACAAAGGCAAAAGATAAGTTCTAGCATTTTCCTTGCTCTTTCTGAAAATAGGGTGGAGAGGAAAAAGAATTCTCTAGGTATGTAAGAGAAAAGCAGCATATGGATTTATTGACTGCAGAAGGGGAGAAACATCGGTTTTATTTTGTAAAGGGGTACCGGCATTAAACTTCCCAGCCTGAGGTTGGGGGCGAGGAGCCCCAGTCCTGTGGGGTTTCACAGCATGCTGGAAACCCTGCAGCCCTGGAGCGGGGACCTGCAGAGGTCATGTGGAAGCACTTCAGGCAAACGTATAGGCTGTCGGGAAGGAGTCTTTCTACTTGCATTACAGGTTTTTTGGGTGCGTCAATGGGTATGTGAAGCAACTAAATAAGACTGAGCTTCCCCACGTTTCCACTTTTCAAAAGATGTCTGATTTTTGTCACAGCTTGCACATTTGATTGACAAATTAGAAGCATCAGAACACTGTCAGTGTTCTGATAAATCCTTTGATTTGGTGCTGTGCAATGCATGACAGGTACCCAGTTTCAGCAAGGTTTTGCTGCAAGGGAAAGTCGGTGATTAGAACAAGAACAGATGATAACTATCCAGTGCATGCATTTTTTTGAGTGAAGAGCAAAATGTAAATAGTTCCAATGAGAACCTGAAGCTGAAACAGACCTATTCCTGCAGAGTATGGAATTACATTATTTTTAATATTTAATTACCCATTAACACCTCCAGCAAGGTTTGAATTTTCAACTGAATTCTATAGCTCACTTCTAAAACCCTGTTGCTAATCATTTTTCACTCTATTCGACATAAGTTATGAGAAGAAAAGGATTAAATGGGTAGAGTTTTTTAATTATTATTAATATTTGCGTAGAATGAAAGCACAAATCTTTCCTAAAGCCTGTTTAGATTGTAAAAAGTACACTAACTGGTAAAAATGTATAGATTTTTTAAAATTTCTGTTATCTGCAGGAATTGCCACCTTCCACAATAGTAAATCTGAACAGTGGCAATTTTGTAAAATGGTCAGAGGTTTATTCTTTAATCTATAGTGATAAGGACTTTATTTAGCAAAGAGGAGGAAAAATGCTGAAGGGAGCACATGCTGCTTTAAATTTATGTGGCGCACTGGATAGAAACTTCTGTCTTTGATGACACACTTCTTCTTGATCTAAGATCCCTCTGATATATTTCAAAACTTCTTTAATAAATGTCCATACTAGCTACTGCTGGGCAGGAATAAATTAAACAAGTTCCTCCAATGATTGAAAAATTGAAGCATTAAACAAAGCAGAGGGGGAAATTAAATTTCATATTACAACCTAATAAAATAATTTTTTGGGAAACCTGTTTAGCACAGTTGCTTTGAATTCAGTGATGAGCGCTAGGTCATCAGCCTAATTTCTGTTTCGGAGTTACCAGAGCCACAAGAATCACTTGAACAAAACAGCAAATTATTTAATTTAGCATCAACAGCTGCCTTTAATATTCTGATATGGCTCAAAATGGAGTTTCTGCACATAATTCCTTGGAGTTTGACATCAGAAACAGCAACTGAGTAACAGAATAGGCAGAGTAGCAGCAGAAAGGCATGTAAAGGGTTACAGGGAGGGGTTAAAGATGTCTCTAGTCACATTGCCTGGACAATTTAGTCTGGAAATTGCATTATTTCCTGAAACTCTTTTGTGTGGGATTTCTCTTCTGCAGACTGAATCTTCCCTGTGGTGAAGATTGGCTGATTTTAATTAGTAACTTACCGTTAATCAAAACCATGGTTCTGGCTACCTGGGACTATGGGAACTTGTGTTTGTGAAGACCTGTTTCTTAGGCCCATAAACAATTATAATTAATTTCTAGTGGGTTCTTATTGGTGGATGGGAGAAAAATTCTCTAAAATATAACCTAGAGAGACACTTTAAAAACCTTTCTATATATAAGCAGACATTTGTTTAATAAAGTCTACCTGGAAGGTCTCCTTAGGAGAAAGATCTGGTTCTCAAGAGCGCTGATTAATGTCAAGTGCTTCTCACAAAACCTCCATGGAAGGCCTGCTCCTCTTCACAGTTATCCTGTGGAAAAGCACAGGACAACCTAAAAGTTCTCCTAATGGAATAGACCAAGCTTGGTTAAATAAGAGGAGACATTGGAGTTGCAAGAAAACAATTTTGAAGAAATTGGTAACCTCCTACAAGTGGCAATTGTCTGTGATGGATATTTTTAAAAGTCCTCTTTTCAAAGAAATCAAACAAGTTGTTTGTCTGGTGCCAATTTACTGCTGATTGGGAAGAGCAAGCCTCACAATGAACATTTTATTGAATACCAAAAAAATTACAGAGTAGCCTAATAATTCATAGTCATTGTAACATCTGCCTAGATAAAGTATTATTTTTCTTCTGTTTGCATTAGTACAGTCTCTCTCAATCTATACCAGATGTCACTGTGCAATTGCTGAAAACCTCCATCTCCATAAAGGGACTGTAGAGGCTGTTTAAGTTTTCCTAGTTTTTGTAGTTTAACTTATACCTTTCTCCTGGTTGTTGGAAATCCAGCAGTGAATAATTGGATTTGATCTTGCTGAGCTGCAGGACAGAGTTATCATGTCGAGCGAGATTATAAAATCTTAATCTTGTTCAGAGAGGGAAAGGACATGTGACTGTGTGCATGAGGTTACCCGCCAACCTGGCAGGTGCCTCCACCAGGAAAAGGGAAAGGAGGAAGGTCAGGGTAAGAACAATTCTCTTTCCGTGGCTGTTTGGTCATCATTTCTTGAAAAAGGTGCTGGCTGCTCAACCGAACTGAGACAAGCTGACAAAAAAGGAACTTAAGAAAGGATGATTAAGAAAGGGGTCTTTCAGTTGAGGTTGTATTAGAAATTGCATTCTCATCCACCAATTCCAGTTGACCAGCTCCTCTGTGGCCGTTCTTATGGGTCTGTGGTCCTCTCACAAGTGTCCAAGCCTGCAGGGCAATCTTAGGGAGCATCCTTTCTGAAACAGAAAGATTTCCTCTATCTGGCCCTTACTGCATAGGAGTTAAATGTGTCTCCTGGACAACGAATGAAATGGTAATGTGCCAAAACTCTTTCCCATCAGGAAATGTTTGAAGATAACCAAGCCCAAAGGATGACAGAGGGGAAAAAAACAAAGAGAAAGGACAGAACAGAAATTGCAAAGGGAAGAAACCAGTTTGAAGAAGAGGGCTGAAATCCAGGAGGCCCTAAGAAGCACCTCAAAAGACAGCTTGTTTTGCTGAGTCTTGAGCAGTAAAATTGAGGTGGAAAAATAAGAAGAAATTCAGGGAAGGGAGGAGAGGATATGCATGGAAAATTAAAAGAAAGGGGCTAGAGGGCAATTTAACCAAAATCTGTAGAGAATAAACTAGCAAGGAAAACAACCCAGCAATAAGAAAGAGGATAGAGCGTGTGGGAGCTGGGTGGGCAGAGAGCTGGAAAGGGACAGGTGGCCCATGGGTAGCTTTGCAGAGACGACACGTGCGCATTTACACTGGTCTGCCTCCTCGTAAGTGAATTGAAGGTCTTCATCAGACTTCTCTGAGATTTGCAAATCTTGGGTTTTGCTGAAGCTGGCAGATGTCTCCCAGAGATGATATTGATATGCTAGGCTTTTTTAAGCTCTGCTTCCCTGGAGTTTGGCCCAAAAAAAAAGCCATTTGGTTTTTTTTGCTATCACCTTAGTGTCCTTATGTTTGGGCTTCACATAAGAACTTTATAATATTAACTATCTGATGACAGTTCATTATACATTATTATACAACGATTTTATTGTTGTGGGTAGGAATATTCACATTATTCGTAGGTAGCAAGGGCATAACTGTGTTGGGCAAAGAATTTTGAATAAGTGTTGATAAAGTGACATGTCCTCATGAATTTTGCTACACCGTATTTCAGAGACATTTGTACAACCTCAGGGAGTTTTAGTTCTACCAGTAATGTGACATATAATTGCTCTTCTCTATCTAAATAATGTATTCTTGCACTATTTAATCCTGAGATTTCTTTTTTAAGAGATTTTAAAATGTGTTTGGAAAATCTTTTAAGTACTTGAGGTCAAATAGTTAAACCATCGTCTATCTCTGTACATCTCTGGACGCTCGTACTCTAAAGACATCAGACAGACATTTTTGACCCAGGAAAAAGCAGGATGATTCATACTGAAGCTATAACTATGCTTTTATTAGCTTATCTTCTTTAAAACAAACTTTTTAAAAAGCCTGAATCTTGGCAAAAGGAATTAATCTGTAAGTGTGATAGTTTCTACTATTAAAAAAAAAACACAACAAAAAGAACCCCAAAAAACAAACAAACAAAAACCACCCTGCCAAGATACAACTAATTGTTCTGCATGCACAGTATTTTTTCCTACAATAGCTTTGTAAAGCATGCTTAGCACATTAATGTTGGCTCTGATTTTGATCTCAGCATGGAAATTGGCCAGTGCTCCATTCATTCTAGGAGGACTGTCTTTCTAAGTAATTAGATTCTTTCTTTAGGACATTTTTCCAACTTCATATGTATCCAGTCTATTGTAGAAATTAGTAATTCTCCTTTGGTTTTCAGTGGTGAATGATTAGAAAATCATTTTTAAATTATTTAAATGATTAAATCTTATTTAAACCATGCGTAGTAGAAACAGGTCTCCATAGCATGGGAAAGACTGTTTCTTTCAGCCAGCATAGCGTTAACTTCAGCATCACTATGTGACAGTTTAACTGGCCAGGATTCAGCCCCATTTTATCAGATTAGCATATTTATCTTGTATTCAATTACTAATGAAGGTAGGAAATGGGAGTTCTTAAATAAGTGATGATTTAAGCTAAAATGCTCTAAACATACACAACTGAATATAGCTCTTTTTTGAGATCAGTCAACTATAGTGATTTCCACTAACAACCTAAACCATAGTATTCAATAGTCTGAAACGTGAATAAAATAGCTTTGATACAGTTTAGATTCATAACACAAAATATGAACTATGTCTCTAAAATATGAGAATGTGGGATTAACGAAATATTCACAATTAAAAAAGCTGTGTGTAAAGTGTATAAAGCTTTGGTATGCACTCCAAGCTCTGGGTTCAAATGCAGAAGAACACAACAACAGAAACTGGGCGTTAGACTAAATTTTTGTGTGCTTTTACATTTGAGCACTATTAACCAAAAATTGGTTTAATGTGTTTAATGTTGTAGTGAAAATATTGTGAATGATTCATTATGTGAAGCTTTATAAAGGGTTAAAAAACATCTTGGCTTAAACCATGCGTTGTGCTTCAGAGGCTTAGTCAGTCGTCCTTTTTCTCCAAGGTAAGAGCTGCGATCAACAAATAACTACTTCCACTATACTTATTATAGTACCCACACATTTCAGACTGCGTTATTCTTCTTATCGAAGTGGAGATGTCCCTGAAAGAGGTAAGAATGAGATAACAGATGTCTGCATCCTGCAGCATGGAAAATCACTTCAGGCTTCATCTTGTTTTGTGCAAAGGCAAACGATGCAATATCTTCATCTTTGGGAAAGAGAAAATATTACTGTTGCGTGCTGAGAAGCTTAGAGAGCAAAGGTATCACTCAAGTGTCACTGCGTTCACTGGGATTCAGGGCCTCATAAAATGAGATAATATGATGGAATATTTTGCAAGTCGTTAAATGTGTTCCCAAGGATGTGAAGCTGCTTCCTGCTTCCTGTTATTCCTGATGTCATCTGCAGTAAATATTTTACCGATGACTATCTAAACGAAGCATGAGAACCTGTCCATTACTGGCAGAGCATCAGGCAGCGCTATTGGCTTTCCCTGCGCAGGTTGATGCAGTAAGGTGAGTTTTGGTGGGAACTGCTCTGCCACAAGATGGGAGTGTTTGGCCAAGCAGAGGGGTCTGGATGGTGGTGGTGAAGTGGTTGCCCTGGCATGCAGCTGCTCCTCGCCCTACGCAGGCTGGCAGACAGATGTGAGGAAGGCTGCCTGGTTTTTGCCTGAGCTATGCACATTATTAGCTTCTTGCTTTCACAAAGACTCGATTACAGCAGAGATTGCTTTCAAACAATTAGCACCAAATTTCCTCCTTGTAACAACAGAAATTTAATCTAAACAAGAGCCAGCAGCCTCACTTCCTCTCTCCCTGAAAGTCACTGCTGGGCTCAGATAAGATGCTCTTCTCCTCAAATGCTTACTGAAACCGGAGACTTTGCTGCTGTGCTCTGTAAGCAATGTTGAATATTGGCTCCTCCACTGAGGCTCTTGTCTCATCAAACTCATGATGAAGATTGCAGGTTTTCTCTCTTTTTTTTTCTTTTTTTCCCCCCAGCACATATAGAAAGCACATTGAGTTAATTGCTGAGTGTGTGGTTGTTTCCTTCACTCCCTTGAAGGTCACTGGATTTCTAAGAAATACTATGAGCGAGTACTGATCTCTGCTCAACCTTCAAATCTCGTGGGCTTGCAGTTCAAACACACAGGCTTTTAGGTCCAATACATAGCAAAGACAGATCTTGGCTCACATTTCAGAGGGTGTTCTGACTGGACCAACTTGCAACTCCTTGCACCAGTATTTTTTCCTCTATTTGCTGTACATTGCACTCCAGGTTTTCAGCTTTTCACATATGAAAAAAGAGTCACCTGATCTTAGGGGAGTAGAGATGAAAAACTGGAGGGTAAGATAAAGAAGTCCCTCACCAGCACAATAGGCAGCGATGCCTGCTGGTATCTGCAGATGGTGCAGAGCACCGAGCTGCACTGGTGTGGGCTAACACTTGGGATGGGTTAGGAGTCAGACCGCCAAAATGCCTTCTGTCGGCAGAGGGGAGACTGCCCTTTCGGTTTCCTGAGAGGACCTGCAGAGGTCAGCTCCTCAGCTTGTTCTTGGTGTCTACCTTGCGGTGGCTATGAAGCCCCGTGGGAGGACAGACAGGTTGAACGTACTTCGGGGTGGCTCCGAAGCCTAGTAGTGCTCACCTGAGTAACAGCCACACGTTTTCTATCTGTTCTTTCTTTACTCTTACAATAAAGATGTTTCCCAAATACATTTGTAAAAAGATTGGAAATAGCCTTTAAAAACTAGGAGACCCTCTCTTTCTTTGTGCATTAGCAAAAGGAGGAGGGAGAAGATGGCTTTCCTTGGCCCGCGCCCTTCTATTCCTCACCTTTTTTTTCTTGTTTTATCATTATAATGTGTGTTCAGACTACCTCAAGATTAAAATTAGTCAACCTCAACTTTTCCAGCTAGCTTTAATTATGGTTTTAATCAGTGTTTGCAACGCATGCAGCCATCAAAGTCTTATTTATATGCATAGAAGCCATTCTGATTCATTACCAAGGCAGACTTGAGGTTATCATCTGTAGTCAAACTTAAACTTTTGACACAGACTATTATTTTACTAAACATTTAAATTATTAAATGAAAGAATAATATGACAACATGATAAATAAAGTCCCTAGAAAATTACTTTTTTCCATGTAATACGATTTTAAATAAGCAAATAACTCTTAATCAAATCTTTCATCCCAAAATCCTAAGTTCAGCACCTCATCAACGAAGATGTTCATACCACCTGCGGCATTTATACCACCATTTATACCATGTCTAATACATGCTGTTTCTTGTTCAAGTAGGTAAGGATTAAAAACTATCAGGTTCTGAGAACAGCAATGGCTAATCAGATGTGAAGATAAATCATGCCTGAATATACTGAATATCACTATTGCTGAGTACAGGATTAGGATCAGCAGTTGGCTAATAGGGATTCTTAGGAGTATGAATCAGTACGTATCCTGCTGAAACTACGTCTTTTTGACAGTAAGCTTTTAGATGTTTTTACTGTGAAAATGAAAAGCTAATAGAGGCTGTTTTTAAACAGTTGCTGTAAAGAGAGCAGGCTTAAGGGAATTTTGTTGTGGGTTACTTTTTTAAAGAAGCTGGTATTATCAAACCATTTTTTTTTTGTTTTAGTTCTGTTTTGAGTAAAGATACCATTAAATAGATGGATGTTCCCATGGTTTACGGCAGTCTACTAAATTACTTTTAATATCTTGAATACAAACAGCAATAACATACGCTTAAAAGTGCCTCAAGGTTAACAAATGCTTAAGAGCTTGTGCCAGTTCAGATGGTTTTGTACTGGGGGCCTTCAGAGCAAGGAATGAATTCTAAGAGCATGTGTCAGCTACCAAGAAATGCAAAAAAAAAAGATAATTATTTGGTTTGCCAGTATTCTTTGACAGAAACCCTACAGCTTAGCAGTGCAAATAATTCCATGAAAAGTTGCACAACAAAAGAAGATTAACTCATTCACAAGGAAGAGTATTTAGTGTTCAGTTCAAAGACTTATGCTACTTGTTTAAGTCTGGAATAGAGCTGACACTGTTATCGTAATATATGTAAAGCAGCAACGTAACATATTCAGCGATTTCTCAAACCCCCAAGCTCCACTAGAGTTTAAAATGGTGGGGTTTTATTATTGATAATCTGATATAGATTTTCTGGGCTTAGCCTTTCCTGTGATAAGTAGAGTTATACTGTTGAAAAAATGTTTAAACAAAAAAAAAAAAGTGTCAAGCTCCATATATCTTTCCATCAAGACAGAGGACATACAAACAACAGCTAATACACTACTGGTACACTACAAATTCAATGTCATGTTACAATGTACTGGGCCAAAGAAGTCTATTTAAACCATTTCAATAAAGCTTTCTTATCAGAGTAATCCCTTCTTGCCACTACTCATTAAATTCAAGGTCAATTTAAGTTCTGTGGGGGAGTCTTTCATCTATTTTTTGTGCTTTGGGAGAAAACCATAACACATAAACAGCATCATAGCTTCTAACAGAGCTAAGAGCGACTGAGAGGCCTTAAAATACAGTCAAGGACAGATAGAAATACATAAACAAGAAAATAAGAATTGTGCAATGGACTGGAAATATGTACCATACTTGATTACTGCCAGCACTGTATGCTACTGTGTTGTACAGAGCACTCCGTAAGGAATGCAACGATCTGTCATCTGAACTATAAAATCAGTTTATAGTTTCAGATAAATTAATTTATAATTGCAATCAATCTTGTAACTTGGTCAGCATGGAATATAAAGAACAGCAACACCCCTGCACTTGAGAGTTACAATATTATAGAGGATTTAATTTTGGTGTGACAGTAAGTATAAAATTACTTACTGACCATGAAGATAAACTTGTAACAATATGGGGTTCCTTATTCAAATAGATCTCAGAAGTGTGTTACCAATTTATCATTTTGATTGTACAGACAATGAAGCATGCAGCACGCTCATGTAAATATAACATAAACCTAGATTTGTCATTGTTCAAATCACACTTATTTTTTTCAGGCCTAATATTACAATCATTTGCCTGAGCACATACTTTTATACCCTGATGGTACTTCCATTAATTTATGTAGAAACAATGTGTTTAAACTAAAGGGATTGAATTACTGCAATTTAGTGTAACACAAATTCTGCTGAGATTTTAGCTGAAGTTATCTGAGGTACAAAAGTTATTTAGGAGCCTTCATTTATTTTAAGATATACTTTGCATATTGTGACATAAGCAGAATTAGATGCCCAGGTCCAGAATAGGTATCATGATTCTTCCCACTTATCATTTGCCTGATACTGGCAGAAACTTTAAAATCCACGGATGGCTACCAGAGTGGTCCAGCTTCACCCAGCTGGGTGAAGGGCCAAGCAAGTGCTAGCATCATGCTGGCATCCAGAAATGGGGCTTTCCTCTAGGATGCGGGCAGAGGAGATCCTCTGGTCCTCTGAGACCAGAAAGCACCTGGCAGCCTCTCTGGGAATGACCATCAAGAGAAGTCTGGGAGACTGCCATCCTGGCTGCGTTTTGTTGCACATATGGCAGGTATGAGGTGCACAGAAGTCACATGTTTAGTTTTACAGTTTTATTGCCACAGAGGGGCACGTACAGAAAAGCTGGTCTGTAGAAGGCAATTTTAATAAAGAAAGTTTCACATTTTTTGAAGGTCAGGCACCCATTGCTAATGGGAAACATAAAGCTCATATACTTTTTCTTCTAGAGGGAAAGGCAAGTTATAGTCATACTATAATAAACACACACACCCCTCAAAAAAACCCCAAACTCTGGAGGTTTGTCTGTGTATCTGAATGATGCTGACAGTTCCAGTCCTGCACCCTGAGCACTTGCGTCAGTTTTCACTTGACAAGAAAAGGATTAGATTAAGAAAGCAGAGAATTAAAACCAAACTGCATTAAGAGTTGATTACGTTCACCATGTAAATCAGCCTGGCTTTATTCAGTAACATTTTTTACTGTCTTTTACTACTGCCATTACATTAATTTTGGACATCGTTACTTCCTAGAAAGTAATTATCCTGCCTACATATTTTCTTGATTCAATGAACAGATAAAAATCAAACCTGCTAAGAATAAATTTAGGCATCTGATGGAACAAAATGCTCAAATACTGTTTTTGTATAAGAGTTTCTAAATGTTGAAGCATTCATTTATAAGCAAATAATCTGTAATTGTTTGACAGGTCTTGTGAGAAGATGTTTGTATAAGCCATAAGCCATAATTTCAAGTAGAGTGTAATTATCCCAAAGACTGCTGTCTGTATCGTGCTTCCACAGCTATAGATGTGTACAGCTGTACAGATATTCAGAATAAAAATCTTAATAAAGATCCATGAGCTTAAAGCAAGCCCCTTTTGGTGGAGGCGTGTGGATGGGTGAGATGACAGGAACGGCACGGGTGGTGGAGAGCTGCAGCTGGCTGCAGTTGTGCCTCCGTTCTCTCAGGTAGCAATTCATACATGTTGGCTTCAGCTCAGGATGTCAAAAGAATATTTCAATGCCTCTAAGTTATGTGCACATTTCCCAGCATTGTTGTAGTTTATGCTCTAAGACATATACACAGAAGAATAAATCTTGCCTTCTCAGATGTCCTGTAAATACGAAGTGTTTGCACAATATGAGATGAACGCTGTACCTTCCCCATTGGAGTAAAAAAAGCGAATAGAGGTGGCTTCTTGTGGTACTGTGGCACAGTAAAGCATTGAATTCATCTCAGTGCTGGTAGAAAAATATTTTTTAACTATTTCATGCAGTTAATACTAGGGTGTGATGAACGTATGCTCCTATGTTATGAGAAACTCCCATGGGTGAGTGTATAACCAGCACAGTAACTCACCTTCTGGAAGCACAGAAGGGTGCAGGGAGTTATTTTTATCAGTCAGTGTTGCAGAGTATGAGATAAATGATTACAGTAGGATGCAGAAGGGCAGCTGGTGGAGAGATAGGGGAAGGGCAAAAAGCCCAGGGAATGAGGAGTTTGACCACTGATTGCATAGTCCTTAATCACAAAGAGGACCAGCATTTCTGTTGTAGCCTATGGATGTCTTTATGATGATAGGCTGGGGTTTCTGTCAGTTCCCTCTATTCCTTATCCCTTAGAGGAGCCCAAGGTTTGATCACAGGGAGAAATATAACAGACTTTCCCCTCAGGTAGTTTATAATAAGAAAAAGTATGCCAAAATTTATAAGAGCATCCTAAAGCACTGTTCTGCTTTGTCTCTCACAATCATCTTTAGGGTCATCATAAAAATTCTCTGAAATAAGTTTGCCAGACTTTCAAGCCCTTCCTGTAAAACCAGCACTATGTACCACACACATATGAGTAAAACTTTCTTTTTCCCTTCAGTTTCCTCTCTTTTTCAGAGAAAGACTCAGAAAAACCACAAATACAGCAGGTGGAGGACATCATCTTCACCACCAGCCTCTCACCTGCTTTGCTCCTCCCTTGAAAAAAACTCAAATTACAAATAGGAGTGATCTGGCTAGCAAGGTGGGAATGCAGTTGTCCTGGAAGTGAGTGGTGTGTCCTGTGCTTGGAAATGGTGTCCTATCTCCTGCCAACCAGACCTTGTTGAAATCAGCTACTGGACATTGGCAAGAAGTGAGTAAGCCTGTACAGCGGTACAACACCAGTACAAAACCAAGCAGGGGAAGTAAGGGGCTCCAGGGGTTTTTCTTGAACAGTAATTGCTCACTGGATGAGGGCTAAAAAGTTTTTTGTTACTTTTAGTCTATGTTTTGATATCTGAAAATGGCAATTTTCACTGCATATCCGAAGTAGGTTGCAAGTAGAAAATTAGGTAAAAGGCAGTTATACATTACTGTTCACAATTCATAATGTGCTGTTATAAATTATGCGGTGTGGGGTATAGAAACACAAACACAATTGCGAATAACATTGTGGAAATTACTGAGGAAAAGAGAAATTCACGCTAATTTTCAAAAAAACCTGACAGGCTGTGACTTGGGGCTTCTAGGTTTTGGTCTGCCAAAATGAAAGAGACTTTTGGTTTTTTTAATGCATTTTTCTAGGGGGTTCATTAACTGATAAGACACCCTTGTTCTTTCTATACACTATGTGGGAGGAGATGCTTACTTACTTTGGCTTACTCCCCAACACTTCTGATTACCTTTTTAGGTAAGTTGTTTTAAAAAATGGTGATATGGGCTTGTTCTGCCTGTGCTGGCATGTTGGCATGCTCTGCCTGATGACCGAGTGAGTCTGCCTCGCATAGGGGTGATTAAATTCTCACCTCTGTTTAACCAAGAAGAAACTTCTGCTTAAAAAAAAAAAATCCATCTTGAAAGAGAGCAGGACAGAGAATTCATCGAGATGGGCATACATTGCTGTTTCTGTCAGGAGTTTTGGGACGCTTATTGCACATTACTGTTGGTGATAGTATGACTTTACAAATCTTGCACTCCAATACAAATATCTCAGACCTATCTCACATCCATAAATTAACTCTCTGAACATATAACTGTTAGACATAATTCTAGAGCAAACAGAAATAAAACTGAAACAGTGGTTTTAAAAATTAGAGTACTAAATGTTATATTGACACACATTGTTACTGTGAGGTAAACATTCTCTGTCTCACAATTAACATAGAAATTAATTCTACAAAAAACTATTTTTTAAAGATTTCCTAGGATACTCTTTCAGCATTCTGGAAAGATACTGTAACCGTGAAGGATAGTGGTTCCCAATGCCTGGGGCTACACCTCCAGTAGCGCTCAGCATTTAATATCTCTGCAATGTCACTCTCCCCTTTTTAAATGTTACAGTTTAAAAATAGTCAAAGCTTTAAATATGTCCTAAAATTACTACAGGATTACACTTAATAGTGGACACCTGGACTTTATGCAGCCATTTTGACTGAGAATAAGGTGTGGCAGTGAGTGCTCTGGAATTTTACTTTTAGGACTGTGGTTCATTTCTCTGTTACAGTATGAAAATCAGTGGTGGTTTTGGGCCATAAGAATTGAAAAACACGAGAGGGTTTTACTCCTAGGCTTGCATGCTTTGGGTTGCAGAATGGATTCTGCTCAAAGGCTGACTGTGAAATGTCTGTACTCTGGTGTCTTTATGGTGCTGACTACGATAAAGGGAAAATACTGCTTTCCTACCATTTGCACTTGCAGACCACGTTTGCACCCTGTTTGAAGTTTGCTGGGGGTGGAGGGAAGGGCACAGAATTTGGCTGGGAGCAAACACAGGGCAGCCACTTGCTAGCTCTTGGGGTCTGAATTTCTACACTGCTTTCTTTGAAAATGTCTTTGGGTGCATTGACAGATTGATGTTTTATTTACATTTAGATTAGATTAGATCATTATGATTAGAACAATACACTTCGTTGATTCAATTTCGGGCTTCTGCTTTCAACTGTGAAGATTATTTTCTTGGCAAATATATTGTAGGATCTTATAATTTGGCTAAGAAATACAAATTGTTTTTGTTTCCATTAGGTGTAGGCAGAACACAGCCCTCGCATCAGTATCACTGTTTTTTGAATTGGGTCTGTACTAAAAAGGGCAAAATCTCAGCTGTATGGATTTAAACTCTTTTCAAGTGAATAAATGCTAAGCATGCAGCACTTCAACCATAGCAAGCTACTATGTACGTAAGTTTGAGGAAAATAAAATGTTTCAGGATCCTGTTCTGCTGAAGGTGTAAAAAAAAATTTTAAAGTGTGAGCCCCATTCAAAAATTTGCATACAGTTTTGAATAAAGAAATACAGTTTACTACCAGGCCTACAGATTGTTGATCAGTATCTCCACAAGCAACTATTCTTCAACATCATTTGATTCTTACTTACAAACAACCAAAAATTATCTCAGTCACTACCTATTAAAGTCATAAGCAAATATGTAATAAATAGATATGTATTTTAAATAGTTACTTCCTTGGAATAATTTATAATGGATATAATCAGGCAATCCAGTGATTAATTATCACATAATTTACTATTTCTAGATCCTATGATACAGCTGTCATTTAGAAGAGATATCTCAGGATAATTGACTTTTGATTACACGGTACAGTAATTCTCATAGGCATTTTCTTGTTATGTCACATCGAACTGCCATGTGGGTATTTGGGACCTTGAAGGCAGGAGAGTCTGGTGACCACAATGCCCTTCCCAGCTCCTGAGCACTGTTCTACGGACCTGAATGTATCATTCCCTTAAAGTCTTCTGAATTTTTGCCAATCTTGAGAATATTACTTTCACTTCTATCATCTTCACTAGTTCTTTTATCAGAACTTGGAAATAATTTATTACTCGTAGCGGGTTTGCATAGTGTACTCCATTTTGAGGTTTTTCTCTGTTTTTTTGATTGGCTACTTAAAACAATATCTTTGATCATTAGATCAAAGTCTGCTGAGAGGTAAAAATCACACATTAGTATTTGGTGGCCAGATACGTAATCAATTTAAACTACCTTACAACTTTTGTAGTAATGCAACAGCTGTCAAAGTATCTATCTTGCTGTATTTAGGGTTTTTTTTCTAACTAAATAACTTGGTATTTAAAAAACTTTCAATAGAGGTACTTATTCTGTTTCTGAATTGCTTTCTACGGGCAATTTTATAGTCTTGGAAAGTAGTTACGTACTTGAATATTGTTAAAGTACTGTGTTAACGCAGAATTTCAGTGTACTATCCCAGCTATGTTGCCTTCCTTTTAGTATGCAAGCTTTCCGTAGAGATCTAAAATTTAACATTAGAACTGCCGGTTCTAAGGCCGCTGCTCATTTCTATTCTATGTGTTACTTTGTCCTGTGTTGCATGTCAGTATTTGATTTACTTTAATAATTTAGTTAATAATGTCAGTGACCAAATATCTGATCTACAGCACTCTCCCTTTTAAAACTTTCAATTCTGTTCACCAGAAGAAGCACTTGGTTTGTACAGGGGCAAAGGAGAAATCAAAGCTTTCTTGTATCCTCTACTCTGTTTATCAGACTGGTAACAACTCAGAGATTGTCTAATGTAATGTAAAACAAATAGTCCTAGCCTCAGGAATACAAGGACACAAATGGATTATTTTACAGATTGCTCTTCTCTCTTATATGCAAAAACTGTACTACTTACAGCCTAACGAAAGTAAAGCTTTAAGTGATTGTGAAATGATCCATGAACCTCAGGTATTTTTCTTTAAGCCAGCTGACACCTGTAAGTTTTAGTCCTTGTGAGGTATCATCCATCATCATATATAATCCTGTGCCTGCCAGCCTCTGTGGCAGACGTGCTCCTGTCCTTACTGCGAGCACCCAGCACCTGGGGGAAGATGCCAAGTGCAAGTCGGTGTGGCGGTTGCTGCAGCAGGCACGAGGGCGTGCTGCTAGAAGCTCCTGCTTGCATGTGCATACAATATAAATCTTGTAGTCTCTTGCTTAAATTATAATTCTTCTCAGTTGCTCTATAGAGAAAAGTACAATTGTGATAATATCGCCATATTCAAGCGATAGAGTTATGCACGATGAGGACTTGTGAAGCAATTTGCTCTGGTTGTGCGCTTTTTTTTTTCTTTGAGCTTCCAAGATAAATGTCTGCCATTGAATTTGTAATGTCTTCTTTCTCTGGTATGCAGAATATTACTTGTTTTCTGACAGCGCATACATACTGCATCACAAATCAGGGTGGGATGTTAGAGATCTAATCACTGTACAAACTGGGCTGCTCTGGGTCCTAAGTGTTAGAATCTGGTTGGACAGAGGAAGACTTAATACCTTCATTTTACAGAAGGAAGATCAAGGTATGCTCATCTAAACCCTCTTCTCAAAAAGAAACCAGACCCACAGGTCCCAGATTTTCAACAGTATTTGTGTTCCTAGTGAAAACTCTACCCTTTAGATGACTCTGGCATCCTCTAACATCTGCTGTTGAACTCTACAAATGCCTGAATTCCCTGAGCACAGCACTCCTGCAAAAACTGACATTGCCTGAAGCAGGGGCTCAAAGTCACCCTGAAGTCCCTGCAGCACCGAAGTAGGACTCAAAATAGAGATTCCCCCACTTTCCTTGCCGATAGGGCCAAGTCATTCAGCTATGCTGTGAGTGCATCTGCCTCTACTGCTCCTGTGTATGTCTCTCTCTCTTTAGGAACCCCTGTTAGGCACTCCTGTTAGGACTGTTTCACTTTGGCTCCGTTCCTGTTTTATTAGTACAGCCGGAGCTGTGGCCAGTGGAATGTGACGGCCACCTGTGACAGGGGAGCAGAGGAGTCTGGCCGTGGGGCTTCTTACGGGCCGTAGCTGTCGCATTCTGGCCTGAATTGCTGAGTAGCATCCAAACACAAACGACTGTGTGCATTAGGGTACTGGGTGCCCTGGATAACATGCAATCTCATTTTTTTCATAAGTGGTTTTTAGATATCTAACTCCAAAAGATGACTTTCAGGTAGGATCCCAAACCGAGGGAGGTGTCTGCCTGAATGGAAAGAAGGGCTTACCATTGAATCATTACCTTGAACCATTGAATTTCATTTGCAGCCTACCCTAGCCTTGTTCTCGTCTATGCAAGTGATTTTTCAACCACTGAAATGTCACCTTGTAAAGCTAATGAATGTTACTGAAATTGGGTCTGTATGCCTTGTGTCTGCTGTGTCTAACTTACGCCATCTGATCACTCAAGTTGCTTTTTATGAATGTGGTAGCCAGGCTGGCAAAAGTTCAGGTGGGTCGATGGTGTGTGGATTTATTCACAAAATGTGAATAAATTCATATTCAGTAAATGCGAGTTCACGCAAAAGGAGAGAATTCAAAGTGACAGGTGAAGATGCTTTTATATGTTCTTAGGGTCAGTGTTTGGGACTCGTTTTCTTCTACTATGACAGCTTTTTTCCCACTAAATAAGGACGTGGGGGGTTTTAAACAGTCAATGGCTCTGCTAGCCACTCTTATATAACCAACAAGTAATTAGAGCAAGGATCTTGAGATAGTGAGTGACTTCTAGAGCTATTCGTGGAATAGCGTAGGGTGAAATGGACTTCTGGAGGTCCAGCCTACTCCTCAAAGCAGGATCAACATCAAAGTTGGATCATAGATTTAAATTATATATCATTAATTCATTATTTTAAATGTGTACTATATATGTTTGTGATACATATTATATGGCATACACATATACACCTTAATTTTACACGGCATATTAATAACATGAAATTATATGTATATGACTATGAAAGCATCCCATACTTCAGTCTGTTCAAAATCCATTTTGACGACTCTGCTGCTGGGCTTTTTCCCCTCTCTTTCAGCGAAGAGAGCTCAACCTCTGCACAGCAGCTGGAGGGGGATGAAACCTTCCTGTCAGCAGTGCTGCAGGCTGAGCAGTTGCCCAGAGATGGGCTGTCAAATCCAGTTCCCTTCTCAGGCAGGGCCTGTGCAGTTTTGGCATCCCTTGAAATTGTTTACAGCAGTGTCACAACTTCAAGATTTGTTGGTCCTCAGAGCATGAGGGAACATAAACTTGGAGTCTCGCACAAACAGTCCCCCTGACCGCTCAAAGGACTGGCATGTTTTATTTTTTTTAAAGAGTTATGGGATATAAATGTTAAGAACTGTCCTGGCAGATACACTAAGGGAGCAGGATACAGACTGATGATTTCTGATGCATGCCTCTTTTTGGGTCATTGAGTCCAGGTGTCCCTTGGAGACCGTCACCACTCTGTCAGAAGACCTGACCCCATCCCACAGAGGGAGGTTAGGTAACAGAGGACTGGAGACCAAGCTGTTAATGGATGTGCAGCTTGCCTACTGCCCTTTGGTTGCTCCTGGTCTGTAGGAAATGGCCCAGAACCAGACCTCTCAGTTTTAGAAAGGAAATTTCCTTCTGCTCAGGGAAGGTTTTCTAACTTCTAGCACTGTTTTTTAAAGGTGGATATTGCTCTGTTTTGTGACTACTTTGTAGCTGGTTGCTGTTTTCTGGCTGTGCTGAACGCTGTTTAACCCTTCATGGCTCAGCACAAGAGAGCCAGGTTGAGAGGAGGCTCTTTTGAAGCCTCTTTTGAATCCTCTTTTGAATTTTTGTTTTTCATTAATTGCAAACTCTAGACTACTACTCTTTGGTGATTATGACAATACAACCACTTACAGCTTGTGGGTGATGACAGGGAGGACTGGAAATGAGCAGAATTGATTTGGAGAGCTTCACTGTGGAAGGACGAGCAGCACTGCATGTTTTGGCAGCTGCAATGCCATCAGCACTGCTCCTCCAAATGTGTCATACAGCTAAGTAGCCTCCTGAATACTCAGTTCTGGAAAAACATCTGGGCTCTGATCAAAAGGGGGTTTCAGGAAGGTGTGCCTCCCCTGGAGAATGGCCATTTTCTCTAGTCAGTGAGCAAACAACACGCAAAACTGCAGGAAAGTCCTTCTGGGCTGCCCTCGCAGAGTTCTCCAGTTACGAAGTGGGATTCGGTCCTTGGGCTCTAGCAGCTAAGGTAGTCATCCTTGTGATGCTTAACTACAACTGTGTAGCCTTACTTCACAGTATCACCAGTAACAGAGGGGTGCTCCAAGTTCATTTCCATTCATATTTGTTTGTTTTCTCATGGAGGAAAAGGAAAGAATGATTTATGCCTGACAGTAAAGTCAGTTTTGTAAGAAAAATGCTTCACCTTGGTTCTTTCATGAAAAACACTACCATTTTTTGAAGGGAGCATTACCTTTGCAGCTGCATTTCAGCTTTGCTACATGTAGTTACAACGCATGAAATAAGCAGATAACTCCACCTTATCATATCCTTATTTAGTAGCACCCAACCATTACAATGCTTGTTTTTCATTAACAGCAAACTCTAGACTACTACTCTTTGGTGATTATGACAATACAACCACTTACAGCACCAATGAATTGTTGGTTTGGTTTTATTCTAGATGCTGTACACACCAAACAGGATGGGGAATTACCACTTAATTTTTTTGATGAAGACAAAGATCCGTTTTGGTAAATACTCCCCGCTAACTATAATGTATTTGCAGAGTGATAAGAATACATTAGTGTCTGCTACATCAGCTTGACCAGTCACTTTTGCTGGTTACTCAGCTGGCACAAATTACTGTATTGGAGCCAGGCAAGTTATGCCAGCTGTGGTGGTGGTGTAGCTCAGTATATGTAAATATATCCACAAATGCTTCATTTGAGAGGACTGGGGGAAAGGTGCACCGGTTGCTTTCGCTTGCTCATGATACTGGCAAGATCTGAACAATATTGTGCTCCTGTGTTTCTCATTCAGGGTAAGAATCTGATTGTGGTAAACTGGGTGTAAATTGCTATTTAAACATAATAGTCCCATTTAGTCTTTATCTTGAGCATGTGAAGTGACTGCACAGGTGCCAGGCCGTAAAGAAACATCTGACACTTTTTCATGTTTGTCTGTGGAGTGCCTAATGTGCTGTTAGAGTTGCACAAATAATAAGGAAAAATAAAGACCAGAAGGTAAACGAATCTGAGGCTGAATGGCAAGCACTGCACATACTTCATCTGAAAGGCAGTGAGATTTGGCCATAGAGGGGTAAATAGTTAGGGCTTCAAGATGTAATTCAAATAAATTTTTTCTGAGACTCACAGGCAAAACACTAACTTCTAGAGGATTTTATGGTCACTACAGATCAAAAAATGATGATCTCTTTATAGTGAAAACAGGCTGGAAAAATAGCTTTTAGTACAGGCATGCACCTTTTGGGTTATTTGCTGGTAAGTAGAAGTAGCAGTGAGATTGTAAATGTTGTAAAACACAAAGGTGATGAATACTTGGGAAAAAAAAGCCAACCCAACAAAAAAAAAAAACCACAAAAAAACCCCACAAAACAAAACTGTGCTGCCTACTATGAAACTAGAGAACAGAGCTCATTTTAAACAAGCTTAGTATCGCCTGCCCTTCCAGAGAACAGGTTGTTTAATGTAATGTTTTTACTACACGCCTCCTGTTAGGAGAGGAGGAATGTTCCCAAATATATGTTTGAAGGAATATTTTTCACATCTCAGGATAGCTTATGAGAAAAAGTTATACTTCTGTAGGAATTGAGAGGATTGCAGAAGTTGTGGTGCCTGAAGGGAGAAACAGGACCCTGTCAGAGCAATGTTTCATGTAGACAAATGCCCCCTCTTTGGCCTGCCACGACCCTGCAGCCTCTCAAACATGTTCTGCTGTGCCCTGGGGAAGGTGCAACCTCTTCCAGCACAGCCCACCTGGCCATAATGCACTGCTTAAATTCCTTTAAGCATAATAAAGAACAAAGAACATGCATGGTATGAGGATATATTGCAGAACAGAAAAAAATAGAAGAGTACCTTCAAAGTTGTAATTCTTGTGGGACCCCACAGATGGCCTTTCTCCACCAATAAAGCTAGAGGATAATTAGTACCTCAGGTTGCCTAACTTTTAATCAGTTATTTACTCAAGTGATGACTTTCTGCTTCTCACAGCTTAATTTCTTTGAGACTTTGACGAGGGACAAATGTCCTTTGAAAATCAAATGAGACTGCATCAACTTCATCTCCTTTGCCTACATACCTACTGACATTTTCAGAAACCCTCAGAGATTTGTGTCATGACTTTTCGTTCAAAAAGCTGTGTTGACTGTTCTTCAATATACCATTTTTCATATGTCCACAAAATCTGTTCTTATACTTCAAACCACTTAACACAGTACAAAGAACTAGGGCGTGGGTTTTGAGTTTTTTGTTGGTTGGCTTTTTTTTTTTAATTCCATCCCATTTGTCATCTGTTTTTGTACCTGGACATTTTTATGTAAGAAATCATACACTGCACTTGCTACTTAAGCTATTTCATGCTTCAGTTCCTTCTGAGCTCTTGGATAAATATCCTCTGGTCCTGATGAACCTGTTTTATAGCTTCTTCTGAACTTCAATTGAATGCAGAACTGTTGAGGTACCATCCATTAAAACAAAAAAGAGTGTGTTTCTGTGGGAGGGGGGAAGCACATTTCTGGTGGGAGAATTTTCTAAACTCTTCCACATTCATTATATATAAAAATTCATTTACTTTATCTTCTCTGGCCTTATCTTCTATGAATGCTTCTTTTGTGCCTTGACCATTTGTTGTTGTACAGTCTTTCTAGCAGGCTTTTGATGGTTTTGTAAAAGAATTTATTATTACTTTTTTATGCCTTTTGTAAGTTGTTCCTTAAACTCTTTGGCCTGCCTTGTTGTGTTTTTACATTTAACCTGCCAGGGTTCATTCTCTTCTATTTTCCTCATTTGAACATGATGTCAACTTTTTAAAGGTCACGTTCTCCCTTCTGAAACCTCATTTAAAACACATGTTGCTGATCAAAGCAACAACACAGTAAGTTAAAGGTGAAGCCACTGCTGGTCAGTAAAGGTTGTGGTATTAATGAGAGATCCAGACAGGATGGGAGAGCTGTGGGGTGGTCGGTAATGGCGCCTCAACAGGACTTAGAAAGCAGTCCAAAAACTCTTTTTTGCTTCTCTTGGTGTCAGCTCCTGCCTGGAAATGTGAACAAGCTGCTATTGCTTGTTGTCACCCTGAACACAGTGGGGTAAAAAAAGAGAATTTGTAAATGAGCATAATTGCATCCAAAAAAGTCCCGTTTCTTCAGTTTTTCTTTCTAATGGACCCAAGACCCTCAAAACTGGGTTATCCATTTGGGAAAATATTAAAACTGTTGGGTGACACCAGTACCATGTTTAGAGAGATGACATACATTGCAACTGTAACACAATAGAGTGAAGGAATGCTGATTTTGCAATACAATAATACTGTATCAGAAGTAAATGTAAATAAAAGTGTTATCTTGTATAATTATTAATTATATTAAGAGTATTGTTGCTCAGCATGCTGAAAAGTTTTAAAGCAGAGCACGCACATTAAAAAAAAGTAGCACAAATAGGTTCAGTTCTGATGATTATAGAGAACAATCAAATTTTTTTATTCCAAAATCTAGTAAGAATAGTTAAAAATAAAGAAGGGTTTATTTCATGGAACAAAGTTTAGCTAATCTGCATATAAGAAATTGTTGTCTCTCTAGACAAAACACTTGATGTGAAATGGCACCTGTACCTACAGCATCTACGCACACTCGACTCCACTTAGGAACATGTAGAATAGCATCAAGACTTTAATTTCAAGTATTTTGAAAACTTGGAAACACATACTCAGATATGCTTAGTGCAGATGGGACATTGCCTCATTTAAAAAAAAAAAAATCAGAGTAATTGGCAATACCTCTTTACAAGCAGGGTTTAAGAGCTTGGTCTGTTACAGCCAAGTATTTCAGCAAATTATTTCTCTGTGAACACGAATTGGCATAGAAATATTCCATAGCTGTGTTACATACAGGGGTTTTATTTCCCACTTTTAATTCCCTTCACTATCACAGCTTCAGGTTGGCCTATAAAATTCACTTCAGTGTATTGTTAGGTGTGATGGGATTTACATAAATTTGAAAAGTCCCTTACAATAGTGCTTGGGTGATAAATAAGTTAGGTGACTTTTTTCCAACTGCCTTCATTTATTGTTTGAGAACTAGCACAGACTTTTTATGGACCACAACTGAAAGTAGATAAAACTTTCTGGAATTGCAGCATTTGCATAAGGTGGTAGCTCTACTGTCAAATAAAACACTGTACAGTTATATTAATTGTGCTCTTTTCCACCATTGTGAAGCCATTCCTTTTACAGCACTGCCCCTCACAGCTCCTTGTAGTATTATAGGCATGGTAGTCTCGGAGTTTTGTTGTTTTTAACACTTTAAAAAAGAATTCATTATTCATTAGTTTGGTGGTGAGAGGAACAAAACAATGAAAAAATGCCATGCAAAATTATTATTCTTTTGTTCTTGTTATATACACTGTCTTGGACCTAGTTCTCCACTAAATATGTGGTGGCAAACCCCCCTATCCACAGGGGAGAAGGTGTATCGGTCTTTAAGGAGTTGCAGATGCTTACAGTGTGGGGTGGTACCTCTGCTCTGCAAACCCCATAATGTATAGCAGTGTTGTGGTTAATATTGTAGGGAATTAGCACAACAAAATTCAGTGTGAGACCTATGGGAAGAGAATGTCATAGTTACTTTAAACAAAACTGATCTCACTCCCTAGCACTCATAGGTTTCATTCATTGCCAAGACACATGCCCACGTGGTTTGGCCAGGACAAGGGATGCTGGCTATGGCGTCCTTATTGCTCTTGTTTCTTCTGGATTGGCAGCAATCACCTGAATTTTAAATGTGTGTTTTATTCCCCCTAGGTGTGGATAGTGTTTGGGTTTCTTTCATCTCATCATTTTGCTTTAGCCCTTGTAAGTCTTGGGCAAAATTTTTGCATTTCATGGTTCTTTTTTGCTTTACCTGTTCTTCATCATCTTGTCCCCTAATCATTAGGCTGGCTTATTCTTCCTATCTGGTCATTCAAATGAAATCATACATATAGTGCTCTGTAGCAATTAATGCGTATCACTGTCTCTCACACTCACATTTCCATTCATGCTTTGTTCATAATAATCTTGATATTTCTGTTACAAATCCCCACAATCCAATGCTAGTCCTCAACTATTTCTCAGAGAATAGGCAGAATTGAAGAAACATGGGATCACCCAAGCCTTTCCAAAGAAGGGGTACAGAGGAACTACTGATTAAAAAAAAAAAAAAAACTAAGTCACTTAATTAAGGATTTCTACATACTCAAGCAGAATTTACTTGAAGGGCTACCGCTCTGAACCCATCTTCTCTATCTCAGTACCAATGGTTTAGCTTCTCTATCAAAAATAAGTTTACATTTCTGCGTGACTTTTCTCCCTTTTTCTCCTTATAGCTATTCAGATCAGGGCTGGGATCGCTTCCCTGTCACACAGATAGCTTAGCTGCGCATCTTCTATGACTGCA
This sequence comes from Calonectris borealis, assembly GCF_964195595.1. NCBI lineage: Eukaryota > Metazoa > Chordata > Aves > Procellariiformes > Procellariidae > Calonectris > Calonectris borealis. The sequence goes on along the minus strand of NC_134314.1, from coordinate 101,266,613 downwards.
CTGTCTCTCCAGCCTGTTGTAAAAATGCTGTCTCTTCCAAAATGCTCTTGTTAAATTTACACTGCTTTGAACTCCTGCCTTCCTGTCTCTTATAACATCTCTGACAAGATCCTGTCTCTTCTGCCTAGACCCTTGTCTCTCCTAGCACAGTTTGTAAAGTAATATTTTTAGAAGCACAAGGAAATAATGTTTTTTATTTAAAAAAATAAATGGCACGTTTAAACGTATTTTAAACTATATAGAGCCAAAACCTCCACTAGAACTAAACTTCTTACTGCTTACTGCCTCCAGCTCAGTTTATTTTTATTTCATAGCTCTTACCAGAGAATTTCAGAAGCCATCAGCTTGAAGCCCCAGTTTGACCTCTCTACTGAGCCTGCTGGCTGGGTTCCCCTAAGAGTGATTGTAAGCCATGTGTAAAGGATTAATCAAAAATTTGCAGGAAAAAGTTCAAGCAATCCAGAATAAAAATGAATAAAACTCTGCACAGAAAGTTCCATGTGTAATCCCTGAGGAATTTAGAAGCATTCAGATCCCATAATGAGATATTTAAACATCAGGTAAGGTTTAAATATTTAAAAAATCAAATAGTACTTCTGTCATGCATTCTTCCTTAGCTAAACAATTCTTGTTTTGAGAAAGTAATTGCAAGACACTAAAGTCTGTTTATCATAGAGTCATAGAATAGTTTGGGTTGGAAGGGACCTTTAAAGGTCATCTAGTCCAATCCCCCTGCAGTGAGCAGGGACATCTTCAACCAGATCAGGTTGCTCAGAGCCCCGTCCAGCCTGACCTTGAATGTTTCCAGGGATGGGGCATCTACCACCTCTCTGGGCAACCTGTTCCAGTGTTTCACCACCCACATTGTAAAAAATTTCTTCCTTATATCTCATTTAAATCTACCCCCTTTTAGTTTAAAACCATTACCCCTTGTCCTGTCACAACAGGCCCTGCTAAAAAGTTTGCCGCCATCTTTCTTATAGGCCCCCTTTAAGTATTGAAAGGCTGCAATAAGGTCTCCCCGAAGCCTTCTCTTCTCCAGGCTGAACAACCCCAACTCTCTCAGCCTTTCTTCACAGGAGAGGTGCTCCATCCTCCGATCATTTTTGTGGCTCTCCTCTGGACCCGCTCCAACAGGTCCATGTCTGTCTTGTGCTGAGGGCTCCAGAGCTGGACGCAGCACTCCGGTGGGGTCTCACCAGAGCAGAGTTTATTATACCTTCCCAGGACAGAGAACTAAAATTTTAGCAGTTATACAGGGCAAATTCTCCTAGGATCCAATTTAAGAAATTGTTTGATTCTTTTAAAGGATGAAGGCATGAGACCAGCATGTTGTGACCACGTGCATGGTTTTGGTGCATTCTGACCAGAAAACAACTCTGCAAATAACACCTTGAGAATCTTAACCTGCAGCTTTCTGTCTCTTAACCTGAGGCTTGTCAAAGATTTCTTTTTTTTCTCCCAACCTGTGACAAAAGAACACACTTGGAACAGAAGGTATCTGCTACTTCATTTACTTTATTATATATCAGGCTTATTTGAAAGAATGATTTATACTTCTATCACTCTCTTTAAACTTGAAACACAGTTGAGTTCATCCTTACATTGCATGCAATTCTTTAATTAGTATTTTACACTCTATTGCCAAACAGTCATGGAAGGTATGAATTATTTTGATTAATGCAATTGAGATAATGGTATATATAATCTGTCATTTTTAGTCACATAGCTCAGCTGGGGCATTAACATATGTAGCTTTATATCATCAGTCACAACTTCCCCATAGTCTTGTAAGGTAGGAAAACTCATGACTGTGTAGTTACTACAGCTTAACAAAGATACTCCTTTCAGGAGGAGAGTAATCTACTGTCTTTGTTATAAACACACTACCTCCTGCACTGATTGTTGGCCATGTGCACAATCATACTATTTCTTAGCACAGTTACTGTACATTGATTTGACCACAGGAAATGTTTCTGCTCTTGGCTGTGTCAGACTTAGGCATGGTTGCGTAAGAGACCTCGTAAAAGCCACATGGGGCCAATGCTCTAGGCCTTGCTAAGCAAAGCATCCTGAACATTGCTACTGCAAGGACGTCAAAACTTTCTGAAAATCACCCATCAAGCCAGCAGGGGAGTGCAGACACAAATGCAGAATTCCTGTGCTCCAAAAGCTGCTAGGTTATGTTGTTCTGGGTTTACAAAATAGCTTAAATATGATAGAAGTTCATAGAGCAGCCCATGGAGTGGCTCTGCTCCTGTCCCTCTCTATAGATCACCAGAAGACATCTTCCCATTGAATTCCTTATGCAGCAGAAATCCTGTTACAGTCAGATGGTTCTTTTCCCAAACCCAAATAAAAACTGAGTCAACAAAACCTATTCATTTTTCAGCTGGTTCAGTTACCTGAGCCAGTTTAGCAGATAGTGTATAAAATCCACCCTGGCATGAAGAAGAGCAGGGATGAGCATCTGAGGGTTGAGTAGGCTGCGGTATGGGGAGTCAGCCCTTTCACTGGGAAAACAAGCTTATTTTGAACAAAAGGAGCACAGCCTTACTGTCTTACAGCCTTAGAAATGGTGGTGGTAATGCTCCAGTGTGGCAGTGCTGTTCCAGTATTCTTTGCTCTTCTATATATTCTTTCTGAATAACTTGAAAACCAAACATTCACATGTGTAATTGTTGATGAGCTTTCAGATGGCATGATTGTCATGATAACATTCCAGTCAGTTTTACTGGCCACCTGTAAGTAAGTGCTTAGGACCTCAGCTTAAAAAATACAGGCCAGAGGTCTGCAATTTTTCAACTGGCAGGATTTCACTTAGTGCCCTTCAGGTCTTTATGCCTTCATGCTCCCTACGGGCAAAGCAAGGATGTCAGTAGTGCCACCTTGCAGTCATGCTGTGGAAGGCATCAGCTGCAGGTCAGGAGGAACTTGTATATCATGACCCATGAAACAAAATGCGAACAACTAATCAGTGTCAATAATCACTTCATTGATGCTCTGAGCAGTAAGGAGGTGAAATTTGCCAAGTTACTATAGACTTAGCTGTAATGCCTTCAGTCAGAGACTAGCAACTAGGAAACAAAATATGTGGTGGAAGGTCTCAGCAAACTCCACCTGAGAAAAGCATTTAAGCATGTTGAAGTCTCAAGTAGGGAAGAGTGATGCTTGTGATGAGGACAATTGTAGTCTTGTTGCTCTTATTCTCTGCCATTCCTCATGGATGACATGTCTCTATATTTGGTCCTTGATTGTCTTCCCATACAAGGCAGTAAGCAAAATAATAAGAGGAAAACAAACTCAGACTTGCAACAACACAACCTGTCAAGTAGTAACACATCCTCTGCAATAGAGCAATGATGGCAGCACACAACAGCAAGAACTGTAAAAAATGTGATAGCAGAACTGTATCTAAATTATGTTTAATATGTTTAAATGGCCAACACATGCAAAGGAGATTATACAACAATGTAAACGTACGCCTTAGTTCATTAGTAGAAATGCTGAATCTTAACTCTTCTTGCTTATGAGGAACTTGGGGACCTTGGGGTTAAATCTGATTTAAAGCCACTTTTCTGAAGGAGTTCAGCAAGAAGATTTTCTGCTTCCAAAATACCCAACATTCTCAGGATAGTTTGGAATCAGAAGATCATATTTCTCCCTCAACTATAAAGAAACATCCAAACTCTTCTTAGTAAATTGCTTATTAAAACAAGAACCCAAATTCCTTTAAAATCTGGAAACCTAAGATGCTTAGTTTGTCCTTAGTGCTAACAGACCTTAGTGTCACTGAATATTTTTGGGTTATTCTATAAGATGAGAAACAGTAGTTGGAAAGAGTTCTGACGAGTACCTTTGCTTCCCATTTGCGATCCAGTAGGCTCCAAATGGGAAAGGTTGAGCCGCAAGCCCTGTGATTGCTATTTCTCTCGGCCCTTTCCCCAGCATTCTCCTCTCCAGGGAAACTATTAGTTAATCATCCTGAGATCTCTCTTTTTGTGAGCCAAGAATCCTTGGAGTGGAAACCTGCACCTGGCTATTCATTTGAACGCTGGGGGGAGGGAGAGCCCATTCTCCCACTAGTTGTTCTGTACCTTGGACACATCTTTCTGTTGTGATATATTCCCTCTGACAGACGTGACCATCAAAAAGGCTGATTTGACTGAGCCATCTCATCTTCATCTCAGAGTTATCAATCTACAACTAAAGTTCCTCCGACTTGGCCCATCCAAGGCTGTAATACTGAACACTTTTTTCTATTTCCCTAGCAATTTTATTAGTCTTCATTAAAGAATATTCCTTCCCTTATCCTTGCTGGTGTTACTGCCTGTAACTCTGAAAAATCTCTTCTGCTAGCAAAACTACAACCAGTTAACTCCTAGCGCACATGAATAAGGGATCCAAATAGTATATAGCAAATACAGATATTTTAAAAAGTGTGTTGATGGCGCACGCTTGCCAAATATTAGTCCAGATAGTCTATAACTTGGTGACTGAATGCTGCGGTGATATTTCACCTGGTGTCTCAAAAGTTCTCACAAATGCCTATCTCACATTCTCCCATGAAATTAACTTGGCTGCTGCAGAACGGCGGCTGCGTGGCCCCCTTCCCCTGGGAGGCTCTTGGAAGCGCCTGCCAGATGAGATAGTGAGCCTCAGCTCTGACCTACTCTGGCAGTTTTCTGAAAGAATGGCTTTTACAATGCTGGATTGCTTTATTTATTACTTCTAGTGCAAATTCAGGGCTTTTTTGCTCTGTCTAAAATGCTGATGTTCAAAATAAAAGTTGAGACAGCATAGAGGAAGGTGGAAGACTGCGGTGCTGGAATGCTATATTTATACCTGAAGATATCCACCGCTGGTGCATTAGTGAATTTTGAAATGCAAGACTGAGATGGGAGCTGTTTTCATGCTTGGAGAGCCAAGGGGCATGAAGGCCTCCGGTGGAAAATGTTGCCATGTTCAATCTCATCTAAGAAGCACTTTTGTAGATATTTTTTAGCAGTTCTTGTCATTTTCTCTCCCCGCTCCCTGCAAAACAATAAGTAAAAGCTGTCTTGTTCTAGATGATTTCTCTACTCTGTGGGGAGGGAATAAATTTCCTTGATTTATTTAAAGAAAACTACCTGGCATGCCCATGTGCTCAGGTTTCCATCTCGCTGTGGAGGTGAATTACCAGTCATCAATCTGGGTGACTGACGGAAGAAAGTTTTCTGCTTGCACGCGCTGCTCTCTTTCCCAGTCCCAAAGAGGTTTAACTGCCCGATAGAGACATGGGTTCATTTAGAGGCACTCCTCCAAAAGTAGGCGAAAATTAGGTTTCCACGGAATAAGGCTCTGAGCTGCAATGTTATATTGCTGAAAACGTCCTCTTTAACAAATGCCAGTGAAATAGCTTGAGCTCCTACGTGTAGGGGAGGAAAATAACTTATAGCCAATAACTAACAACTGTGATTCCTTCGCTTCTCAGCGCTTCCATTATCCAAATTTACTTGCCAAATAACTGCTATGAATAATGCTTGGTCTGTAGATTTTCCAATAATTTCCAGTAATAAAAACACTCAAATTTTGAACATTTATTAAATACAGAGGTTACATGGCATTCGCATTCTCCAGTTACGCATAACTTTTAGAAATAGGCTTGCCAGTTCAAGGGTTTCTGATTACAAAATTTATCTTACCCAGCTCTTCTGCTTCGAAGTAAATGTGTAACGTTTGCTCCCTCTCTAGTTTGTAGTCAGGAACATTCCTGATTTGCCACTGCCTGCATGAGCTCTCTAAGGGCCATCAGCGCTGCCGAGCAAAAAGCTTTAAACATTCTGAAAGATTATTCTTAAAAAGTCTTTAACTACATTTGATTATCTTACTTCAAATGAAAGATATTATCAGCAGATGTAAGCTGGTAGATAATTAAGCAAGAGGAAAAGAATGCTGAAGTGATAATTAGGTATTTTACTTGGAGTAGAAAATCAAAATTAACATATGCTAAGGGAAACTAGAGAATTTCTGATTCATGCTGATCCAGCACATTGATGCAAACATCCTTGCTTCAGCCCTTTGACTGCCCCCGGGTACTTCCAAGCTCTCCTACAAAACCGCAGCGGCTGCTGAAGCGGGAGCTAAAGGCAGGACTGCCCTGCCTTGCAGCCGGGCCTGAACGGCTGCTGCTGTGCAGGCTGCAGCCCCCGTCCAGCCGGGAGCACGGGTCTGCCTGAGCAGCTCCCAGGTGCCTCGTCTCCCAGCACCTGCCTTTCCTTAAAGTCTTTAAGCAAAAGGTCTTCTCCTCCTGTAAAGCTGCATAATATTGAAGTAATTTAAATTCCTTTAGGCCACTTGAGGCTTAAAAAACATGAATGGTAAAGAATCATTTCAAGCACACAATTGTAAGTCAATCTAAAACCTCATATGCACATCAAACGGAGAACACATTTTGTCTAAAGTCTGTAGTTTTAAAAGAAAATGAAATCGGGTCCGTTTCTACACGGCTGAGCTTCTATGCGATATGATAGGCTTTTTTCAGTGTACAGCGAACTCTCCAGTCTGTGTACACTAGCAATTAAAATATCTACAGTATGATAAAAAGTGATCTCATATCCTACTTGAGTGGCCAAATTAAATTAGAGGCAATTAGGACTAATTTGGCTTCTTCCTGAGATCATAAATGTGCAGATGAAAGCTCTGATTAGAGAACGGGGAGTGTAGTTCTATTTGATTTTTGGCTTTGAATGGCTAATGTGTTCTTACCTTTGAAGATCTGAATTACTAAAATGACAGCAAAATAATAAAAACATCAAAGTTAAATTGATTTTAAAGATTAAATGGATGAATTAAAATGGAGAGGTACAGATTTTTTTAAGCAACTGGCAAGAACGCAACTGGCAAGAACTATTGGTATTTCAAAATACCTCAGTATCAAACCTTTTGTAATTATGCTCTGTAGCATAAAATGCATGAAACAGAAGCAGGTTCCTAAATTTTCAGGAAGCAAAATAACTTTCCATTTCTAACAGAGATTCCTGTAAACCAATGGGAAATTCCTTCTAATCCTATGTCTCTGAGAGGAATCGTATTTTATGTCAAAGAACAATTTCAGTCTAATTTTTTCAGCTCTAGACTTCATGGCTCTAGACTTTCAAGCATTTGTTCAGCAAACTAACTAGAGACATAACCTTCGGTCTCATTTTGAATACAATTTTACACTTGGGGATGGCCTATTAAAATCATTGTTGCTGTTCTTCTAAGGCAAATTATTCACACGTTCCTAAATATAAAATATGTGTGTGTGTATACATATATATGAGACCTGTGTCTGAGTTCGGTGGCCAGAAGACAATGAAAACTTGTGCATGTCATCTAACCGGAGACCAGAAAAAGAATGTAATATTTATAAATAAACCTGGCTCTTCAGTGTGGAAAAAGCCTGTCATAGAAAAAAAAAAAAACACTTTAAAAGAATGTCGTAGTGCAGTATCTGAGTTAAATGGCAACTTTCTGCCTATTGAGCAGGTTGGTTGTATAAGGTGAAGGTATTTCTCTCTTTTTTTTTTTTTTTTTTAAAGTGGATTTATTAAAATGGCCCAACCTTTAGGTCTCCAGGCACTCAGATGAACTGCTGATCTTTCTCAAATAGGTTTGACTTGTGTCTTGCAAATTTTAAACCTGTCTGTCACTTCTGCCCAAGTGAATTGATGATGAAATAGAATAAAAAAATGGGAAGATAATTTGGCTTCAAAAGCCATTGGCATCTAGCTAAAGAATGTGTCTTTGTCTAGAGAAACTACGAAGTAAATATCATTTATTTTCAAAAAGAAAAATGGTTTAATAGCCCAAGCATTGATTTAACAGGTCATTAGGAGGCTGTACCAGTGCCACATCTGGAGCAGTGCCACATCTTTAGAAGGCACCAGTTTGGTCCGTATGTTCCTTTATTATTAAGACAGGGCTGGAGGTGGTCAGACTTGGGGCGGTTCTTCTAGAGAGGTTCTTATTTGTTGCCTAGAGACCTGTCTCGGCCTAAGTAGGCTCAAACCACTTATTAAACTTTCTATTTGTGTATTATCTTCTTGTCTGGGTTGAGAACAGTCACCACTTATGCTATTGAATTCAGGTCATTGTAAAGAAAAGAATACAAGGTTAGGACTGAAAGATAGGTACCTAAATGAGCTATTTTACTTCTAGGCAAATCCTAAAATCCAATATTGTTAAACACAAATGGCCTGGGGACCCCACTTTAGAAGGCAATCTACTATCCTTAATCCCAGTCCTCCTAGCTTTGGGAAAAGTCTTGTCTTCTGAAAACACAGGTTACGTCTTCATATGTTTTTATCATGTCTGTTTGGTCAAGCTTTTGTGACACTTTATCTGAGCTGGTTCAGACAGTTTCTGCACATGGAGCCTCTAGAACTGTTGTGTCAAGATTTTTTTTGTTCTGTTTAAGAGTAAAATTTGTGTTAATTGTATGTCAGACCCACATAACCGGTGGGTTATGCTTCTAGATTGTTATTGACCGCTACTAGATTGTACCTTGATCAGGAGTCTCCCAAAGTATTCAGCTTCAGTCATAAAATTTTCTGCAATGTTATTACTGATTGGCCAGCTAGGAACACCAAAACCTGTATTACTGACTGGTATTTTGGCAAGTTCCTTTTCTCAGTTGCAACACATTTATGTTATGTGAGAAATAATTCATGTGCAGAAAAACACAAATGTAGTTACCAAAGGAAAATATTTGCTTTCCACCCTAATCTTTCTCAAGATCCAGCATCCCCCACCTACTGGGCCAGCAGCATCTGCCCTGCAGCATTTGTTCATGCTAGCTTAAAAAGAAGTAATGAGGAAGGGAACAAAAAAACCACTGAATAGATACGGAGGAAGAAGAGGTGAGTGTGATGTGTGCATGACAGAGCAGAAAAGAGGTGCCTTTGGGAGGCTTGAGGATTTTTTCCGTTGAGGTGCAATTTAATCTGTGTCCTGTTACCTGCGTAGTAATGAGGGCCTCCTCATAAGGGTTAAACACAGGGTCAAAAAAACACATAGGAAAGACTCAAGTTCTCTTGACGTCAGTACAAGACTTAGATTAATTTATCCCTGAATTGGATAGTAAGTAGAAATAAGGAAACATTACAGGTCAGTTGATTCCCTTTTTTGACCTCGAACTTACTCATTTGACACCAAAAACATATAAGGCATGAGTAATTTTTTTTTAAAGATGGACCCCGGATGGTCTGACTGTCTTATCTTTGCAGTGCCTTTGAGAAGCTCATACAGAAACTAGTGGTTACTTAGGATGCTTTTTGGCTTCATTTAGCTCCAGAGAGAGCCCTAATGCAAAAATAATGTGAACACTGCCACCGGTTTGTCACCTGTTGTCTTCTGAGAATGTGTGTGTGTACATACAGCAGATGTGTAGCCTACTAGTTTTGAACTGTGTGTGCGAATTGCAAATATGCCTTCTGAGAGTGAGAAAACTTGGAAAGAATGAGGTCATTGTACATAATAAATCCCCCATATGCTTCTCTTCTGCCCTACAGCCCACAAGAGAAACATTTCAGAGAGGGTTACTTTATAATTTACATTCCTATTGTCAAAACTGGGAAATGAAGCACAGATATGGTATAAGGAATGGATTGTTCATTTTAAGAGGAAGAAAAAAAAAATTGAGATATAACTGCCTGGAAAACAAATTTGAGGTTCATTAAATCAACCATATTTAAAGGGGGTGAGACCAGAGGTAAGGACAAAAGAAAACTTACAGACGATGTATTTTTTTACTGCTGTACATAGCATCTGTATGATATCACAGGTGTTAAATTAGCCACGGGAGGGCTCTCCTGCTCTTCACTTGAAGAAATATATTAGTAGGAACTGTGAAAACTGCAGGGGGAAAAACAAATTTATATTCCCGTAACAAGAATATTGGGCATACTGCCCTGGTTCACAGGGCATACTCTGCTTGCAGGTAAGTATCATTTAAAATGTGGCGTTAGCACAGTAACTGCACGCTTCACTTCTTCATACAAAAATAGTCATTAAAAAACTGTCATAAGATCAACTAGGTCTTGATCAAGCAGGAAGTGGGGAGGACTCCAAGCTGTAAAGAATTTCTCATATAGCTGGGCACCGAGCACGGGCTGGTGTTTAGTCATGAGAGAATGGTAATTACATATGGACATTTGTACCTCTGGCCCCTTGCCCGCTCAAGGATTAACCGCACGTTGACATCTGGAGTTATATAGCCTCCCAGGGCTGCGTTGTGGCTAAGCAACAGCCTGTTATAGGAAGTCTGAGAAAGAGCTCTGCGTGTTGGCAGCTCCTGCAGGATTTCTCCTTACGAGAGGCAGAAGGTCCCCAGGGGTGCCGATAGCAACTTACCGAAGTATCCGATTTCCTCGCAGTCCTGCAGTTAGTCTCGCAACAGCCTTAGAAAGTGGGCAAGAAATAATAGCCTCATTTAACCAGCGGAGAACTGAGCAGCCAGATTCAAAGAGGGATCAACGCACTCAAGTCCAGAGTCGTGATCCAAATCTTTTGCCTGTTCCCTCCCAGCAGCAGCCTGGTCCTGACACCACCTAAATTCACTGGAGGCTTCCATATTCTGTCTGCAATTCCAGAAATGCTGCAGGCTGTGCAAATATCCCTAGTGGCCTCCACCTGAAAAGCTAGGCTCTGTAAGCTAAATGGAGTGGCATCCCTGACTTCCCAAAGGGATTTTCAAGTCCAGGACCATCCATCCTGGTTAACTGTTAGCATTTTCCCTGTCTCAGTTCTGGCCTCTGATAGCCTGTTGATTTTCAAAGAAGAGACAGAAAGTGTATGGGGGATAACATGTGTCGGAAACTTTTCTAATAAGCAGCTTGGAGGCTCCCAGTTTTGCACCAAACCAAGTTGTGCACCTAACATTAGAGCAAGAAAAAGGTTTCAGAGCTGCTCTGTTTAGTTGTATAGGAATAGATATTTACACTTTCACAAACAGCAGTTGCGCATTTTCTGCTCAAGGTTTGAGCTGGAGCTGATGTGGACTACAATTTTAATCTTTCGTGGTAGCCCAGTGGCTACCCAGTGGCCTGTGTATATAGGAGAATTGACTCACTTCCATCAGTCTCAGCTTTCTCTTTCTACAGAAATACCCTCACGCCAGGGTGACTTTCGTTCTTGACATTTATTCTTGAAACTGTCACCTTGTGGACAAGAACATAAAATTCAGGACTTAAAGATAAGCAAGATGGAATCTGTTTCTGTAGGCAGAGGTTAGAGCAGTCCTTTGGGGACTGGCTTAAAGTCCCGTTTGGCTCCCTTTTGTTAAAGGCTGTAAAAAATGAATTATATTTCTGCCTCAGCTGAATTTGAACAGGAATGATGATCACCTTTCCTAAACAGCTGCACTAAGCCTTTCCCTCGTTAGAAGACTTGCTGGAAGTTGTTGCTCCCAACTAGGGAAAGGAGTGCTTGGTTGGATATGAAACCTCTGGAGAGGTGAGAAGCTCATATGCAGTCCCGTGTTTCATTACGTTGGCTGTTGGCTAGCTTCAGGGAGCTTCCTGCTCAGTGGCCTTCTTGTATCCCTATCTTTTTGGAGACTTCTGGTTTCTCTTGTCTTATACAGGAATGCTAGGTGCCCAGCTGGGGATTTAGATTTCACTTTGAGGCACTACTCAATACAGTTTAGCTTTGAAGCTTTTAGGTCTTTTACCGCTTCAAGTCATTAACATATGGGCATAGCATTAACATAGTAAGGCATTGTATCTGGTTTCTAGCCATTTACCTAAGCCCTGGCTTGTCCTTCCCACCCTTGCTATTCTCCTTCTTCCATGTCTTTACTCTGCTAACCAGAATGAGATTTACCTTTGCTGTAAGTCCCTTATTTACAGTACACTTCAACAGTTAATTCTCTAAAAATCAGAATCTGTAACATTGTCATCTTTCTTAAATGCCTTTTCCCAGAAAAAGAGCGCATTTATTCTTAAGAGGCTAACGGGTTAAATGCAAACTGCCCCAATGATTTCCAAATATTGCTGAAGGACTTTTCTTCTGGTAATCTTGCCATCAGAAAATGTCTGGATCAAAAAGATGCAGACCCTAGATCTTTTCATTCACTCTCCTTGTCAGGTAGCATAATTTTCACTTGTCAGTCAAAGTTGGATTAGTGATTCTTTCCCTCTTTCCTTGTCAGCACTTGTATGTTTGAAGTGTCAGCACTTCAAAGTCCTTGCTTTCCATAACTGTTTTCTTTGCATTAGCCAAAGCTTTAAACCCCTTTTCTTCTCTACCTTTTCAGTTTCTGGTTTGCCTTAACAAGACTTTCTGTTGTATTTATCGTTGCACTAAATATTCAACTCTGATTCTGCACCTTTTCCAACACATTCATTTTTAGCTTGTCTTTCATGATGTTATTTTCCTACATCCTAGTTGTTCAGTTGAGGTTCACCTGTTTTAGTGTTAGTATTAGTCTTCCAAAGTAATCAGGCTTGGGCAATGTAAGATTAAAGTAAGGGGAAGGAGAGAATAGAAATGCTCCCTGTCTTATTGGAAAGGAGTAGGAATATAATATGTTTCCTTTGCTACTCCTGGTCTACCTTCATGACCTAAGCAATATCACTTGCTCTTAAGTATTTCTCTGGTGCAGTTTTAGGCTGCTGGATCAAAATAGTCATTGTCACTGCCACACTCTTCCCTGTCAATTAATACATTTAGAGTTTCTGGCCATAGTCTTCTCTAAAATGACCTGACTACAAGTTTTAATGATGTGAGGAGGTTTGTGGATCTCAGTGATGAGGAATGGTTATTTTCTAACATTGCATTCACTGGAGCCTGATTTTGACATTTAAGCTGGTTTTTAGAGTACTGCAATAAAAGCACCTGAAATTCTTGCTTAGTTTAACATAGTCTGCTGCTTTTGTTTTTAGTGCTGTGTGATGTTCTAGCTGTCTGGATAAACCAGAGGTCCATGAAACTGCAAGCCATTTGGTGCTTAGATCACCTGCTGTTTGTGGTATGCCACACAAGCATTTATTTCCTTCTGCATCATCCGCTTACGCACAAAACTGTAGGAAAATAAAGCTGAAAAAAAGTTTGGCAAGTTATAGAGTCTGTTGCTCTCCCACAACATTCCTGACTGTCTCTTAAAGACTTCCCGTGATGGAGATCCTGATCCTGTCGAAGCCGTTTATTCCAGTTCTTTAGTATTCTTAGCATTAAAAAGTCTTTTGGAAGTTTAATTAGCTCTTGTTTCACCCCAGGTCAACAATTTCTTGTCCTCCCTGCTACAAATATGGAGGATATCCAGCTCCATTCCTTTTTGAAGACTGTTAGCATAGTCCTTCTCAGTCTTTTCTTTAGAAGAATGATCCCACTTCTTTCTTAGGTCATGTTTTCTCGTCATCCTTGGGATATTTACTCCACGCATGCACTCCATCCTTGACTGCAGGGGGCATTACTGTTCCTGAAACAGGACACAGTGGTGGGAAGGATCTCTTAGGTTAATACTCCCAGACCTTTTCCTTGAAAACTTGATCACGTTGACCTGAATGTGGACTTATGTTCAGCTCGTGATCCAGTGTCATCCATAGGAGACCTATGCCTAACTAGTTGTTTTGCAACTGATTAGATCCATTTAGGTGCAAAAGCTTGCATTCATCCCAGCTTTTCATGGTTGTTTGAATTACGATTTTGTCTTTCAGCATCCTCCTGTCCTTCCTGGCTTTGTCACCTACAGATTTGTTATCCGTTTTGTATCTATTTCTTCCTATTGACTATACAGGGAACATAGCTCAGTCATAGCTATCCAAATTGGAGATTCCTAAAGGAATGAGGTAAGGTAATTCAGACCTGAAAGATGGACAGGTAGATTTAACCCACACAGGAGTAACTGAGAGCATAGTTATTACTGAACAAGACAACGTAATAACTACATGCCTAACCATCCCCTCCAAAAAACAATCAGGCAAAAAAGCAACACATAAAGCCAGTTGATTTTCTATATTTTGTCAAGAGGAGGCAAACACTTGAATAGATCTGAGAAGATGCACTCTGTTTCTTTATGTAAGAGCCAGCAGACTTGCAAGGGACGAGGGGGATGGACTGAGAAGACACTACAAACCATTTTGCAGACCGCATAGATCGCCAAGGGGAGACTTTCAGCTCCCTCAGCAATGGCAGTGCAACAACCGCTATTCCCAGGTTCTTTTAGGTGCACTGGTAGTATAATATCAGATACTTCAGCCTGCACTGGTTCAGTGAAAAAGTAACCTCTCCTCCCTGTGTTTCATTTTTCCAAACATGACATGAAGTTTCAGATTTCTGGCATAAATTTTACATGGGCCTCAGAAATTATTTATAACCAGTGCATTTGAATTCAGAACCAGCTGCAGAAATAAATGTCCAGTACTTCAGAGGCAGTTTTACTTGTAGCAAATACAAATTAAATATGCATTTTGCCAGTTTATCACCTCTCAGAAAACATAAGGAAAAAAGTGATAAATGAAATTATTAAGATCCAAGCATGATATCAAAGTGCCTGAGGTTTGATTACTTGTAACTGTGTATAAGTAATCAGAAGGATGGGTGCCAAAATAAAGACTCTCTCTATGCCTCCATTTATAAATAGTGATTTTTGAATCTTATATCGATATGGGCATTTGTAAAGATGATACATTGAGTGATTTAGAAGGAAAGAAGCAGCCTGCAAACTTCCTGTCCTCAAGCTGAGCCTGACATTCTTTTGACTATACCAGTCCCTTGAAAAGGGGTAAGGAATAAGCTCAAGAAAAATAGTAAAAAATATATTTGTCTGTCTATTTAAATTCACTGTGGTTCTGTCAGGATCAGCAAGTAGTGTGCCAGACTGGGAATAAGTGAGCCATGGTGCTGCTGAAACTTTACATTGTCCTAAAATCATCAAGGGCATAAAAATAGACCCTGGGGAAAACTGCTTGCATAAGAGAACTTTTTTTTTTTCCTTCCCTCTTCTTCTTCTTCTTTCAAACTGTGGCAAAGTTAGTGGGGAGAGCACAGGGGAGAAGGGAACAATAGGGACTGCAGGTATTGTTTTGGGCTTTGAGGCTGTATAGGGCTATAAGCAGCAAAGCGTGATGTAGATTGCTGAAATAGTTTTAGACGGTGCCTGGAAAATACTGTATATGTTCTGGTTATTATTATCCAAATGTAGCTTTATGGTTTTTCTGAGTCTTCAGAGAAAAAGATTCAGGAACAAAATTGACAGTTTTGGCTCTTTGTTTCACATAAACAACTGCAAGGCACTGTTTGCTCCATATTTTCTTGAAGAGGACTTATTGCGGGACATTTTTTAATTCTATTGGGATACAGTTGTTTACAAAAATTAAAAATAAAAAATCTTGCTGTCAAAGCACTACCCATTATTTAAAGCTGCAAACCCATTTCTGTTCTGTTCAAGAGTCAGATTCCTAGTTCATTCATCTTTGGGCCCAACATTAACGGTTAGTGCCAACCTGAAGGTTTCTAGGGAAAAATGGTGCATTTGAAACTACCCTGGAAAAGAGCACAAATACTCCAAGTGAGAAAAATGATCTCACAGTTCGGAGAAGGAGATGCATGAAAAGTTGAATTTCAGGGTAGCTCTAGTCTTTACATTTAAAGTCTTGCATGGCTGAGGAAGTATACAGTGCACTTCCAGTAGCTTCAAACTGTTTGCTTACAGAATATACATGTTTCAAAAAACCATGCTGTATATGCTGTCCTCTGTTGTGTGTTGTCTTTTAAGTAGCCATCTCAAATGAAGGTTCAGTACTTATGTAGCAACTGAGAATCTCTGTTCTGCCACCTGATGATATCTCTGGCTTCAGTCTGGAAAAGCCACATCAAACCAGAGGCTCAGTGTCCTTCAGGAAATATGGGAGAAACCCAGAGACAAACCAGAGGGGAGAAATAGCAATAGCCAGGTTTGTGGAAAATACAGCTTCTGAAGGGAGGCTGAATACATTGCTATTATTTAATCTAGATAAGAGAAAAGGAAAAGCAGATTAACTGTAAGAGTCTTCTGTAAAGAGAGAGATAATTAGAGTGACAGAATAATTCAGGTTGGGAGGGCCCTCGGGAGGTCTCTTGTCCAACCTCTCCCTCAAAGCAGCCTCAATGCTGAATTCAGACCAGGTTGCTCAGGATTTTAAACACTCAGGTCTTGAAAACCTCCAAGAAGTGAGAGTCCGCAATCTCTTCCAGTCCATAATGATCCTCATAGTGAAAATGTCCTGATGTGCAGCCGGAACCTCCCCTGTTCTAATTTATGACCACTGCCTCTCTTTAATTTATGACCACTGCCTCCTGCCATGCACTTCAGTAAAAAGCCCAACTCCATCTTCTCCATAACTTTCCCATAGGTATTCAAAGGCTGCTATTAAGACCCCCTCAACTTATATAAGCCTCAACTAGCTATTCTCTCCATCCAAGATACATAAGACACAAAAAAAAAAAAAAAAAAAAAGGGTTGCCAGTTTGGAAGGTCCAGCAGAAGTCCCAGTACTGAGCACAGAGAAGCCTGAGAATGGGGATGTCAGCAACCTCCTCTGTCATTGGAGGTTGTTAAGAATAAATTAGAAAGATGTATGGTTATCCATCCATGGGGTGGAAATGCCAGTGGATGCTCGATGATCCCTTAAGCTGCCTTCCAGCCCTGTTTTCTGCTGCTTTGATTCTGTGCTAGAAGAGTGTGTGAATACAAGCTCTAGTGCCAGCTTAGGGCCACAGAGCTACGTACGTCGCAAGACTGAGCCCTAGGTGCATAATAAATTTCAGGACTTATTAATATTTTAGGAAGTTATGAATGCCTGAAAATCACCAGGGAAAGATAGTTATAATGGAAATAATATTGCAGCCTGAATTATTGCAGTGTTAGCAGGTGTCTGTTCTGCTTATGTCTAGTCACCTGAGATAAACTGAGTATGGTCCTGTTTTTTTTTAAGGCCAAGGAACAGGTCTACCAATAATGGACCTTTAAAAAAAAATCTGTCACCTTTACTACTAGTCGACCTTAATTCTTTGTATTTAATAATTTCACTTTAATATTATTTGTTCATATGTCTAAGTATCTACGTGGAAGAGATTGCTAATGATATTACTATAGATACAGTATTAATATAGATACTATAGGTGTGGAAACCAGGACTTAGAAAGGTTGTCAAGCATGATGTTCTTAAAACAAGAAAGAGAAGTTAGATTTGTTTGATGTCATAATCTTCCAAAGCATGCAAAGTCTCCCCTGGAAACCAGTGAACCAAATTGCACATACCTCTCTCTTTATGTTAGGTTTTCTAGGTGTATGCCCAAAAGCACTTGAAGGGCTCCAAATTAGTGGCCACTCCTGGAAATTTTACCTTTCAGTTACTCTGTAGGAGGACACTTGACAAAGACAGACAAGGATTAAGGGATAAGCCAGCCCTGAGCAGTCTAACACATCACCCATCCCACTCGGCACTGGGTAGCCTGTGCGTATGTCTGAAGCAGTATGAAAGCAGCGTGCAGCAAAAAATAAGCCAGGCATAGCTTTGTGTGTCTTCAGACAGCGGGGACCTCTTTCTGACCTATTCAGTGTGAAACGTTCTTGCACTCTGTTTTTGAAATCCTTCATTGTTCTTTTTGCCATCTCTATTGTTTTCTTACAATAAATGTGTTTCCTTCAGCAAGGTTGTGATACCCAGGGAAAGAACACTCACCTGTTCTCTGTGTTTGTTTCTGCTCTGCTGATTGCAGAGGGAGCATTTCACTTCCATTACAGTTTAAATAAAATGATAGGCTGGCTACATAGGGAATCCATTAGCCTTAAGCAATCTAGTCATTGTTAATTACAGGCTTTAGACTTCAGAAAGCTGGGTCAAAATTCTCCATTTTTCAATGGAAAGCTATGTCATTTAAACATTATCTTCTGTGCGCCATTCATTCACAGTTCTCATGCTCAAAACCCAGCAGTGACTCTTCTGTGGTAAGTGAGCATCTTCTTTTTCAGTTTGCACCCAAACCAGAACCTAAAGCAAAAACCTCATTAAGCAGAGTTCATTCTGCAGGCAGGTCATTTGTTCAACAGTTTGCTGGTGTGAAGTGGAAAACACCTTGTAAAGTTGAAGCTTTTAATGTTGTCTAAGAGATGGAGCTGTGAAGAAGAAAGTGAGGTGGCAGAGGCAGTTTGGAAATAATGTTTATTTCAGTGTTTGAGGGTTTCTCCAGAGCAAACCTCGAGTTTGGGAGGGGAGCCTGGAAAGAGTGTTTTTTGAAACTGTAAGCCTTTCAAATGGAAATGGGAATTTTATGTAAAACTGTTCAGTTGACTGTCATTTTGTGTTAAGCTTAAAAAAAAAAAAAAACCACAAATACAATGTTTTGCTTTTTTTTTTTAATCATTTCTCCCATGCAGTTCAAAGAAATAACCTGAGAAAACCTCGATACTGCATGTTTACCTTTTTACGGTCTATTTTGAATGCACCAGCTAAGGCCCCGGTACTCCTGTTTGCACACAGGGGGTCCCGACCCCCCAGAAGAGGGAAGGAGTCGCAGAGTGCATGGCCTCTCCCACCCACCCTTCTTCCAGAACTGCTTTGAAGGGGGACATGTTGGTAAAAAGGGTGTATCCTCTCAGCTGGGTGTGTTTGGGCAGGGAAAGTCCTCCTGACTGCCATCCTGGTCAGAGCGGCTCCCGGTCAGAGCGGCTCTGCTTTCCTCGCAACAATAACATGGAGCAGGCAGGGACACAGGCTGCTGCCTGCCTCTCATCCCAATTTGTCCTAAGGTATGAAGCAATCACGGAGGAAGGAGAAGATAATGGAGCACAGGACAAATACAACCCTGCTTTCTCCTTAGGAAACATAAAGGGAGAATTGCTAGGACAGTCTGGAAGCTTTTTTTTTTTTTTTTTTTTCCCCATTTTGCTGATAATTCCCATGTAGCAGTATCCAAAATCACAAATGGCTCAATGTGGTGAGATAAGAGAAGTTGTCCTTTCCTGGCAGTATATTAAAGTATTTTAACTGATGGGAGCAAACAGTAGGAAGATTTGTTGAAGATCATAAAGGGTTCAAATGAAATCCAGAGTACTGAAGCCATCAGAATTTCAGTGGGCTGATTCCGAGTGAAACATGGACTGCAGAGCTCTGGCAGAGAAGAATGAGAGTCACTGTCATGGCATCTTGTCACCTGTTTCTCACTTATTTTATTTTTTTCCTTTATAATAGAAGGACAATTTTTTTATATAATAAAATGAGAATTCCTCTGTCCAGGAGACAGTTAAGTGACAAAGTTAAGGCATTTGGGTCAGATATCTGCAACATTGTCTCAACACAGGTTCGTTCAAAATAATGAGTTTAGCTTCCTGTTATGCTTGGTTTTCCATTAAATTCCTCTTAGACTATTATTTAATCATGAAAATTCAAAATAGTGATAGAGGGGAGTTTCCGTGAAGTAGGAGCTCAAACCTCATTCAACTTGAGTAGAGAGCCATTGCACAAAGGTTTAATATCTGAAATCTTATAAGCTGCTAAGTCTGCTGGAGGATTTTAATGATCAGTCTTTGAAGACATTGAAGTACTACTTTTGTTGATGTATTTCTGAAGTGTACTAAAAATGGTAGGGTCTCTATCAGAGTTTAATAAGGAAAAATAAAATGAGAATGTAATGTGGTCATGCTGTGTCTGTATATGACCTAGTCTTCTCATACATAAGTTCCTAAACTTTGTGGAAATAAAGTATTCATGTACAGTGGGCGTCTAGCTGTGAGCACACTCTGTTCAAATTTATGAAATAACTGAGATGCTTAAACGTTTCAGGAGATCGGTACCTCTACCTTTACCAGTTTTTCTTTGATAGTACCATATAAATAGCAGAAGAATGAAAAAGGATGGGTTTATGTGTGCCAGTGCAGAGATAAATATAATAGAGAAGTCACCTGAATAATAGGCTCTGTGTTAGCTCTTACCTGTCAGGGGAAGATCCTGACAGGAGTCACTGTGATCTTGGTAGTTGTTCTCCAAAAATATCAGGTACGCTACTTTGCATTTATCAATCTTTAACCCTACCTACTGTTTTCTCACTCAGTCAGTTAGAGTGACAATTATTTGAAAGTAATTTAACATAGTTTCATGAAAGGTTTATGGTATTTCTACTTTAAGGGAGTTGAATACAATACATATTTTGCTAGAAATACAAATCTAAACTTCATTTTCTTTAATTGTTCTTCTAGAGCAATTTCCTGTGAATCTATTAAGCCATAAGCAAGCTTTTACTGAACAGAGAAGTCTGTATTAAGGTAAGCCTAACACGATTCCATTTAAAAGGTTATTTATTATCTAATATGTCAATGTCCTTACAATAAGTAGTTGTTTATTTGTGCATTTAATTATTACTATTACAGATCAAAACGAGTCACAATTTAGAAACACAAAAAATTATTTTCCTTGATCTGTACGGTCATGCTTTAAATCCTAATTACGGAGGTACTTCCCTCTAGTGGACAAGAAGATATTTCTTTCGCGGTATTTTTCAGTCCCTTTCCAAATTTGATCGGGATTTAGAGAAGAGGCAGGGAGCAGGAGTGGGGATGAGCAGTTACTTCTCGCGGGGCAGAGCAGGATGAGGAGGGGTATGTCTGAGGTGGCTCAGGACGGGTGCTGCTGGGCATAGCCAGCGTGTGGGCTGCGAAAGCGGGCAATTGCAGGGTGCCACCGCTTGCAATTGCTACAGGAATAGTCAGGATAGTCAAAATAAAGCTGCCTGAGGAACTGCAGTAGGCTCTCCTGTTGCTGTGAAACTGGCTGAGTGAGAAAACAGTAGGTAGGTTTCAAGATTGATAAATGCAAAGTAGCGTACCTGAGTTAAAATAAGCAGATGCAGTAATAAGCTCTGTATTAGATCTTACCTGTCAGGGGAAGATCCTGACAGAAGTCACTGTGATCTTGGTGGTTGTTCTCCAAAAATATCAGCAGTGGCAGAAAAGGTAAACTAAATGTTAGAAACAATTAGAAAAAGAATAGAATTTAAAAGAAATATTGTGCCCACCTATGAAATACTGTTGAGATTATAGTCCCTCTGTCTTAAAGATTGAGAAGAATGATAGAAATATGGAACAGCTTCCATGTGAGAAGAGATTAAATCAGAGTCAAAAACAGAAATGGAAATACAAGAGGACACGTCAGCCTGAAAAAGGCACAGATAGAAGAAGGTATACTGGTAGTATATTGTACCATGAAAGGCAGGAAGAAGGCGAATAGGCATTATTATTCCCATTTCTCATATCAGAAGGAGTAAGAGATGTTCTAATACCCTCATTATCACAAAAGGTTGAAAGCATATATAGCCTCCAAAAAGAATTAAACAGAATTGATGGAATATAGGTCTGTTGACAGCTACTAAATACAACAGTCTCTTTGAAGCCTCTGTCTCAGAAAGCCCCTGAGCTGCTGACTCTCAGGTGCTAGTTGGGTTGGCCATGGGGAAAAACACTGTATGCCTGCTCTGGTTCCATATAGTCTTTTTATAAATATCCAACACTGTCTTGCGATGGGATACAGGCTGGCAATTTTAAATCTGTAAGTGAAACACAGACAACCTCAGTCATCCTTACTGTACTGCATATACCCATAGGTTTATTTTTATATCCTGTTCAAACATTTTTATATACCATTTGTATTTTGAGTGGGTATATTTGCCATGTTACCAATTCTTGAGATTTTATCGCAAGTCTTCCTTGCATTAGTTTTTTGGGGTTTTGTTTGGTTTGGTTTGGTTTGTTTTTTTTTCTGACAGTTCTAACCACAGGTGATCTTGCAGTTGAAAGTACCTTTAAAAAAAAAAAAAAAAGAGATTAAAAAAAAATTCGAACTGTAGTTTGTATAGAAAAGTTTCATGATGTGTATCCATATCTTTGAAAAAGAGAGAGTAAACATTAAGGAAAAAAACAGCATCAGTTGATTCCACTTTAAAAAAAAAAGAATAAATTTATGAGCCTTTCCTATTAATGTTTGGAATTACCAGCATACCTTTTTTTAAAAGAAACGGTAGTGAAATGTTTTAACCATATGCTATGTAAATCAGCATTACAATCTCAGTTTCTTGTATACCTCGCAGGAATATGGTCTAAATCAGGTCTAGAAACCAAGGTAATTGGTTTCTCGGCAGTTTCTCTTAAGCATAATGTGCATGTTTAAAACTCAGTGGCATAATATAGTCCACTAGATACTATGAGGATTTAAAATGGTGGTAATAAATAAAACATCGGTGTTTACCTTTCTCCCTTGCTGGTTTAATCACCAAAGCCCAGGAGCTGCTTAACATCCCCTTGATGAATCTCTTGAAGAAAGGAGGAGTCAGTAAGCATAAGAGCAGTGTACAGACCTATGTGTTGCCCTGAATCACTCGGGCACCTTGTACAAAAGAAAATGCTACAACTCATTAGAGGAAAAAGGAAGCATGGCTGGAGAGCAGGGATATTTGTGGCTGTCAAAGCATGGCAGGGAAAGGACTGAGGGTAGCTGGATGTAAGAAAGGGTCTATGCAAAAATAAAATGGGAAATAGAAGTAAAAAAAAAAAAGAACAAACTGCAGAACCATTCACAGCTCGTTTATTTCTGTCTCACTGGGGTTTTAAAGAATTTTATGTTTGAATACTTTAGACTGAAATTTTGAGGTTCCATTGTAAATAATAATGATTAGTCAAACACATTCTTTTCCAATATTTTCTCTGCTCAAAATATCAAGTGGAAATAACAAGCTATTTCAAGGTTCAACCAGTGTTTTTTAGAGCCGTACTTATTTTGTCAGCTCACCTTCTCCTGTAATGACCTGGCCAGCGGTCGGCGAGCAGTTGCATTGTGCATCGCCTGCTTTGTATATTCTGCTATTGTAGTTGTTATCGTTGTTGTTATTACTGTTCTACTTTGTTTTATTTCCATTATTAAGCTGGTTTTATCTCAACCTGCGAGTTTTTTCTACTTGTGCCCTCCCGATTCTCTCCCCCATCCTACCGGTGCGGGGGGGGAAGCGGCTGCATGGTGTTTAGTTGCTGGCTGGGGTTAAACCACAACATTTGTACACATTCCCAAATGAGGATGTGAAAACATATTATCTTTTCCATGGAAAAATCTAAACCATATAATATTTCATTAAAATAATCTTCTGCTGTCATCAGGTGATGGCCATAAAAGAGTCAGCTCCCCAATAAAAGCGGTGTTGCAGGATCCTTAGGGCTTTTATATATTCCCCGCTTCTTTGCTGTATGCCAGGCTAATGCTGTTCAGTGGAACACAGTTTGACTCTTAGACTTGGTTCTCAGATCAGCTGCAAGTGTTTTATTTCATGGTGAAATGTACGGGATGACCTAGAGCCCTGATTAGAGTTCTCTGTGCCCAGGCATATTGTTACCCAGCTCATTCAGAATCACTCTTCGTTCAAGCCAAGTTAAGATATAAGTAAAGAAAAATATTTTTTTTCTAAAACAGCCACAGTTTTTTTCTAAACAGCTACAGAGGTTTATCAAGACACAGGAGGCAGAAATTAAAGATCTGTGTTCAATCTGCTTGTGCAGAGATCAAATCTGAGCTACCTCACTTTGGCAGTCTGTACCTAACGCTGGTTGTCAGGGACTCAGCTCTCTTGCGCAGTCTGCACACTCAGTAAATGTGCTGTCAAAACACACGGTCTTTTATCTTAAACCTCTTACTTGGAGTTCCATTCAGCTTCAGCTCTTCTTTTTCTCAAAGATTACTGATCTTCAACTTCTCTGGAAGCAATTTTGCTCTTCTGCCTTCCACCTTCTGAAAATGCTCATGTGCCTTCAGCAGAACAGCCGTGATCTCTTGCACATGACTAAATTATTAGGAAATTGTTAACTTATGAATGAGAAAATGTGAAAATCTCATTGAGATTTTTTTTCCATATGAAGCTTATATTTTGTATTCATATGTAACCAACTGCTGTGATATAAAAATGTAAATACAGTTGATGCATGTAGCTCATTACTGGCTCTGGCTCTCATTCAAAAGCAGAAACCTGGGTGACTCACCATTTTGAGGTGAGAGTGAGCTTGGGGCAACTGAATTCAAACAATGAATTATTTGCTTTATTCCTTTACAAAAATTGTTACCTCTGCCTGATGGGAAGAGCCCACACCATCTTGGAATTGGCAAACACATCAGAAATTAAAGGAGTGTTGCATAATGTACCATCAGCATAAGGAACAGTATGTTTGTCAGATGTAAAAATCACAATTAAAAAGATTTCAAGAAATAACACAATTATGCTTTGGAAATGTCAGCACAACCATTAGAGCTAGGAGCAATAAAAGCACGGTAGGATGATTTCTGCTCTGTCTGGATTATTTGACTAATGAAGGAAGAACTAAGACTTTGCTCTTTAGCATCAGTAAAGGAGAAAAGGACTTCAATATGTCAGCGCAATAACCCTCACAGGGAAGACAGGCTGAGGTGCTTTTTCCATTGTTGTACTCAAATCCAAGCAATGAAATCTGCTAAGGCACAAAATGTCCTTTGTTTGGAACATCAACATGTTCTATGACAAGTCTAAGACAAGTTGGAAGAGAGAAGTTGAAGATGAGGTGTCAGTATGTTACTAATACTGTTCAGATCTATGAATCATTACCAACAGATGTAGAGTAAGTGAAAAGTTTTCTGTAAATTACAACAGTGAAATTCAAGAGCCATTCTAGTGGTTTTACTTTGGCTTTATATCCATGTAGCCGGTACAGAAGTATGGTCCAAAAATGCTAAGCTGCTTAAGAGATGATGCTTCCAAAATCATAGAATCATAGAATCATAGAATCATACAGGTTGGAAAAGACCTCTAAGATCATCGTGTCCAACCGTCAACCCAACACCACCATGCCCACTACACCATGTCCCTAAGGGCCTCATCTACACGTCTTTTAAATACCTCCGGGGATGGTGACTCCACCACTTCCCTGGGCAGCCTGTTCCAAGGCCTGACCACTCTTTCACTCTTTCTTTATAAATAAATAAATAAAACCCAATACTGAAGTAAACTTAACTAAAGCTAAGTCAGTCATGTGCTTGGAGAAAACATAAGTATAGCTTTGATTGAGATTTACTGGTTAATCTTTGTTCAAGGCACTTGTAGGACTCAAAACCCGTACCAGTACTTGTGACTTAAATCATTTCAAAGCTACAAAAATCAGCACCGTTGTGCCAAACTGAGTTTGCCTTAACAGAACCCAGTGATGTACAGGAAGCAAAGAAAAAATCTATTTGAGTAAGGTACAAAGGGAAAGCATATGAATTGCCTGCTTATCTTAGTCTATTATACTGAAATGCTTGAAATGCATTTGAAACAAGAATTCAAAATGCACAGTTTTCGTCAACATTAGGGTTTTCCTCCACATAATTCATGACATACATATTACTTTTTTTTTACTACTGGATAATGGTGCATGCTTCTCAGAATATATCTGAAATGAAACCGCATGAATAGGCCTTATGCTGGAGAGAACTTCCCTTAAAGAATTGAATTGTGCATGACTGGTGGCATTGTTGTCTGGCTCACACAAAATACGCCCTTCACCTTCTCAGACAAACCACATGGCAGTGCCCTTTCAGGAATATATTGAAAACAAGCTATTTGAAGATGTCTCTGTTAAAAAATAAAAGGAAAAAAAAAAGCACCTTTTTAAAACTTTGCACTGTATTTCATCTGTTTAAGGTGGAGACTCTATAAAGTACAGAAGAGGTCATTTCCCCATAGGTGTTGGAACTGAATCTTTTAAAAATTTTTATCCACCACTTATTTCTGGATCATCTGAACTTTCTAGTTTCTGTGAAACTACAGGCAAATTATCCCCTTTCCAGTAAATGGAAACCTTTGATAATTCAATCATTAACCACTTTCTTCGAGTGCCCTATTCTTCCTCCAAGCTCTGCTGCGTAATACCACCTTTGCCATAAAGCCTTTCCCATTGCAATAATTTCTGGTTCAGATGAAGGAAAAACCAAAGTCAAGGAAGAGCAGAAAGCTAGTTCCTGGACAAGTCCTCTCAAGTGACCTGGCAGTTTAAGGAAACATTACCATTGTAAGAACTGAGCTGTGAAAAGTATAGCACACGCATATATCTAAGCTAGACAGACTTCCTAGCTGGGGTATAGGTGGCAGTCTAGTTCCAGCAGTTCAGCTGGATCTCTTGTCATGGCTTCAGGTAGCTTCACAGTTCTGTAAGCTATATCCCGAGCTTTTTAAAATCTTACATCCTCTGTGTGCATGCGTACATATGTCTTTTCTGCAATTCCTGTATTTCTAGGTACAAAGGGTAGTCAAGTTCAGCAAAATACATGGAACAAATCCTCGATGGTCACTAAAGCCAGCAGCATCCCCAGCTCTGGAGCTAGCAGGTTGAATTACTGGCAGAGTTGCCTAGCCTAGACTGCATTGCATTTGGTACTGTGTATAGTGATGGACAAAGCGTCAGAGTATTAGGATAGGTGGTAGTGCCTCCTGCCAGGCCTCAGGTGGCTGCTTTTCCTCCACTGGAGCTAACAACCATGGGGTCTGACCTGACCAGTGGCTCTTTTGCTTGCAGCCATCAGAAAGTGCCAAAGAAGGGCTGAGAATCCAGAGAATTTTCAACCTGGGAAATACAAAGCAGAAAAGGCAAAGTACAGTCCTTGCTCCAAGACCTCAACTGAACAAATGGTTCTGAGTTAGCCCCTTGTATGGATTTTTAATAGAGCTTGCAATGTTGGTTGCAAAGTTTGGGCACTTCCAGGCCCAAAAAATCCTTTCTTTTCATCTTTCTTCTCTTCTAGAAGTATCTTCTTGCCTGTTTTGAGTTCTTAGCCATTTTATGGACTTCATTAGAAGATAGTGTTTAATCTGCATGCTGTGCACATTTTTGGCTCTGTATGTTTTTGGAGATTTGGTTTTCTTGCCTTGAATCTTTAAATTTGATATGTTTTTATATAACTGCTTTTTTAACTTTTATAGTTAATTAAGCTCAGATGTTAAGCTATACCATTGTATTTGAAAATGGCAATTCTACTTAGCATACTTTTTAAATATTAATTTGGATAAACTTAGGAAAAGGGAGGGAAATTCTTTAATGTACTTCTTAAAAACGGTCAAAAGTTGCAAAGGGATTTAAAAGTACAAGTCCTTTGACTTGGAGTAGATTTTCTGCAGCTTTCTCCCTTTGGTGTGTGGCTTGGTGTTTTGGGGTTTTTTTTAAATCTTCTGCTATGTGTTTGTTTAATACATATTTTTAAAAAAACCTTGTAAAACAGCATTAGCCACTTTAATGAGGACAGTAATGATTTAGATGTCTGTGATGTTGAAAAGATACTAGATACCTATCTGGATACCTTTGTTAATTCATTCTGCATTAAAATGCTTTTGAGTCTTACCTGGCTGTTTGGTGGTTTTCTTTTTTTAAAAGTTCTACCCATTTCAAGCTTTAATAGGTTTTTCAATTTAGATTAAATAGGAACAAAGCCAAGGACTAAAGAGAAACAGCATTCCGGGTAGAATTTTCAAAGCCCTTAACCATAGGTCTACATGCAGTCACACAAATAACTACAGTGTATGATGCAGGTATCTAGGCTACCTATATAATTCATGCACAATGTTGCTTTGGCAATGCAGAAATAATTTTTTTTTTTTTTTTAAAAGGAGTTACAGTGGATAGGGACCTATCCCATATATGACAGGATCTGTTAAAACTTGTCCCAGTTTGTCCTGAGCTGGTAGTACATTAAGAACAAACTTGCCCTAGCTGTCAAATGTTTTAATTCCACAAAAAAGGGGGTTGCAGCCACTCAATCTAGGCAAAAGTTAATATATTTGGGCAAGTAGCACTGATTTCCTTGGGCTTTGAATTGGATTCATATTATAATTGTTTCTCCAGAAAGGAAGGCATTAAGATTAAATGGTAATGCTTGAAGTAAAACACCAGATCTCCTAAGTTTTTCCCTAACGTGTAGGATTCCCTTGTATATATGCAGATGCATTCATCGTATACTTCATCAATTCCATGAGAAAGTTTCAGAACCACTGCCAGCCCCAATACTGTCCTATTGGCTATGGGATGTGCTCAAATACCATCGTGATAGCCACAGAATAAGAAACCTTGTTAGGTTTTCTCTCATATTTCCCACATACTCTCCTCAAACTATTAGAGCACTGTTTTGCACAAAACTAGTTTATTTATCTTTGTGCAAGTGTTTTAGCATCTTACAGCAAGGGAAAGTCTGCCCTACATATTGCTTTTTTACAATGGGTGTATTGCATATTCTACACTTCCCTTGTGCCTTTGAAAGCAAGAACCAAACATAAAGACCTAGTCCATGAGAAAGAAATGTGCACAAGGTCAGAGAATTTTTTTTTTTTTTGTGATATATTGCCCTCAGCCCGATATGCAACTAGCAATTACTATCAATGTATATTGCACACAGAAATCTAAATTACTTTCTTTCTGCATTTTGCATTCTACTTGATTTCCCCCCTCCCTCCTCCATGGGAAACTGCTACCTTTCCCTTTGAGTTCTATATTCCCCAGCATTATTTAAGCTAGAATAAACTCTTCTGTGATGACTGCTACCTTGTTGAACTTCAGGAGGCACTGGAGACAAAAAAGGTTGTTTCTCTGATTACCTCAGAGCTAGGTCCTAGGAAATTATTGTGCCCTCCATGATCCGCAGTAAGAAAGGACAGTGCAACATACAAAGGACCATCAACATGCAGAGATGTCCTCCTAGCCTCAGCCTCATCTTGGCACAATCTCATGGCACAGTGCAGCAGTATGCGCTGAAACTGAGGTCATGCTGAAAGCAGTAAGACTAGATAGGCATGGTGTTATGCCCCCCGCTAAAGAAACCTTTATCCACGTTATTCCTAGTGTCCTCAGCAATGAAACAACTGACTTGTGTTTCTGCCCCATTCTCCATTGTGCACTGTAGATATGCCACTAAAATCATGTTTTCAAGAGTACTAGTGCCAATTCTTCTAAAGATGGCTATGTCTATATTAGCAAGTAGTACAGTGCAATAGGAGCAGATCTACAGAATAAAACAGTTGGTGCTGCGGATGCAGCACCCACACTACATGTATTCGTGGAGGCAGGGGGTGGGAAGGGTAGCTCAGACCAGCTCTTGCCTGGTCCTTGTGGGCTGGCTGCCTCTAAGTGGTTGAATCACAGTAGAGGTGCTCCCTGGGCATGTCTTTCAGCTGAGCATGGATCTGGAAGGAGCTGGGTTTGCATCCTCTGACACAGCTTCACAAGGTGAGCCAGAGCACAAGAAATGGGCATGGATTGGAGATTTACTGTAAAAGCACTCTCCTGGTATGATCATTATTACACATGCACCTGCTGTCAGCTTCCACTTCAGCTCCAATATAGAGGATATATTTTCAAAAGAACTCAACATATGGAAAGTTAAAATCATCTGAAGGTATGATCACTTAGTAGCAGCAGATGAGTGCTGTTAGAAATCTGGGTCTCACCTGGTAGCTTAGATGGTCAGGGAAACTTAACCCTAATTGCAGCGTTGGCCATCTGAATACGCAGCCCTGAAATCTTAAGAATCTGGTCTGCAAAAGTTCTGGTTCAGCTGCTTATTTGTGAAATGGGATGATGTGATTTACTGATGCCAGCTCTTAAGCTTTTATTGCAAATCTGTGTTTCAGCACTGTAAACTCCAGGTCCAAGAGTCATGACACGAGCAGAACATCTCCTTCCTCATTTATGAAACAAGTTTCAAAGCATACAGTTTTACGGATGCTTGTAAGTGAATCCCATGAGTTGAAAGACATGAATTGCAATTTTGAACATTTTATCAATAGTATTGAGTATTCTTCTACCTACCGTTTGTCTTTTTTGCTCTTTTGTGCAATGACTGACTTTCAGTCTGATAAAGAGCTTACTAAAGAGGGCTAAAATAGGAATACAGTTAGTAAAGGGCTGAAAAATGTCACACTTCCCCACTATTAAACAGGAAGGATGAAGCAAAAATTGTTTTTGTTCTTTTTAGGAAGCAAACCTGATGAAAGCAGAAGTTTCTTTGATAAAATCGTATTTCTTTGAAAAGAATGTACAAGGTTTTGTTTCCCTGTATGCAGCTGAATAAACCAGCAGCAGATCTGTTCCTTTGACCACAGCTTGCAGCCTATCTGATTGTGCACTCGGTCCACAAGGTCTTTGTAAGCTCATCTTGAATCTGGATTCAGTGCTCGTCTGGTTTGCGTCTGTGGTTTTCTGTCTTCAATCTGAAATTTGCAAAAGTGAGTAGAGAATGCCAACATCTATCCACACATTTACATACCTACACAAGTAGTACACAATGCTATGCAAATTCCTGAGTGGCCTGGCACATGCGTTTATATTTAATTGTTACATGTGACTGAGTTTAGATGTAAAAGGTTGAGTTGTTTCACAAAGCACCTTATCTCTTTCTGTTCTTTTAAATAGAAAAAACCACCAACATATCACTTGCTTTGATATGTTTTTCCCAGTTCACAGTAAACAAAGTGAAACTCAAAATGTGAAGGCATCTCTTCAGGTGTCTGAAAAGTAACCACCTGGTTTTGAAGGAGGTTTGTAATATGAAACAAATTTAAACAACAAGTACTAAGGCTGTGAAAATATCAAAATGAAGTAGTTTTGGCAGAAAGCGAAAGTTGAACAGCTTTCATTTAGCACAAGAAGTCTCTAACCAATACTTTTAAATGGTTTGCTAGATAGCACGTCTGCTTCACTCAGCAGAGAACACAGATTTTTTCTTGAATAACACAATCCCTTTAATCCAATTTTTTTTTACATTCTTAAGCTCTCTCCATGCTGTGTTTCAACAAAATCAGGGTGTCCAAGGGCTTTTATTTTTTTTATCTGTAACTTGGAAAAATGACATAGCAGCTCAGACTACAAGGGAAACATTAGATGGTGCTTGAATTCTGTAAACTTCCACCCATCAAAAGCCCAGCCTATTATATTGTGATACACACACCCTGCAAGTGGACGTCTAGTTTTCTGTGCCAGAGGAACGTTTTAATTATTTTATTTACTAAAATGCTGTACCTTGCTTAGCAAATTACCATCCTAACTCTAGGCTTGAACTACAAAATGATTAATCTTTTTACATGCATGTTAATATCTTTCATAATACATCAGTTCAGCTGTCTTCTCTGCACAGTCACCTTCCCCCTCGTCAAGTTTGTGCCAAATCACCAAACTAATTTTAAAACCAGAAATTTTCATTTAAAAATGCAATGTTAGAAATCTCCTGAGAATTCATGCATCAGGGAAGAACAGAATTTAAAAGAAGGCGCTAAAGTGTGGCAGGCTGAGGACATGCCCTTTAACACAATGTTTGCAATTTGTAATTAAAAATGGTTCTGTATAAAACAAGCAGCTCTTGTACTGTGGCACAGGTTACACAGTAGAAGGGACCGTGCATGTAAGTCAAAAGAGTTGATGTCTGAGCAGGATTTGAGGGCAGAGAGGGATGGGGAATGTAATAATTTACAGGATGGTGTCCTACTTATAGAAAGGTTTGGTAAATTTATATTTCTCAAACGTTTCTGAGGATTATCTGAAATGGAAGTTAAATCAAATCTAATGTTGTATGACAAGTGATCCAGAAAAGGAGAGTCAGATTCCATAGCAGGGTAAGCTAAATCCAAAGGGAGAGGTGAGTAGATGAGCTCTGCTCCTGTTGTAACCTCCCAGTCATAAGCACACGGTTGTAACACATCTGTGCCAATTTCAGACTGGAAATACCAACTAAAATTATGCCAGCTCAAAACAAGAGCTCAAGACTTGGGGTTTGTCTGCATCCATCCATGAAGACACACCCTGAATTTTGGTAGAAATTAGTAATGGGCCTGGTAGCAGCTCTCAGGCAAATTACACCCTCTTTAAAAATTCTGTCTTCTGCATTATTTATTGCTAAGGGAGCTAATGACCTTCCAACTTTTAGAAGCTTGTAGCTGCTTAGATGGAGCAAAGGGTACAATTAATTTCTGTCCTGATTTCATAGCTGTTGGTTCAAGGTTTGCCAGCACTACAGGTAATGCTGAATTTTTGCCATCCCAGGGAGGAGATGGCTGAGAGTAGGCCAGGGACAGCTGAACCCTGAACAGTCATTTATGTTTGTATCACTTGCTACTTTAGCAATAGCCACCACCTCGCATGACCAACCATCTCTTTGCACAGCAGCAGCAGCCAGCCCGGCTTTCCAGGTGCTAGCAAAGGCAGCGTGGCCATGCCGCTCCCTAGGGCATGCCATTGCATTTTTTCTGGATGGCAACGAAAGAAGCACAAATTCTGTTTGTATATGTCATATTTTGCTTTCAGTAGAACAAAAGGACTGCCTTTAAAAATCCATAATAGCGAGCTGAGACTCTAACGCCAAAAAGTCTTGTTATCCACTGGTAAAGAAATGCAAGTGGCACTCATCGAGTACCTGGATGCTACCTTTGATGGCATGGCTGTGGATGATGAGTGACTTTTGTCTTTTATCCTAAGAACTTTAAGCAGTACATATCACTAATGCCACTATATGTATGGTTAAGCTTTCTCTATTACTCTTCAATCCTCTTCTTAGGTTGTGACCCTAAATATTTTTGATCTGACAGAGAGAAAAGTAATCTGTTTGGTATTTAAATTAAGTGGCAAATGTTCAAAATTAAGCCATATAAATCTTGAAAGATAAACTCTTATATAACAGTTTTCGGTGAGGTACAAAGGCTGTGTAAATCTACTTCTGAATGCCTGTGACTGACCGTATGGACCGACCAGGCCTCCGCTGCGGTACAGGCGAGCGCCATGGGACGGAAACAGTGAGGTTGCGTTGTAAGGATTATTGATACAAAATTGTTATTAGTAGTTGCAAGATGTTTTTTGTTTTCCAAGAATAACAGTGGGGATGAAATCCTGGCTACAGGCAATGCCAGAGCAAATTCCTGCAGACTCCATGCAATGGTGTTTTCACCCCAAACTGATTTTTCCTCAGTGCTTCGCTCGGTGAATTTTCTCATACCCCACTTTTCTGAAGGGCTACGGTGATGGGCTAAAGATTCCGTTCACTAGCAGGGCTGTGTATCCCTTTATGCCTAATATTACGAGTCTTAACAGGGTTCACAGCTCCAGGTTTGACCCTGAAGCTCCCCTGCGCCCAGACCAGCTCTGAGGGAAGCTAGCCATCAGCCTCTGCCTAGGAAAAGCTTTCGCATGCCTGCTGCCACTTGCAGAGAGAGACTCAGGTGCTGAAGCCCAATCTTTAGGGAAACACCCTTGCTCATCAGCGTTCTTGCCCAAAAGTCTCCTTGTCAGGGTGCAGCAGGGACCAGCGGCTCCCTGGGTCCAGGGGGCCGGTAGCACTGGGGGGTCCCCAGGGTGGCAGGGCAGGGCCGGGCCGGGTCTGGCAGCCAGGACGTCTCCTGTGTCCCACCACCCCAGCCAGGAGCAGGGCAGCCAAGGGCACTGGGGCAGCCCCGGGCATTGGACACCTCCCTGGGGATGGGGACAGGCCGAGGCTGGGCTGGGTCACGGGCCCACGGATGGGCCCAGCTAGTCAGGGCCCAGGGCCCAGCAGGGCAGGGCTGTGGGGAGCTGGAGACTGGCCCTGCTGCAGCGTCGCTGGGGCAGGGACTGACGCGGTGTCCTGGGCCGTGGGCAGGTGGGGGGAGAATTGCCACAGGAGATGACAAAGCCAAAATGAGGGCAGGACAGGAGGGACTCTTAACAGCCTCTGCTGATTGTGCTGCCGCTGCAGCAATGGCTGGGCCAGAGGAGGAAGAGGATTGAGAGGGAGGCAGGGACCGCCGGCAGCTGTGGAGGCTGTAAAGAGCAGGGACCGCTGGGGAGAAGGGGCAGCGAGGCTGAGTTTGTCTCACACTGCTTGATGGGTCTCTCCTACAAACTTGTGATCACGCTTGCAAGTCAGGCAACTGTTCTTATACAGAGAGGTTTCAAGACAAAAACCATTGCCAAGAAGAATGCTTTCAAAGCAGCGTGGGATTTAACTTCCTTAATCATGTGGACACTTTTGAAAATGTAACCCTAAAGATCTTTCTGTATATAATGGAGTCTAATCAAAATTTTAGAGTAAGTGTGCATTTTTCCATTGGCTTCAAAAGGCTATGAATCACACGGATTACGTTTTGTTAAAATGTTTCTATCAATAAATCAAGATCCTTAAAATCGTCATATGTTTCCAGTTATTCTTTCAGAGGTGATTTTCCCCCTTCTTCAGATAATTTTTCTGTGGCTGTGTTAGGTTTGCAATGACTTAGGAAATCACTAATGATCAAAATCAAAAGAAAGTGAAGTTTTATTCTCTCTTATAATTGCTCATTTAAAAACTCTTAAAGATAAAGATAAAAACTCTCAAAGATGGATATTCTTTTCATTAAATATTTCATGGCATCAACAGTGGTTGAAGATTCTGGTAAATGAACATTTGATCTTTTAAAGAGTTGTTAGACAAACCCTGCTAAAATTACAAGGAATTCTTTCTTTTTCTTCATCCCAGGTGGCTTGATCAAAGCAACCCACTGAGCACTTCATTCTGCACAAAGTCATGTTCAAAACACGGCTATTTTTGGACTGTATTTGCCTGAAACAGCAACATGGCAATCTAACCACTGATTTGAAAGAGTGAAGTAGTATGATGTTGGTTTTGCTTTTAGTACAGAGGTTCCCAGGACCCTGAGAAGATGAGGAAAATTAATCCTGGTAGCTGATGAGAGACACCCTCAGGCAAATTTAAATTTAGTGAGTAGTATGTGCTATGCAGAGACATCATTCAAGTTTCTTTGCTTCCTAGGCTATAGACCAGCCCCAGTACTTGCAGGGGTTAAAGTAAGGGCTTATCCTAATGGAGAGTGCAGAGATACCCAAGCTATTTCCAGATGGCTGCATCTGTGCAATACAATGCACCATTGGATAGAGAGACAGTTCAGGGTTTAAAGTGGCTCTGCTATGTCTGCCTGTGCCTGAGTCCATACACCTCACCCTCCCCCTAGTCTTTGCTAGCTCAGATGCTCTGCCCCACACTCCTGTGCACAGCCTAGCTATGCCTTTTGCAAAATACAGAAAGGAGGGGAAGAACTGCAGGTTGCTCTGCTTTTGTTCTGATTTGACTTGGTACAGCATAGCCTCTTTTCCTCAAATGATGCTAAGCAATGTCCTTCTCCTGTTAGGAGCTGTGCTACTCCCTGGGCAGATATGAAAGCAATGCAATCCTTGTTGCTATAGCTCATGCAGCAATATGGACTCTCACCCATTCCACCAGCATCTTATGCTGCCTCTGACTAATTCTTGTCCTGCCCCCACGTCTGTATCTGTGTTCTGTAGGGTGATGCA
Organism: Calonectris borealis; assembly: GCF_964195595.1. NCBI lineage: Eukaryota > Metazoa > Chordata > Aves > Procellariiformes > Procellariidae > Calonectris > Calonectris borealis. The sequence continues at coordinate 101,231,281 of NC_134314.1, read as the reverse complement.
TACTGTGTATTATGTGGTATAGGCTTCTGGGATAAATTATGTTCACTAAAATGAGGTATATATACCTGTTCTATGGCTTTTGGCATATATATATGTTGGTGTGTGCAAACCACGTCACTGTCATCTGCTTGCAATCATCTGAATATATAAGCCGTGTATATTGTTAACATGGATCTAAAAATTTAATGCAAACACAGTTAAACGTGTCAATGTTTTCACCTTGATGGGAATTGCCCTTTTCTTCTGAAAGCTTCAGAGACAGGTCCTATGCATGACTTTCACTGAGACAAACATGCAGCATACATTTAGACTTTGATAGATGCTTTGCTCAAAAGGTGGAGAAACAAAAAAGCAAGTGATCAAAGCAGCACACCAAATCTTATAAGTTTTAATTAAGCATAAGCAGCTGCATCCTGTCTTCTCAGAGAAGTCCCATCCTTTGTGCTATGTAGCGTTAATGCTCACTGAATTGTAAAGCTCTAGGGAACTCCAGGCACAATTTGGAAGAGACAAACATTTGTTTTTCAGAAACAGATTCATTATCGTTTGAAGTACTGGTTTAATCTAACCAGAGATCTTATGGGAATATCTTTGAAGAGTTCTGTCTCTGCAAATCAATTTAATTTATAAGAAAAGGAAATAAAATTACCAAAAAGGACCAGATTAGTATTGCAAAGAGAACATCGATGGTATTTCTTCAAGGAGACAATGACATTTTACCCTTCAGAAAATTGTCAGGAAAAAAAATAAACTCTAAAAAGAATTTTAAAAAATGGATTATTTTCTACCTCATGGAGTGCTGAAAAACATGACAATGGAGAGGATTTTGGCCACAATCTCCCAAAGGGGGATTTGAACTTTTGTCTTTTCAACAAAACAATCTCAAAGTGGCTTAGAGCAGTGCTAATAACAGTAAGATATTTCTCTAGAGATTTTGGCAACAGAAGAAGCACAGCCTCAGTATAGCTATAGTAATTCAAGCGTGGCTTTGGAGTACGTGCTCACACCCAGGCTATGCTTGCACTTGTGGCATCAGATGTGTTGTAAAGAGGTTTTCTTTACACAGAACTAATCATATAAGACTAAATGAACCAAATGTTTAGCAGACTGCTTGGGTCTGATTGATTTCTGAATTGTACTTGATACCAGAAATAAAACTGATTAAGAAGATGCCTTAATATAAAAAGCTTGTGCCATTGAAAAGCCTCACCAGAGCTGAAACTTCCTAGAAATACAAAGTAGAGCCAGCTCACTGTCTTCAGTCAGTGAGTGTGCTGGTTTCGGCTGGGATAGAGTTAATTTTCTTCACAGTAGCTAGTCTGGGGCTGTGTTTTGGATTTGTGCTGAAAACAGTGTTGGTAACACAAGGATGTTTTGTTATGCTGAGCAGTGCTGACACAGAGTCAAGGCTTTTGCTGCTCCTCACCCCACCCCACCAGCGAGCGGGCTGGGGGTGCACAAGAAGCTGGGCAGGGACACAGCTGGGACAGCTGACCCCAACTGACCAAAGGGATATTCCATACCATATGACGTCATGCTCAGCATATACAACTGGGGGAAGAAGAAGGAAGTGGGGGGATGTTCGGATTGATGGCATTTGTCTTCCCAAGTAACCATTAGGTGTGATGGAGCCCTGCTTTCCTGGAGATGGCTGAACACCTGCCTGCCGATGGGAAGTGGTGAATGAATTGCTTGGTTTGCTTTGCTTGCGTGCATGGCTTTTGCTTTACTTATTAAACTGTTTTTAACTCAACCCACGAGTTTTCTCACTTTTACTCTTCTGATTCTCTCCCCCAACCCACTGGGGGGGAGTGAGCGAGCGTCTGTGTGGGGCTTAGTTACCAGCTGGGGTTAAACCACGAGAGTGAGCACTAGCAAAAACCATATAATCAAGGGTAGATTTACTGCCAAATATAGCTGTTCCTGTAGTACTTACATTATTCATTTTTATTGTATTCATTTAATCATTTTCAGTTTATTCAAAGGAAATTGCAAGAGATTCATGTTTGTTAGCACCTGCCTACACAGCATCAACACTTCAGGAGAGCAATGTGGCCAGGCAGCAGCACAGGGTAACAAAGACAAACAGATCTTGCTAGCTGAGTCGATCAGTCATTACTTGTATTTGAAATGTTGTATGATGTTTTTATTGATTGTTAATTCTTGTTAATATTTTTGGCTGAGAAAAGGAACATGTGGAGTATAGCACCTCAAAGACGGTACAGCCTGAGCTATCTGGAACTGTTCAGTGTGTAACTCCGAGGTTCGTATTAAATACATGCTGACTGGTTAGCACTCAGGCGAATCCCTGTTAGACTTCTCAGCTGAAAGTGGCTATTGGAGAGTACCAAACAAATTCAGACTCTATGACCAGCAATTAAACTGTCTATACTATTCCCCAAAGTTGTTATCTTGTGCCTGAAGAATACTTCTCACACCACAGTACAATAGCTCTGAAGATCTTCCATTTCTTCCTAGAATTGCCCTAGTGATCCCTGTAAACAAGAAAAGTAAGACCTTTCTTTTAATCTAATGAAAATATTAGCGTGACTGGTGAACAAACCTTCGACCTGATATTATCCCTTCTTCAATATCAATTTAACTGACAAAGCTGTGAGCATGCCCACAACTAATTGCTGTCACTAGGCAGAACTGGCTGAAGGCAAAAATCCACCTACCTGTATAGGCACAGAAAGGCAGAAAAAGCAGTTGAAACTGGGTGTCAAACCACGAGACCTTCTTTCTGAATTGTCTTTGAACGAGGACTTCAAAATGTGGTGCATTCCTGTAAATATGATTTTGAAATGGCAAACAAATACAAAAGGTGCTGGAATAAGAAAATACTTGAAGACAAAGACAGACTATGAATATGGGGATTTTTAATGTTATAAAAAGAGAACTGCTTGGAAAAAGAGTTGGAGTTTGGTTTTTTTTTTAAACCATTAACAATTTCTCTCTGTAAGAGAATTATAAGAGTATCTAAGGAGGTCAAACATTTTCTGCAAAAATCTTCATTTGGACTAATAGTTTTTTAACTAAGAAGAAAAGATGGAAAATGTTCAACTATAGTAGCTGATTTTCTCTACAGATCTCTAAGCAGAAAGAAAATCTTCTTCTGAGTGAAAAGGAAGAAAAAACTGTTTGAAATAAACCTAAAACTCAAGCTATGGAATGCATGTGGGTCAGTTGCAGACCTGCCTGCTCATTTGTTTTTAACTTTATATAAAAATAAACGTCATGATTTTTCTTTGGGTTTTGTTTGTTTTCTCACTTGAAAAGGTAAAGATCTATTAATTCTCTTTGATCTATTGATCAGATATGACAGCATGCCCTTTACACATGTTCTTTCCTTTTTCATAACAAAACATTTTAATAGGTTTTTTTTATAAGGTAAGATCATTGAGTGAGCACAAATGACTGTCTCAGCCCTCAAAAGGAAAACTAGGCTTACCTAACTTGTCCTTGCAAACACAGGTGTGTTGCATCCCAGGTTATTTTCCAGACTGCTCTCAACAACATTGGCAATTCTCATACCCAAAGCTGAATTGCGAAGTCTAGATTCTCACAGCTGGGGAAGAAAATCAGTCTCTAAAACAGCTTACATCTTAGGCCAACTATTTTTGTTTCCTAAAATTCAGGTTTCTGTCTAATCATTATTTTTGTAATATTTCTGAATGTTCAGTTTTTATTATTATAATGATGGAATTAAGGATCAGACAGGAACAAAGCTCACATATGCTAAAAATTTTGCAAATACAGAGCAGCTAGGAATTCTTATTCTTCCAAAGAGTGAAGACTTCAAATGGGAAGGATAGAAAATCATACATAAGGTGTAGGTAGAGCAATCGGTGGGACTGCAGCAGTGGTAAGCTTGTTCTTCTGATGACCACTTATCTTTTCTCTTCCCTTGAAAAGGGAGGATTTCACTGGGCTTTCAGAGTTTTTTCCCTAATTCTTAGGGTAAGACTTTAAGGATTTTCTACCAGAGAGGAAGAAGAGTGGAAAGGCAGGTAGAGTAATACTGGGATGAGGGCATTATACCAGAAGGAGCCAGATAGCAAGGCAATAAATGCCCAATCAGCAGATGGTAGAGAGTATCAGCTGGGTGCTGCTCTCACTAGTTGTTTGGGGGTTGTTTCTGCTGCTGTTGCTCCCCTCCTTGCTCCTGCAGGAAATTTTCCCTGGTTTGGTTCCCTGCTGCAAGTCCTTCCTTAGCCCAAGAACGGCAGTGCTGGAGGAGCTCGACTGTTCTTAGAGGTAAGAGAAGATCTGAGTTAAATTTGGTAGTTTCCATGGTGGTCACCAGCCACACCACAGAGCCGGAAAGCACAAGAGGCCCTCATGTGAACGTGACTGCAGTATGGGATCCCAGGACCTGGGCCTGCCAGTGTTCAGTCATAAAAGAGAGCTTAAAACTAAATGTAATCCTGTTAAGGTAGGGCATGATATATCTGTAGGATCAGATCTAAACAATTCTGAAAGCATCACAGTGGAAGATATGCTGTTTGTTAGTCGCCTGAAACTAGACTTGGAGAACTGAAAAGCTGAATTTTGTCTGGAGACTGAGCATAGGGAAGGATTTTCAGATGAGCCAAAGCAAACTTTATATTTCTATGAACAACGGTATTAAAATTGCATTAGCTTTAAGATATTCATGTTGTTTGATATAGTGCTGCTGGAAAAAAGTTAATTGCTGACTGTTGTTCAGAGTGCATGAATTAATTAAAATGACAGTAAACTGGGGTGCTTCTTGAATTTAGTATTTATTTTCATCAGAAGTAAAAGGCTGTTGAGCTCATTCTGAAATAAAGTATCATGGTGTATTTTGATATTGCTTGTAGAAGACCAAAAAGCTCATGAAAACTCTGGATGCTTCATTTTGATAGGGCAGGAGTCTGGTAATCATGTGGTCTTGAAGTGTACGGTATTTTCTTTAATAAAATACATGGTGATGTAGGGCTTCAGTCACTGCAATTGTCATTCACTGCAATTAAGGTTAGTGTTATTGTCTCCAAGTAATGTTTATACCTCCAGGCAGAGAGACTGCTATGGTACAGCAAGTTTCTCCCCAGCAGAAGAGAATCCAGTTTCTTTAACATCTCTTCATACCCTATGGAAAGGAAGAGGGGGAGGGAGGAATGAAAATACTGTTCTTCTAAAATCTCAAGGGAATCGTATCCTTCATATCTCCTTGAGGTCACACAAGGTTCTCTCCTTCATAGTTTCTGGATTTAAATTTTCTGTAACAGACTGTCCTGGTTTTGGCTGGAATAGAGTTAATTTTTTTCCTAGTAGCTGGTATAGTCCTGTGTTTCGGATTTAGGATGAGAAGAATGTGGATAACACACTGATGTTTTAGTTGTTGCTAAGTAGTGCTTAATAGTCAAGGACTTTTCAGCTTCCCATGCTCTGCCAGATGCACAAGAAGCTGGGAGGGAGCAAGCTCGGCCAGCTGACTCAACTGGCCGATGGGGTATTCCATACCATATGACATCATGCTCAATATATAAGCTGGGGTGAGTTGGCTGGGGAGCAGTAACCGCTGCTTGGGAACTGGCTGGGCACCGGTCAATGGGTGGTGAGCAATTGCATTGTTCATTACTTATTTTGTATATTCTATCATCATGATTATTATTATTTTCCCTTCCTTTTCTGTTCTATTAAACTGTCTTTATCTCAATCCACAAATCTTACTTTTTTCCTATTCTCTCCCCCATCCCACTGTGGGGGGCGGGGAGTGAGTGAGCGGCTGTGTGGTGTTTGGCTGCCTGCTGGCTTAAACCACAACACAGACTCTGCATAGTTGTTGATTTATTTTGTTGCACTATTTTAAGGGCAAGAATAAAACTCAATATTCTACTAACAAAATATTTTGAGGTACCTCAAAAGTACCCCAAAATATATGAGCTGGATTTCCTGGCTTAGAGGAGAAAGAGTGGACACTGCTAAATAGTTCTTGGATCCTCTTCATGAAGTAATGGTTCTTGCATTGTGAGGTTTGGGGGGGGGAGTTGCTTTTTTGTTTGCTTGTTCTTTATTGTTTTGTTGTTGTGGTGGTGATGGATTTTCTTAATTATTTATATTACTACTATTATTTTTGTTACCTAGAACATGAAGTCTTGTCCTTCAGTGCTGCCAACTTACAGAAACAACCCTATCAAGATTTCTCTTTCCAAGCTGTAATTAATGTGGTCTAGATGCCTCACTGAATAATTAGTCATCTTTTCTGGCATTTCATGAAGCTATTTAATCTCTTATTCCTTCAAACAGCAAAAGTTCCATAGTTGGCAGGTATCATTTTTAGCTTCTTTCATAGTGCAGAGATAACATTCACTTTGGGGCATGGCACCCTGCTCACTCATTAGCTTCCCACTTATGTTCTCGCACACTCCTTCAAAGTCTTCATCTGCTTCTTCGTACTGAAGAAATTCATCCACCAAAAAAAAGAAGTGTTTAATACTTATTTCAGATATTTCTATGAAGCTTTCAGGCCATAGCTGTGTTTTGCACCATGACCTCAGTTGTCAGCTGTTTCTTTGGCAGTAGTGTCCTAAGGCTGTAACTGAGACTGTTTTCCTGCACCCTTATACTTGCATGTTGGGTGAGACAGCCCTTATTCTGAAGAATGTGGAATAAGTGTTGGGCGGGATCTGCAGAGGTGGAGGGAGGTGACTCTTGCCTTCTTATGAGCCCCTCTTAGACAGGTGAAACCTTTGAATTACGTGATGCAGCAGAAACCACAAGCTTGCGGGATCTCCTTTATTGCCCCACACATGCTGTTGTTCGTACTTGGCCTAATAAGCAGGACAGAAATGCCTAACTCTGACCTTCTGTCTCTCCTTAGAAGTGGCCATGAGGAAGCATTTAGGTACAAGCAATTGCTATTCCTACGTGGTATTTTCTCATATGTAAAAATGGTAGCCTCTCTGCATTAGTCACAGCTTTTCCTGTTTGACTGGACACAGAAGTAAGTTGTTATTTATAACTAGTTTCTAAGTGACAAAGTGTTATTTGTCACCTTGAATCCAAGTGTTATTCTTTGTGCCATTAATGACGTTTAAAAGTAGTTACCAGTGTTGTTTCACTGGCTTGGAACCACGCAAGAGAAATGATCAGTGTGTACTCTGTTGGGGCTGCGAAAACAAGTTTTGGCTTCATCTGAACAACTAGGAGGAAGACAAGGAAGGGAGGGAGCTGTTGTTCTTGACTTCTTTTTTCCCTATAAACAGAGACTGTAGTGTGTGTGTGTGTATGTGTGTGCACCATTCAAACCCAATAATTATGGTAACTCATCATTAAAAACAAAGGAAAGGTGACAGCACAATCTCTTCCCCTCCAGTCCATTATATACCACAGTGAAGTAGTCGAGTATTCACCTAGAAGAGGATGAAGAGCAAACCAGAGGGTGAGAACATGATGCACAATTTGGTAGTGAGAGCACTCACCTGGGAGAAGGTAGACCTCGGTCTCAGCTCCTGCTGTGTAGTCTGTGCAAAGTGAAAGTGCCTCAAGAAATTGAAAGCAAGCCACCGAGCAGTCTATGGCAGATATTTAAAGCATTTATCTGGAACACGAGAGAATAGGGTGAGTTTGTAGGCAGGGAAGATTTGAACCTGAATTGCTGTATTGTGAGTGTAGCCCTTCATCCATATGTGGGCACATACCGTTATTGAGAAGGACTTGATATCGCCTATGGTGAATGAAAAACTCGTTGGCAAGTCAGGAGAAGGATCCAAGGAGTAAGTAAGTTGGACAGAACTGAGCAAGGTGAAGATTGGAATGAGAGTCATAGAAAATTGTAGGTTCGAAGGGACCTCTGGAGATCATGTTGTCTAGCTTCGTTCTCCAAGCAGGGCTCACTTCAATGTTAGATAAGGTCGCTTCATGTAAGTGTCCTGTCTGGTATAATTGGACTCCCTCTAATTTGCTCTCATTTACAAAACAAACGAAAAAAATCTTAGGAAGTGTTGGAAAAATGCATCTTCTGCATTCACATTACACTGGTCTAGTTCAGTAAAGCATCATATACCAGTTGTAAATGTGGCACTGAGGGAAGGTGTTGCAAGCTATGCCAAGGAGTAATAAAGAACTATGAAACTGATCTAGGAGTTGAAGAAACAAATGATGCATAATAAAGCAACAGAGGAAGGTTAATGGAGCACAACTAAAAGAAAACATCAAATAAAGCAGAAAGTCTTGGCTGCTTAATAATTTTGCAAAGTGACTTAGCAACTGCTAACATGGAACAGGAGGCACAGAACAGCGTTGCAAATCTTTTTTTTTTTTTTTAATTTTTTAAAATTTTTATTAAAGATCAGGAGATTATGGTGTTAGAAAGGGAAGGATTAGGATATCCACAGATTGCTCCTGAAGTGTTAGTGTGAAGAAAAAAGCTATAATAGATTATATGGTTCAGAGTATAAGAGCTAGAAAATTTTAGTATGAAAACTGGAAGAAACATTTTAAGGCAGTTAAAATAACAGTATTTTACTGGAAGCATAAACAAGTGTTCAATTTGAAGTCTATGAAGGACTGAAACAGGATTTAAAATTGTCAGCCTGAAGAAACCTCAGAGTGTTACAGTGTCTGTTCTCAGTGTTATTTAGCTTTCAGAAAAAAAAATTACACCTTCCTAAAGGTGTTTTGGTGCCTTTGAGAATGGTACATGGACAAAGAGTGTTTTCCTGCTTGCTCTCATCATCTTTCGGGAAGGGGAGACTCAATTATCGCAGCCTGGAAGGGCTCAGTTTGATTTCCTTTTGCAGGTGGCCAGATGCTCTAGTCTAGGAGTGACTGGGCAAGGAACACAGCAGGGACCCATCCTCTGTTTCGTGGAGTGCCTTTCTGAGAAAACTGCAGATGACAGGGCTTTGCTGAACATAGATCTGGATACAAAATTCATATCTTAAACTGGGTAGGATGGTGAGAAAAATGCTTGGCGAGGTAAGGTGAAGCCACAATCTGGTGTTAACTGGAAGAATCACTGGGGTAGCTGTGCAGCTCGTGCTGCATTTCATCACTGCATTTAGATTTTTGTACACCCTTGCTGTTTACATAGCAAGGATAATATGGAGACACCACAAAGGAAAGATGTGTCCAAAAACAATGTGGTTGCTGGGCATGAAAGGTCTGGCTATGCCCACGTGCCTCTGCTCGCAGAGGGCTCTGGTGCACACAGAAGTGCAGGGGCTAGGTGGGGAGTCACAAACTGTTCATGAAGGGGGCATGCAAGGTGTGTCAAAGTGGAAAGAAAAGTGGACTAGGTCAGAGGAAGCCAGGCTGACTGCAGGTCTGGATTCTGTCGATCTCTGATGTGAATGTGTTTTGAGGTAGAGTTTCTTTAACTTTAAATTTCACAAATTACAACTCATTTTCATCACATAGTGAAGAGGTTTACTACACTGGGTGTCTCTGTCTGTCTCTTTTCAGATTTCAAACCATATATCCTATTTCATATTGGAATATTTTTGGACTTGGTTTTTCTGTCGTTTCAATATTCTCCTGTTAGGAGAAGGTGTATTTTCTTCCTTTGTTTTTAGTTCTTGTCTTAACCATCTAGCACTCATATTTCTTAAATGCAGCCTCAGATAGAAATTTGTCATGTTCCAGCTAGAAAAATAAGGATGAAAAAGTAATTAAAAACTGAAATTGAACTTGAAATGTTTGTATAGTCCTCTCTGCAGATGTTTTTACATAGTGGTACACAATACTTTTATGAACAGGACTCAGCTTTACAAACAGATGTGAACATAAATGTGCCTATTTTACTGATATTAAAGACTAGACATACAGGGGCTGAGTTGTTTAGCTGAAGTTTTTTGTGTCAGTAGTCACCAACAATGCAGTACTGTTGGAATAACTGGAATAACAACACTAAGGAAGAAAATTAATGAGCAGTAATGTACTCAGATGAGGAAGGATTTAGAACATGCTAGTACCTGGCCTGATTACAGATGGAAAGAGGGCTGTTCAATTTGTAGATAAATTTAGAATAATGAGTCTTAGAGTGTAGACTACAGTGAAAGAATAGCTGCTAATTGGAAAGTTGCTGCTGCGTGTTGAATAGGAGGATGACTGGCGGGCTAATTTAGAAATATCCCCAGAAGATTTCTGCTTAAGGCTCAATGACAGAAAGGAAGGGACATGAGGATGAGACTGGCGTTGAGGGTGAGCCAGAACCTTCTTTTTCAGATGCCTTGCAAACACAGGATTAGCCTGAACTGCACTGAGACCACCTCCTTGTCCTGGCCCTAGGAACTCCCCTGGTCCCAGTGGACAGCCATCCTCCATTCGCAGGGGAATTTATAATCCTGTAGTTTGTGTTGAGGGGTTGGCAGTGAACCACAGTCTGTAGGCTCTGTGAATTCGAGCCTCTGAAAGAAAAGCTGCAAAACCAAAGACGTGTCTGCTCAGTGAATACTTTTGCTGCCTCAGGAAGACAAAATGCAAGTGTTAAATGTCAGGAGTGGAGAGGAAGGCTTAGTAGCGAGAAATGCTATGGTTCTGGCTGATAAGATTCAGAACGTCTCTATATGCAAACAAATACCATCGGTACCATTTGGTGAGATTGTATTGGCAGGGAGGGATCTGGCAGTACTGTGATGTGGTATTTCAGCTATTGATCTATGCCAACAAGTGGGAGTTTGTGTGAATTTACCAGCCTGGCCATAAACCAGTCTGCCAGCTATTGTCCCACCTTGTCACTGGAACAGAACTGTGCCCAGAGGGTGGGATGGTGGGACTGAGACTCATCAGGCACTTGCTGATCTCTGAAGGCAAAACAGTTCCCAAATGGGGTGAGTCGAGGTTACCTCCTCTGCCAGCCTGACCTGAGACTTGGAGGCACCCGTATTTGCCTCATGGTACTGTTCAGAGTTTTGGGAGGAAGCCATGGTGCTTCCTTTTGAAGGCTGACCGACAGGAGGGTGAGTGCAAAAGGCCTTCATAGTCTCAATTCCCATTCCTTCCACATTCACTGAAAAAGAGAAATACTCAGTAGAACTCACAATCCTGCCATTAGACGGAATGAACTGGGAATTGTGTATATTGTCTATAACTGGAATTAGGAGAAGGTCAGATTGCAGGCTTGCCTTCCCCTTCATGGTGAGTGTCCCCTTGAAAACAGACCAGGCTCTATTTAGTAGCAGTTGCCTTGCGTATTAAACAGAAGTGCTAACTGCATGGCTTCTGAACATCGGCATCCTTGCTGTTAGGAAACCTCCCTTGCCCTGACTTCTTTCATTACTTTTTATTTATAAAGTGATCCAGTGCTCCCTGTTGAGATGTGAGATGTGACATGTGGTGTTGTGTGTAGCCCTGTGGTGGGGGAAAGGACATCTAATCGGTACCATGGTTGAGAGCAGTGCAGCACAAGTAGAGCTGTGGCACTCAACAGCTTGAAAGCAGACATTTCGGACATCCTGTGTCTGAATCTGCAACTTGAACGAATGAGGCCTCTTTGCTTCATCCCATGCTGTGTGAGGCAGCCATATCCATCAAGAGCAGTGCTCTGAGAGCAAGTCTTGAAGGGCAGGAAAGGCAATTTCTCAGCAAAACTGGTTCTTCCCAAACCTGAGCCCCTGTAAATTGATTCAGAAGTACTTTGCATAAGAGCAGAAACAGGCTAATAAGGAGGGTGAAGAACAAAACAAGATGAAGCAGAAGTTTCACCTAGGAGGAGGGGCCTGGCTTAGAGCTGGCGCAGCAAAACGTAGAGGACAACAATACTGAAGGTCTTCCCTTACCCCTATTTACTAGTGGAGCAGATGGGTGCAGTCCTCAACTGTCTTTCCAGGGACTGGAGGATTTTATTTTACAGCAACGCTTTTACCTTTTTTAATACAATTCATGAACTTCTAAAAACTTTCTAGTGGATGTGTGGGTCCCATATAGCAAATACCAGCCCAACAACAAACATTTCTGAGAATAAGGCTGAGGCACCACTGTGCTGGGGGAAATGGGGGAAAAATGCTTCACTGAGCTGGGAGCTCAGGGCCTGGTGAGGTCAAAGCTAAAACTTAGGCAGTCTGCCTGCCTTCCACCTCCAACTGCACAAAGCCAGTTTCAGCACACAGCCCACTTTAATTGCTTAGACCTTTGTTTTCACAGGCGACTATTCCTTTTTACCCTTTCTTCGGAAAAGGCTTTAACATAAACCTGAAAGCACTCTGAGAGACTATAGGAAACTGACTTTTTTTTTTTTTTTTTAGGGCAACGTGCAACAGACTTTGTGGATTCTAATCATATACAGAATTAATGTAATGATTTTTAATGAGACAACATACTATGACTAAAACACCAGCTGGTGAATGAGAGCAATAAAAGTATTAGAGGTTTTTATCTTCTGGGTATTGTGAGTTCATAGCTCACTAATAACCTTGGGACTTAAGTTGCTAATAATGCTTTGTGTTGCTAGGGAATGGTGCTGCATGATACATGGTGAATGCTGTGTGGAGAGGATATGCCTAAGGCATGATGGCAACTTGCTAAATCTTTTTATGGTTTTATTAAACACAAATACTGTTTGACCCACAAAGTTGGATGCGGCTTACAGCGTTTGTAATGTCGCTTGTCCTGATTAAGTGATTAGCTAAACAGCATTTTACTGCAGCACAGGTATTTTCAATATTGGTTGCTGATGACAGTACTCTAGACGTAGTAGCATGCAGTGAGTAGGGTTCTCCAATGCTCTGACTGTTGTCTGCCACCAAACTGCTACATGCCTCAGTGAGTTGTACCTTTGTCTACAAAGATGAGGTTCACCAGCAAGTATTTGAGGGCAAAGCCCATTTCTTGCTCCTTTTTATACTGCTTAGTATCCAGGATTCCCATATTTACCTGGGGTAAATACTAATTTCCAGGTTTGTGTTTTTTCTTCCAGATATTTAATTGATATTGTTATCAGAAATGCACATTTACACTGCAGTATAGAATTGCAGATTGACTACAATGCCTTATTTAAAAAAAATGTAGTACTACCATGCCTGGCAGAAGATACAGCTGAATTACAGTACTCTGACAGACGAGGATAGTGAAGTAGTACCTCTGACATAACGCAGGCAGAGCAGCCCAAATCAGACAGTCATGCTCTCAAACCAACTTGCCCACGTTGTTTGGGTCCTATGGGCCATCAGAAGTTATACTAGCTAGCACTCTCACTCCTACAGAGTATTAGTGTCTTGATGCACTGCTATCTCTCCTCTTTGCTTTGGCCAAAGGGCTCATTTGCAGCTCTGTCTTACTTTATCAAGGAATAAGGTTTATTGCACATAGCGAGTCAGTTATGCAACATGTGATTTAATCTATTGTCCATCTATCAGTCCCCCACTGATGATGATTTAAACCTGTTTGTTGATCGCCTTCAAATCATAGAAAATTAAATCCTGGAAACTTCTTGAAATTGATGCCTTGACAGAGTAGAAAGCTGAAAGATTTGAGCTCCCAGTGTCAGGAAAAGCAGCAGACTTCAACTGCTACTTGTGATTTGTTGGGGCTAATTTACCAGCTGTAATCTTGTCTGTCAGACCGTCAGTAGCTCCAGATTATCTGTATGTTGTCTACTACCTGATTAGAATATTAAAGGGGACTTGGGATAAGTGTTACCTTGAAGGGAAGGGAGCAAGTTTGAGAGACAAGGCATGACTACCATAGAAGAGCAGGCGTTAATGGTTCTGCTGCACGCAGAGCAGCTTGTCTTTAGTCTTACCTGCATCCTTCCACACTGCCCTGTGAATGAGGCATGCCCTTTCAGCTTTGGCTGGAAATATCCTCTCCTAAGTCGTTAGTTAATAGAGGTTTATTCAAATATGTCACATGGATTTGGTTTTGACACAAGAAGAACCCTGAGAGAACAAAACACTGAGCACAGTGAGATCATAAGGCAGATAGGCACCATCTGTACAACTGTGTTGAAACAAATCAGTTCTTACAGTTTGAAGATCAAAGCCTTGTTGTTCACAAGTCTCTGTCTCCCACAGACGGCCCCTAACTTTTGTGTTCTACCCGTTCAAAACAGGTACTGAGCTTAGTTCCTCTCCCCGCCACGTTTTACAAACAAGATAAATTCCCAAGGTCGGCCTTGGGCAAAGTAATCATGATGGTCACCATGCTGTAATCCTGTCAAGTGCTGAATGCTTACTCTTTCTGTCGCGAAGCTGAACTGCAGGTGTTCAATAGTCTAATAGGGGCCATACTCCTTCACTGGGACAAACGACTAAGAGTTGGTTAGAGACACTGATAGGGCTCATAGTAAAATAAAATACTGCAGATTTTCAGCAAAGCTCCTATTACAACAATGACAATGTTTGAATGGAAGAAAGCCAAGAAGAATATTCCATCTCGCCAGCCTTTCGTGTTTCCCTTTCACACAGCCCTATATAAAACAGGCTTTCATTTCTGTTCCTTCTTAATGCCTTATGTCCCCTTGGGTGCTCAGAAATGTTTTTCTGAAGCCATGTGTTCCTTTCAAAGTGGTGGTCAGTCTTGGCATAACCTTATGTTGCATTAATATTGTGTATTTATCAAATTCAAATGAAAATATTTCGAAGGTATGATTATATTAAGTTTCCATATTTTTGGAATGGAGGACAGGTCATCGACAAGGAAAAGAAAACATATTTACATGAAACATGAAAATTCAATAGCTAGGGTAAAATGCAGAGGTTAATGAATCAGAAATTTTTTCAAATCATTCTAGATAGAAGCAGCAGTATAGTCACTTTAATTAATAATTGAGTCTTAAGTACCAGACAGAAAACACTGCGTTATGTTGTGTTATTAAACTCTTGAGTGTTCTGCATCATCAAAGTTCCACTAAATAGTAGAAATGAAATAATTTTAAAGTGTTCATCCACAGATCTCTTCATCTTGAGGTCTACGGTCTCAGCGTATGTTCATCTGAGAAACACTTGTAAACAAATAACCCTCTTCACTGAGATGTCTGAATACCCTCGTTGCCTTCTGAAAGAAATAAGCTGCTCACGCAGAACTCTTAATGGTCTGTAATGGAAGGTCTGCCTTCTGCCATCCACTCCTAGACCAATGTCTCCATTGTAAATGTAATTATTTGTATTAGCCCTAATAGAACAGTAAGAAGTAAAAGTATTTGGATGATGACTTTCCATAATAGTTTGGACGTTCTAGGGAAACATTGCAGGGAAATTCAGTGTCATAATTTATATAATTTCTGTTCTTTGGATGCCATTTTCAGTTTTGCCTTTATGAAGCAGAGTCTGGGTTTCAGCTATGTATACTAGTCTAGTTTTATTAAAATCTATAATAGTTCACTGTAAAACCTCACTCAATTTTTTCCTCCATACTTTCTTTCTTCCAGTCTTCCTTATGCTAAATTAGCCTTACAATTAGTCTCTGACCTGATTCCCTATTTTCTTCTGCTTTGTATGCTCTATTATCATGCGTGCGCTCTAGTAATTTAGCCCTGTGAAAGGCAAATGCACTTTGTTAGAACACCATCAAGCCATTTACACTAGAGCCAGATGAATTTTATTTTGTTTTCTTAAAAACCTTCTGTTAAGGGAGTCAGTTTCTGTGGAAGCTAAATGATACTCAAGCTTGGGTTAAATTCAGTGAATAGTTTAATTTGCACAAGGAGGAAAAAACAATAAGGAATAGTGCATGTGTTTCTGTGTGATGGTTTTATTCCAGAAATTTTAGTGTTTGGGGCAGGGGTGTGTGTGTGTCATTTAAAGCTTCAGAAATAGTATGTACTTTCTTTTATTTTAAAGTTAACAACTTCTGAAGGTTAGATTACCTGAGATCAGTATATTTTTTTTTATTTTTTTCAAATTGAATGGACTGCTTTAAGATCAACTTGAAATACAAATGCCCCAGAATTAAAAAGTCATTATCCTAAGTTCACTTTGAACAGATATAACAATTGCAGCAGACAAAATAAGTGAGAACCAGGCCTCTTTCCGCCCCCCGCCCCGCCCTCCAATTCCTCTTGCGCAAGCCATGAAATACATTTCAAGCCTTTTGTTACTGTATTGAAATTAATATCCTGCATAGTTCATACCTAACAAAATGCTATTAATGAAGGATTAATAGAGTAAATCACATCTGATTTCTAACCAAAATGATACAAATAGCTAGAAATAGAGGACCATTTTGCATTTGTCTATTCTAAAAATGGAAATACTGCAATTAGTACTAGAGCTTGTCCTAAATTCTACAGAAATAAAATTTATAGTGACAAGATGATGCTCCATGGCCATTCAGGCTGCCAGATCTGATGGTCTCTTCTGGCTCACAGAACCCAACTGCTCACCGCAAACACAACTGTGAAGTTGCTTATAATTGTTAGTGCCATCACTATTTAAAAATACTGCTCTATCTTCTAACAGATAACTGACTTTGTATGAGATAAAGGTGGTTTCAGAGTAAACCTAAGAAAGTTAATACACTTCAGATTTATTCCAGTGTGACCGATCATAAATTGTTCTTTGTTGCAAAAATTGTAGCAAATAGGCAGTTACTTCTAAATCAGATTCTGCAACCCTCTTTCATACATCACTCGGGTGAAACTCTAGCCAAGATTCACATGGACTGTAATACTTGGCTTCCGTGATACAGTTGGGTGTATTGTAATGAGTGCTATCAGTAAATCAAAAGGACTTTGATCAAAATAAAAAATTGTAAGTGATATTATATACAAACTATAATGCAAAGCTTCAAGCAGTTTTGTATCTGCAGAAATCCTTCTAACCCAAACTATTCTATGATTCTATGAAATACATTATGAAATAACTGTGAGGAGCTTTCAATCGTAATTGTACAAGACTAGTTCTTGCTCCTTCTGCACACTTAAGCAATGACAGATTTTTCATACCACTCTTGCATTCTTGATTTTCCCTATTGGAGTAAAAATAAAGTCTGAAAAATAAAACAAATTAGAACAAAGTGGTAGCACCAGGATCAGCCAAAGCATGTTTGTCCTTGTAGGGGGGATCAAATCAGCATCCTAGGTTTATAAATTACTTGGTACTCAGTGAAAAATCCTGTAACTTTATTTATATATTAAAAAAAAAAAAGATACTTTTGGTGATTGCTGTAACAGTGTTTGGTAAATGGTAGACTGTGAGTCTACCGTATGCAAACAGTGCTTTTATTAAATGCTCTGGTCTTACCAGAGAAAACAAGGGGGAGATCTAAAACCCAGCAGTGTTACCCATCTTGTAGCCTCTAGGTTATATTGTCTTCGCGGATGGGACAATCGGAACCGTATTTGTTTCACCAGGCAGGTATGACAACACAGATTTATGTGGGATACCTTGGATGGCAAAAGGACCGTTTTAGTGTAACAGCTCTATAGTTTGTTCTATACTGTGTCCTGTGAACTTTTCAGTCCCAAAAGAGCATCAAACTGGGTCACCTATAGTGTCACAAATTCACAGTTAGCACTTCCATTGATGTCAGCACAAGTTCTACGTCTGGAGCTGCAGAGATGTGGCCTATTACAAACTCCTTCATAAGAAGGAAATTGTTGTCTGCTACTTGATCTTTCTGATCGGGAGAAATAAAATGTGAAAGGAATCTTGAGAGGGGAAAAATCTGTAGGGATTTCCTGTCATAATCTGTCAAAATGGACAGAAACTCTGCCAGGCCTTTTGGTTTTGTTTTTTTTGTTTTGTTTTGGCTTGGTTTTCCCTAATGCTCTTCATCCTAACCTTGAATGTTTGTGTAACAGATCATTGTTAACAGAACCATAAAGTACTTTCTTCTTTCACGTGTACCATTTCCACTTTGGCCTGGATTTTGCCAGTAGGAACTAAACTTTGGGAGGTTGCTACGCAAACCTGAACCAACATAACTTCTGCTGATAAAATGGTGAGGAGTATAGAAATACAACCTAACAATCAGTTTATACCTTGCCAGAAACAGGACTTGTTCTGATTCAGCCCCAGGAGAGAGGATCCATCTGATACATGGCAACCTGGCAGGGCTCTTCTAGTTCTGGCCTAACACTCTGTGTACGAGCAAAGCTGACTCTAAAAATGATAGCATATAGGATCCTTGTAATTTTTCACAAAAAAAATGCGTGAACAGAAAAACACTTGTTTGAAACCTTTCACAAGCTGTGGAGTTGGAGACCACCGTGTCTCCCGCATTTGCAGCTCTAGAAGAGCAGTCATACACCTCCTCACAGTGTAAAACTGAAACAATTATTTAATGAGAAAAAGGGGTAGTAGTGTATTTTTGCCTAACGTATGTTAAAATCCAAAGGTAGACAGTGCAGTAAAGTTAAAATCTAAGTTGTCTAGAGTGGATTTCAACAGACTACATAAAAACATATGCTTTTTTTAAACTTCTCCTTTGCCCTGTGAAGACAGGTTTTGCTGGGTTTTGCCTAGCTTAATTTCTTTTCTGGTGCAAACCAGGCAAAATGTTTGTTACAGGTACTAGATTCTGCTTGCTTATTTATTGCTGCTCCTGGAAATGTATTTTTCCTGAAGTGCAACTGAGAAACAGAATTAAGCCTGCAGGCCTCATGGATGCATATCTGTGTGTTTGTCCTGAGAAATAAAGCACATAATTGCTCATTCATGCACTGAGTTCAGCAACTTGCAGGCTCAGTTATTAGGAGCAGAGCTGTTCATAAAAGATACTATATAGCTCTGTCCAGCAAGCGCTTAGTAGAAATACCTAATAAAAGCAATGGAAGCTGAAACAGCAGTTTGGGCTTGATCTAGCATTTGAAGACTCTGATGCAGCCAGTTAAAATTTACAGGGATAAAAAGATAAACACAGATCAGTGATCCTGATGAAATGTGCGTATCAGATCGCCATTTGAGTTTACAGTATGTAAAAACTAAAGGGCATATACAAGTGTTCACACAACAGATTGTCATCTAGCTGGGGAAAGTTGCTGAATTTTGAAAACATGGAACCCCAAACTTACAGCTGAAATAGTGTACACATATATCCACCTGACACATGGTCACAAGTGGCGTTCCCAGTAGATCTGCTGGCATTCGATGGTGCTCTTTACAGCTGATCTCTTCAAGTAGTCCTGCTGGCTTTGTTTCCAGAGACAGCGAGTATCACTTTCCCTTTTCTCTCGCCGCTTGTACCTCCGTGCCAGCCATGGCAGCTGGGCCTGCTGTTGACCGGCCAGAGTATTCATGAAGATCTTCCCTTCCTTGGGCCAGTCAGGCATGCGAGGTGCTACAGTTTCAGAGAAAACTGTGGAGTCTAGCTGTTTGGTTACTCCATGGCCACCCCATCTCCCTTGTTCTAGAAGCAAGAGAAATCATACTGTGAATACGTGCACGATTGCTTGTTGCTTCCCGCTCCGGCAGGAAAAGCACAGGTGCCGACATCTGCCCCTGGGAAGGAGGGGCAGCAAACGAGGGAGAAGGGATGGCTCTAGTTAATACTGCTATTGACAGATTTTTCTATTTTTACTCAGTTTGGTTTATCCCATACAATTTAAATAAAGAACATGGGATTTCAGTCTGTAATCCAGGAAATCCGTATTACATAGGTTTTTCTCGCAACCCGTTGGTCAGCAAAAGTAAAAAATACGCCACACACAGATGAGAAATTTCTTGAAGGGCATGTGCCTCTTTGAATTATTCAAACATTTTAATAGTCAAACTTGGATATTGTATTATGATTACATTTTCTACATGTAGCGGTACAGAGGGATCAAATACACAGCTTCTCTGCAGGCAGACCTGATAGGCATTATCCGCCAGGCTCTGCATAGCTGGGAATGTGTCTAAACAAAAGTTCAGACCTTTGTCTAGCAAACCACTCTTCAGTGGCCATGGAAAGCTGTTACAGAGCTTTAGAAAGGCCTCCAGGTGAACTTCTGGGAAACCAGCAAGTCTCTGAGATTGCCAGAAATAATTCTTTTAAGTATGCTTTTCTGAAGCGAGAGTGTGAGAAGGGCACAGCGCTACAAGCTGTTTGATTGGTTTCTCCACATCTTGGTGAACCTATGTGGACTCCAGCCTGCTTTATTGCAATGTCGGGTTTTGCTGCTGCTGTTGGTTTATGAGAGCCTGAAGTCTTGACTTCTGTTAATTCTGCAGGGCCATGCTGCTAACAATGAGTATGCTGAAGTGTGTTTTTTTGTTTTGCATATGAGCGGAGTTGCTTAATCATTTCCAATTAGAAGACTAATACATTTTCCTTATGCAAGAAAGGAATTCTTCCTTGTGCAAGAATAAGCTTTAACAAGTAGCACTTGTTCTTTATGCCAGAAAAGCTGCATTTCATTAGTTTTGCTCTCTTGGCTACAAGTCAGGATCAAGTTGGTGGAATTGACACTTACAACCTCTCCACTCCTCCAAACATGTTCTCCTTGCCTCCTTCCAAATAAGTGCTGTTATGGTTTTAGTTTGAGGGACGACGCAATTTGCACTTACGCAGTATTGTGGATTAGACAATGCTCAATCTTCTCTTGCGAGTAGGTAAATGACTCAAGATTACACAGATGATCTTCCTTACATGTAACAAGAAAAACTATGCAAAACGCTAAGCATGGCTTTGTGTGGCTGGAAGAACATCTCGTTTATGGTGGCAGATCGTACTGAACTCTGCTACGGATGCTGTTAGCTGTCTCTTCTCTATGCCTCAAGTGAAAGTTTTGTAACAGGTGCGTTATAATTAATGCCTAAATTTTAAATTTTGGGTGCACAAAGTTAGGGCTCAGTGATGAAATCGGAAATCAAGATGTTTGAGGTAGCACCACACTATAAACAGATAAAGCAATTAACAGCAAGATTAATATGTGTGACTGAATTGCAAGGAAGATATAAAAGATGGGTACAATATACGTTCGAGGCAACATGGCTCAAAGTGTAAGAATGTTGCAGGGAAGAAGTATTTCCTGTATTTCTTTGAAATGTGGTCGGGTGCTTGGAAGCAAGTCATTTGATGCCCCTACATTTGCACACCTGTAGAAGAGCTTCTTCAAAGCCTTGCCACTGTAGTAAGGGGTTCACCTGTGTACCTGGAGCGAGTGAGTTGCTGGGCTGACAGGATCACACACTTCACAAAGGAAACTTCCAGGGCTTGTTCCAACTTGCAGAGAAAAAAATACATGTGACAAATGTATACCTTCTGATATGAATATTTCAGAAGTTGCCTTGAAGTACTTAGAAACAATTTCATTCCTTTTGTGGCACAGAATATTTTAAAATGCTGTGTAAAAAAGGAAGTAAACTAGAAAACTTTTCACGGTCTTTAAGAACAAAAATGTGGGAGTGAGGGAGAAAAGTTAGTATACTATGTCATAAAATGCAGGTAGCTTCTAACTTTTTTTTTTAGAACAGTTTAGCATGACTTTACATGTAACTTATCCAATACATGCACTTTTTTCTCTTTGTGTAAAAGCATTTGGATTTTTTAAATTTTAGGATCTGCAGGGGTAATGGTTTGTGAAAAGAATGGAAAAAAATGATCTCTGGCTCTTCTGAAGCCTCTTTGCAAGGCTTGAATTTGGAAGAAGGAGGGTAAAGAGGGAGTAAGTACTATGTATAGTGAGGAAACAGCTCTTAAACACTCTCTTCTGCTTTTTGATGTCCGCAAGATTAGATTCTCATTTTCCTAGTTTCTCTTGCTTTTATTCCTTACAGTGCCTGTTAATTTGACAAGCTTTACTTTAAGGCAAGATCAATCAACTAATGTCTACTGACAATTTAAAATGTTATGGCAAAAGCCTGTTGAGACGGTATGGTCATACTGAAATACTGTGGAGGAATCCTCTCCTTAACATACTTTTATTTTTAAAGCAGCTGAAAGACATACATGCATACTATCAACATCTTCTCAAGTGCATTTATTCTACTACTCCCACATAAACAGTAAGGAGGGAGATCTTATTTAAAAACCATTACAAAGATATAACTATTGAATTCAGGTTGCCAGAGAGATCATTTAAGAAGGAAAACCACTGTCTCTCAACAATAAGATAACACGATGGGGCTGGATGATTAGCCAGGAGATAATTTTGTTCCCGAGTGTTGTAAATCTCAGCTGCTTTCCCTTCCAAACCCAGCACCTTGGGGTATGAGAGCTTATTATAATTTATTCTCTACTGTGCATTCAAGCCAAAACACTAGAGTATAGGCTATCACTTAAAAATGCATCTTGTTTTCTCAGTTCTTAGTGCTGGTAGGTTGCATAATCTCTAAGACAAAACTGAGAGGGTCTGGAAAAAAAAAAGAAACACCAAACCCCAAAAAACCCCAAAACAACAAAAAAACACCACCAAAAAAAACAACAACGCAGAAAATAACACACATATAATGAAGTTGTAGTACCCAAGTCAGATTCTTACTTCTGGGGATGACGACTCAAAATACTGAAGTAGCCTTCTTGATGCTGCAATTCACTTCTGGTTCTCCTTAATTAAGACCTTATTTAACATCAGGCCAGGGACAGACTATTCCTTTTAAAGGTAAGGCTGTTCTTGAGGACTTAAGATGATTATGGTCTCTCTATCACAAACTAATTCAAAACACTTAAATCCTTTTGAATCCTCATAGAAGTCCAGCATCCGAAATATTTTTAAATAGATATTTAACAGAGCTTTTTTTTCTAGGAAGAAAAAGGATTTATCATGTTGTAATTTCTTTATGATAATCTCAAAACTAACTAAGAAAAGGAGCAATATTTTGCTGCCACAGCGTAACCTTCTGGTTACAGCTTGCAAGCTTTCCTGTTCTTCAGAGCACTTTGCTGTGGGAATACAGAAATGCAGTCTCCTCTTTCTCTCACGACTGGAGCCCTGCCCAGTGGCTCCAGACAAGCAATGCCTCTTTGTTCTTTAACCTCCAACTGAACCAGGGACGCGAATCTGACAAGCTGAAGCAGCATTCTCATCCTGCTTCAATTGGGTCAGCTTTTTTGAGAAGGGCAAAGTGGAAATAGCTTTTCGAAATTCAAACACTGCAAAAAAACCAAAAGAAAACAATGGATTATCTAGTATCTGGTTATTTGCAAAATTTGCTGGTGTTTTCTTTTCCCTTTAGAACACGTGTTTTTAGCTGCTGACAAAGAGCTTGAAAAAGCTAGACCCACGGCAATAGGAAGACAATTCTAATATCCATAGCTCAGCCATAACCTCTATAGCAATACGTGAACCCAATCTCCTAGTTGAGTTTCCTTTAAGAAAGCTGGACCTGAGTGATAAGTCTCTGTTGTCATTCTTTCCACAAGTACTTGGAAGAGTATTTCCACTGGTTAATGAGCTATGGGAGAACAGTTTAGTTACTTTATCCACACCTGCCTTAGCAACAAGGAGAAAGTTGTCATCCTCTCTGTGGAAAAAATAGTTTTGTTGAGTTTTTTGTTTTGTTTTTAAGAAAAACAAAACCCTAAAAGCATAAAAATTCTCTAAGCAAAACTCATCCTCATGAAAATCTACCTATCAAGTTTGTGTGCGAAGTACCCTTTATTAGAAGATTCTTGTAGGCAATGTTTAATATATGAAATGCAGGGAAGACAGACAATAACTACCATGCTGCTTTCTCTTTCTCTCTTTTTTTTTTTTTTTTTTTTTTTTTTTTTTAAAATAGGATTTAACAGCCTACAGCACAAGATTCTTAGTGCCACAGAAGCATGGGCTACTGAGGATAAAATATTTTATCAGTAGAGGCAACACAGCTGTCAATTCCTGGAGAACTTACTTAATTATTCTCTGCTATTTTTTGCGTCTTGCTGTCCTTACAAATTCCTTTTTCAGTGACTTAATCTCTCCCATCCTGAAATACCAACTGAAACCTAAGATCACTGTACAGGCAGCTATTTTCTTTCCTATGGAACAGTAATAAGGCTTTGATATAACTTGACTGGAAAAAAAATCAGAATGTTTTTAGCAAAATATTGAAGAAATGGGAATTTTAGGTTCCTTTCATCAACTGTTTTCATTATTTACATGCATGGTTTCTGCACAGTTCTGGGAGAGATGGGTCTTTACAGAGGCCAGCGAATCCATGCTTATCCAGAGCCTGGGTGACCAAGAGTGAACACTCGATGTTCTTAAAGGAGGATCTATCAAATTAGAGGATGCTTTTTGTGTGAAACTTGCAGTTCAAGGCTATGATACTACAAGGGAAAGAGAATGAATAAAAGGTTTTATTGGCTTCTCTCTCTTCCACCCACGCAGCAAAGGAAATGTGTGTGTATCTGTGTACATAAAAAGACACGTGCGTGCACTGAAAATAATACACAGCTGAGCTATGACAGTGACCTGTTCCACCAAAAATTATAGTTAAACACCCAATGAGTTCCGAGGGAGGGTTTTAAGAGGATTACAGTCTCAAAAAGATTACAGTAAGGTAGCTGAATTAATTGTCTGGTTTGAGATCTACAAGTTGAACTTAAACAAAAGTGTACCAATGTGTTTATTTCACTACCCGGCCACTGAAGTGGTCTGAAACTTTCAGACTTGTCTGTTTTATTATTCATGTAGTTATCTTTATTGCACGATAAGATAGTTTGACAAATGAAAGTCCAAAAACTGGTATAACTGACGCTACAATACTGGTGCACTCTGCTGCATACAGTGATGCTAACATTACGGAATAAATATCCACTTTAAATGCTCCAAGGAGATAAGCCCCTCGTCCTACCACCAGAGGTACAAATATTTAATAATATACCAGCATTTGGAAAAGGTTTCACTTCTACCTGCTTATGCAAAATGAGCTGTGTATGACAGAAAGAGGTTCCCAGTATGTTGTTATAATAATTAAATGATTTGCTTTTACTGTTTTGGAAACCAGCAGCATCCTCTCACTAAGGAATGTGGAGCATAGCCCACAAAGTATTTGCCCTGTCCTATCTCTAAGATTGCTTAAGTTAGGGGAGGGAAGGAAGGAAAAGCTTAACTTTCTCCAACTGTTCATAAGCTCTTGTAAGACAACAAATGCAAAGCTACAACCATATGTTAAAATGATGTCTTTAAGTCTGTTTATATTGATTTCTAGAACATATAAGGCAACCAATTTAAAAACATTTTCTCCAAGAAATTTGATCTGAATAATGAACCCTGTATGATCACAGAATTAAAGCAAGTGCAAAGATAGATGCAGGAGGTCCTTCAGAGAAGTGTCACGAGTCCCATGAGTTGTGGTTCATTTACTTTTGGTTTCTTGGTTGTGAGGCCATGTACAGTGCTACTAGACAGTAGATAGTCCCGCCTATTGTTAGAGCCATAGTGGTCCGATAAAGCAGCTTATCTGGAACTCCTCGTTTCAGGTGTACCGGCAGTCCATCTGCTTTCTGTGGGAAGAGTTTAAAAAGAAAAAAAAAAAATATGAACACCCATACCAAGGCCATACGGAACAAGCTACTTCAGGTAAATTGTGAGAGGGAAACCTCCTGACAAATAGGCTATCTACAATCAAGTGTATTATCAAGTGCTTTTCACTTAGCAAGACAAATGCAAAGGCAAGTTAATTTTATTAGCCAAAGCTGTTATGTGCAGGCGGAAAGAATATATTTTGAAATATTTCTAAAGAGGACCTGGATGGGAAAAGTGTCACTAACAAAAGAACGTGAAAAGATATGTATAAAAAATTATTCACCAAGTCATACTGACACATTCCAAATGCAAGTGGCATGTAAGAGAGAAAAGGGAATATTACATAAAGCACATTCTTGATGTTTTTAAAAAAATGCTTAACTGATTTGTTTTATGAAAAGCCCTAGTACACTTAGAAATTGCATAGCTAACAAACTGGCTCTGAAAACTTTACTGTGCTCTTCTTATATTGCATTATAAACAGCTTCAGTAATATTCAAATTATTATACACAAAACAGTAATGATCTGCTTTGCTCCTCCAGATCTGCTTTAAGGCATACACTTGGATTCCCAGACAGAAAGTGTTTCCAATAGCCAAATAATACATTAAGCACTTTCTGAAGCCAGCGAAAAGACAATGTTACTAGACTTTCCATTTTCTGTATTTATCTCCTATACAAGGCATATATACTTTGTAGTATAGTACAAGTATACAGGTTATACTGTATTTGACACTTTCTTAACTAGACTTTACAAAATTTGGTATTGTAGAATGACAGAAGTAGTTAGCCACATTAGAATAAGGAAAAATATGTCCCACTCTCCAGTTTTCTTTAAGTTACTCTCAAAGTTGTCGTTACCTGAAAAAGTTTCTGTAGGTCTGGCACCTTGTTTTTACCCAAGAAAGAATCAGTTGCTGGTAAATCTGAAGCAAGTTTAGTTGTTGTCCCAAAAATCAGAGCTGGGGATTCAGTGGAAACTATTGGTTTGAGTCCCTGCATAAATAAAGATTAAAATATCAAGGTATATAACACTTGCAAATGTACCAATTGTCACGTTAGGCAGGCACACCGCCAGTCATTACAAGGATACATTACAAAGAATATTTATCTGGTATGAAGACCTGTGACAATGAGCTACACATTGTTTGCCCACTCATTTCTCAGCTACAATTTTGGGTTAGGGCTTACCAAGGAGAACAGAGGCCTCCTTTCTGATTTCTTCATGACATAAATTTATAGCTATCGTAAGTTTTTCTGTGCTGGTACTTGGTCCAAACTGCTGCTTGTTTTTTGCACATAGTCAGACTATCTAGGGCTCTATGCAAGTAGTAGGATTAGAAGCAGGGAATCCCTGATGCTTGGGTCAAACAGAGTGAGGAGACTTCAATGAACTCTTCCTCCTGAGCACGAGCAATAAATAAGTGGGCCTTAAATAATTTGGATGTATAGTTTGAGGAGGAAAAAGAAAAAAAAAGGATTAGGACACTTGTTTCATACAAAAGTAGTAACTGGTGCTCAAGGACACTCCAGAAGCCCTGACATGGTGGACACTTTATGCAGATGTAACTACACCTAATAATTCACATGCTGCTGCAACTTTCCACACCTCAGTGTACTCCCCATGAGTAGCATAACTTAATTTCCTTTTAGTTCAGAAGGTTGTACTCTGTATTTGCCATAATTAAAAACTACATAATCCAGTTCTATGGATAAGATTAAGTGCACAAAGTCACAGCCATCATGAGGTGGCCTCCTTGCCTTTATTATTATAGTTAGATTTAACAGTTATGCCTGGACACATGGCAGTGATGTTTTACATTATGGCTCCTGAAACAGCTGTAATTATTTTTTTTTTTTCCTAACTTGCCACAAAAATTAAAAGCATTGTACAAGTAGGTTAATACAACAGGTTTTCATTATAAAGAAGCAGCAATTGCTCTCCATGGGTCAAGCTACGGCTGCACTGAAATTCTAGTTTCTTTCAAAGGACTAGTTGACGCATTGTGTACTTAAGAGAACTACCTGAACAGTATTTGGAGCTGGAAGCAGACTGGCAGTCTTTTTCTCTTATGCCTGCCATAGACCAGACATGTTTCCTCCATACATAAATTCTCTGCCACAACAGGCATCTTCAACAGAAAGACCGTGTTTCTCAACATCCCAAAATAGCCTATGGAATGGTCATCAGGGCTCCATCCTGAAGACATGGGTCCAGCTTCCCACTTTGCTAGTGCCTGAACGAATATTAGAATCTCTTTGTGATCATCTTGGTTATGTTTTGAAAGACAGCAGCCAAAACTGGATTCTCTGACACATTCAGTAACTAGTGCCTTCCTACTGAATAGGATTGCGCAGAAGGCAAGTACTGAATTATTTAAGATAAGCAGTTCTGGTCACACCAGTAAGAAGGAAGCATCTAGGAAACTATTATTAGCCAGGGGAAGTTACTGGCTGTATATTCAAGGCTAAGTACCAGCTATGTCAAAATACTTGAAGAAAGCAATTATGGACCAGTATTTTTGTCTATAAGAACTTTCAGTACTTTACTAGATTTGTCTTTAAAAGGTTGGTGATTTGACAGAAGGGACTATAGAACAGATGTGTATACCAAATGGGCAGGTGACTTTTTTTTCCAAAACTTTTCTTGCCTTCTTGATTGTTAGTATCGCAGCAATGTGCGTCTTTCATCCTCCTTTAAGTTTCCAATTCTGAATCTCACTTTTGCCTTCCTGAGGGCCCAACTTTTTCAGGAGCAGGCTTTGAGATCACTTCAACAGTTAGTAGATCACTGCAATTCCTGCTTGTTGTGATCATGTCTACTTTATTTCATGAGCTATCTGTAGTGTATAAAAACTGTAAATACTGAGAATTGGAGTAAGCTGCGAACTACTTCGAACAGTTCCATGATAAAGATACTTTTTTCATCATTCCTAAACTCAGATAGGGGGCTTAAAAATGTGATTAGCAAGCCCTACCATTTGTTATTAGCGCTAAAACTCCTGCCTCTGCAGGATACCACCTGGATGCAAGACACACTCTACGGATTACTATTAGAATAGTGAAATCAGTCATGTTAACAACTGTGAGTTATCGCATACTTTTTCAGGCTTCAGAAATACATTCCTGTTCAGATAGTTGTAAGATCCCCTTCCGTTGGAGCAACAGGAGATTCAAACCTGACTCAAGTGACTAACTGTTCATCATGAAATCAAATGAAACTATTTCAGAAAACTCATACAATCATCAGCGTACTGTCGTAAATGACTTCCAAAGCAGCAAGGCGCCAGTTAAGAACATTACATAGCAATTTAAATAAAAATCATTGATATGGTTCATTGGCTTCAGGAAAGAGTACAACAAAACACATGCTGCAGAAGACAGACAGTTCAGTTTGCCTAACACAGACACTGCATTAATCAGGGTCCCTCACCCCAACATAAAACTCCACTTGAATTCCATCCATGAATTGTGAATCTTGTGGTCAGCTCCAACCAAGCTCCGCTGAATTAGTGTAACCGCGTGGCTGTTCTAACTGGGTACTTGTCACTTTCTCTCAATAAACACAGACAAGCGTTTTATCTCACACCCAGCTGCTTGCTAAGCTTAGCGTGGCTGAAGAGAAATCCTCAGTATTACACGTAAGAATTTCAGTACAGATCACTTTTTAAGCAAGTCATTAAGACACCTTAAATGACCCCTAATTGTATTTAACATGACTAAAATTGCAGATTTATTTAATAACATCAGTGTCTCCCTACACTCAAGATAGTACTGAGGAATTAATGTGTCTACACATTTGATCCATGCTTCATAAGAAAATGTTCCACATTGATAATTCCTCTTCTGATATTAAGGTGTTAATTTTCTATTTCTAATCACATTAACAGGAATTTGTTCCAATTCTTGGACAAAGTACAGCAGATGTACTCGTGCAGAAGAGTCAATATCAGCTGATTTCATCAGCATGCTACAGCAATGACTTTGTCAAATGCTGAAGTCCTCAATGAAAGGTCAGGACACGTAGCTAATCCAAAACAACAAACAAAATTCTCTGCCTACCCCTCTGTAAAGTGCGTTTGTTTTCCTGTCAGAGGTCTGAAGGTCTTAGGACCCAATCTATCTGTTGGTTGGCCAACATGCTCAAAGGTAAAACATTTTATGCCTTGATAGCATGAATTCCCAAGCTAGATTTACATTTTCCTGACAGCACAAAGCAGTTAAGGATTTGGAGAACAATTTAATGGAGACAGCACCACACTTAAGTTTTTAAATGTTAGGGGAATTGCTCAAACAGATCAGAGCGTGAGAAAGTAGAGAAAACTGAGGTAAGGACTAAAATGAAAAGGGGAAACAGGAAAGAAAGTTAAGCTGAGAATTATTATTTAGAACATGCATTGAAGTAACTTTTATGAACTTGCTGAACCTAGACACTTCTAACCTAAATAACTCGTCCTTCACAGTAGAATATACCTCACTGTATGAGGTTAAATATATTTGTTACCACTAACACAGGGATGCTTTTAGGTAGGATCACTTGAGGCTTTGTTTGTATTGGGATGACACACTTAAGTAAAAGTGATTTTGTGTACATTTTAAGTACCATCTACAGCATAAAAGGTGAACCATTATCATTTCTCAACGAACTCCAAGCAATTCATAACAGCTGAAATCAAAAGATCTGTGGTTTGGGGCGGGTTTAAATAGCTACAAGAAAAATAAGTTGTATCAAGTGAAGATATGGTAGTATGACCAAATTTCTACTAGGATCACGGTCAGCCTTGAAGAACTAGGGAAAAGTTCATATAGTTGTCTTCACCTGATGGCATTTGAAACTGGTCCCACTATTTGTACTTTAAACATAAGACAATTCTTTGAATTAATAGTTTTTATTGTACTTGTAATGGTTATGGCAGTCATTATCCTAAATATGAATAGTAGTTTTTAACCTATTTGATTCCTCACCTGCACTAGCTGAGAAAGTTCCCATTTATTCAAACAGGCTAAATTGTTCATGCTACTTTACATAACTTTGTTAAATGCAAAATTAAGTCTTCGAAGAATGCTAAGACTGAGATGGGAAGAACAATACAGATTTCAAACTAAGATTTTTTTTTTTGTTAGTATAATCTGTTAGTTATGTTACTGTCAGCAAAAGAACTTCTGAAATGCATTTTGACCGATATTTTGCAAGCTCACAATAAGCTTAAACCTGCATCTAGAACAATACTCCACCGGGAAGCATTAGAACCTAACAGTACAGAATAGAGTGAATTATTACACTGCATATTTGACCAAGCAGAATTTGAATCGCAGGATGTCTTCATTTTTCCAGAAACATCAAGATAAATAGAAGCATAAAAAGCAAACCATTTAACATGCTGAGCTATGGTTTTATTAAATACAGCAATGAAATCAATAGGAAAAAAAATACTTCGTTTTGGACTTAACATCTACTTATTCACGTCATTCCTTTCATATTTGAATCTCTACTTGTTGCAAACAATTTTATCACTGATGTGTCTGAACGTGTCACCTGGGAGTAGAGGCAAACTAAAAAAAAAAAAAAATTCTATCAAAAAGCTGACCTAGTAACATCGTAAAAAGGGATCGAAGGTAGCTTTTTAAAACGTAGCTGTTCTATTGCATAGCACATTTACATGCCACAGTTGAGCACTAAGCAGCGTGAATGGTGAGCCAGATATTTCATCAATATGAAGAAAACCCCACATTTATAAAGCAAGACAATATTCGTAAGACTTATGTGAAATGCTCCTGCTTGGATACAATCTCATCTTCTCAACTACATTCTCTCAAAAATCAGATTTTAACATTTCAGTGATGACACTGAAATGAAATACAATGCCCGATGATGACCTAAAAAGAAATCACTACAATGTTCTAGAAGAGAAGTATTTCTGTTCCTTGGACATTCTCTTTCCTTGCAGAGCACAGAAGTGAGATCTATCTAGACTTTTTTTTTCTTCTACCTGCAATGATACCTATATGTGAAGTTAGTTTTGCATAGACCCTTTACGAACCAATTTTGATATATGACACTACAGCATTTTAATCTAGAAGATATCAAGAATTCAGAATTTATCACGTCTTTATGTATCTAGTGCAATGATATTCGTACATACCTAATATTCATTAACAGAACACACCTAATATTCATTAACAGAACAGAATGTGGGATAATAGAGAATTCTGTATTCCCTTCTTATCTTGCTTCTGCCTCTTTAATCCCTAAAAAATAAAGATGTACTTAAAATGGGATGATTGTTATAATGTAATGGAGCCTGCTGAACAGAAAGGTAAGCAATACTCCACAACCTGGGCTCCAGAAGTCAAGAGTGTTGTCTTTAGGACAACTTTACTCCAGGTGGTTGTCAGAGCTTTCTGTATTTCTGCATTGGGGCCTTTCTCTTAGGATCCAAAAAAGGATGCATTATTTGTAGAAAATTAGTCACAATGACCTAGAGATTAATACATAGTGTTCTGAGCTATACCCTTCCAGAAAGTACTTTACTGCTTGGGCTTGAAGCCCTTCCCTCTGCCCCAACAATGGTAACCCTAGCCTTTGCTTTCCTCTACAAAAATGAAGTGTCAATTAATGTTTATTCTTTGAATATAACTTTGTGCAGAAGAGGTAAGAAGTGCCCCAAACACTGCAATAGTTGCAAGAGTGTTTTCTAGCACAGGTGCCTGTTGGACATACTCTTAATGAACAGACATACTTTTAGACTAGAAAAAATTATTTATTTCACTGTCTTCCCTGTGCCCTGCACCCCCACCCCCTGATAGCTACCCAGGAAGCCTTCCAGAGAGTGATGGGGAAAGAGGAGGATAAAAATCTTCTTGGGACAGAAATTGCCATATCAGAAAGTCACTGGTACCTCAATGTTTACTTAAGATCATAGGGTAATTCAGGATGGAAGGGCCCTCTAGTGCTTTTTAGTCCAAACTGAGGTGAGAACAAGTTGCTGTGGGTTTTGTCTGGTCTGGCCTTGAAAGCCTCCAAGGATGGAGACTGCACAACCTCCCTGGGCACCCACTCCACTGCCTGACTGTTCTCACCATGAAAATGTCTTTCCTTATATCCAGTTTGAACCTCTCTTGTTGCAGCTTGTGCCTGTTGCCTTTTGCCTTCCCACCATGCACCATGTGCAGAGCCTGGCTCCATTGTCTTGATAACCTCCCTGCAGGTGCTGGCTGGCTGGTCTTTGGTCTGCATCTGTCTCCCTTCCCTCTACATCTTCTCTTCCCCAGGTAGAACAAGCCCCATTTCCTCATCCTCTCCTCACAGGGAAAGTGCTCCAGCCCCCCTGACCATCTTGGTGACTTCTGCTGAACTTGCTCCAGTTGATCAAGAACATTCCCATACTGGGGGGCCCACCACTGGATGCAGTATCCAGACGTGATCCAATGAGTGCTGAGTAGCGGGAGATCATCACTTTCCTTAATCTACTGGCTATGCACATGGTAATACAGCCCAGGATGCTGTTGGCCTCCTTTACGGGTAGGACATGCTTCTGGCTCACGCCCAGCTTGCTGTCTGCCAGTACCTCTGGGGTCTCTACCACAGAGCTGCTCCCACCAGCCAGTCAGTTCCCAGCTTGTATCCCTGCCAGAGGCTCTTCTTCCCACATGCACAACCTTGCCTTTTTTCCTTATGGAAATTCATAGTGTTCCTGTCAGCTTATTCCTCCGCTCTAGACAGGTCCCTCTGAATGGCATCTCTGCTTCAAACATTTTTGGAACCACTGCCTTGATGTCTTCTGTAAACTTTACAAGAGTGCACTCTATTGCCTGCTCCAGGTAATTGATAAAGTCCTGCAGTAACCTCCAGTATTCCACTAGTTACGAGCATCCCAGCAGAGTATGACCCACTAAGCACTATGCTAAGCCTGATCATCCAGTTCTTTTAATCTTTCTAATCATATATCCATCTAAACTATAACATCTTAACTTCAAAAAAATTCAAAATTAAAAGCTTGGTTGGTCTGGGCCCGTTGAAACAATTTGAGATTTTACAGAAACTCAATACAATAATCTTGCTTGCAGAAGATGACTGGATTTTCCAAGTACAACTTGCATAGTCAAGGATATCCAGGAAAGCAGAACTGTAAAGTAGGTTGCTAACAGAATTAGGCAAAGAAAGAATGAAATAGAAAGACTTATTTGTGTATCACAACAATACACATTAGTCTATAAGAATACAATGTCTTTTAGTAATGAGTTTATCAGGAAAAAGACAAACCATAACTTTGATTTCACTTCTGTGTGTACATATGTATCTACTTTTTTTTTTTTTCCTTAAAAACCTCAAGTCACATCAGATATGTTTGCTCTCTGGAGGCAGTTCTGTGGAAGGTTGACTTTTTTAAAAAAAAAAAAAATTCTTCCAATCCTTAACCTCCAGGTTGGTTTTTTTATTACTAAACTGTAAGAACTTAAGTTTTTCAAAGTTTACTCAGAAACTTGAACACGGTATAGCAACCATGCTGCATTTGTCCCGTGACAAAAATCACATTACAAATCTTCCTACTACTACTTAGGATTCTATATTGATGTACATAAAAGCAAACAAGTTCTATGATTTCTTTCAAGACATTCATTAATGTCTTGAAATGGCTGATGTAATCAGGATCCATTCTCCCCTCTCTCAGCCCCCCTCCACTCCTGCAGAATTAACCAAGTACTTTAACTGTAAAGTATAGAAAGTATAAACCTATTTAATGCAACCTTTAACCTGTGTACAGTCAGTAAATATGTCAGCATCACACAGAGGAAAGGCTGTTTTTCAATTTGCTTTAAACAGACTTCTGTAGATGTGTGTCCTCCCTAACAAAGGTTTTAATGCTTTTAGTAATTAGTTCTCCTGCATGCGTAGACAAGAGGGGGACTAGCAGCACTGCTGTTTGTATTTGCCAGCTACGATTTTAAAACACCACCAGCCACCGTTCTAGCTCGGGGGCAGTCCTACATGATGAAAGCGTGTTAATTTCTTGCTATAACACCCAATACATCCCAAAACTGAACCAAGAGGGGCTCGGCAGAACCAGGCGTGCCGCCTTGCCCAAGGTCACACGACGGGCCAGGTTCGCCAGCTGCACCGCGGACGCGCGCGGGAGATCCCTCCCCACCCAAATAAACGCCACCAGGTCCCGAAGCCCCTGCCGGGGAGGCCTGGGCCGGCAGGCGAGGCAATCACCGGAGCAGCAGCCAAGCGCTCTCTGCCCGGGAGCAGGCACTCACCCGGCAACTCCCCTCCTCCGCCACCGCGGCCCGAGCCCTGCCGCTTCCACCGGCCGGGGCTCCCCCGGCGGCCAGAGCCGCTCGCCCCGGTGGGGGCGGCGGGCCCGGCTCCTCCAGCGGCTCTGGGGAGCGAGTGGCGCCGCACAAGGAAGAGGACGGCGAAGGTCACCGCCGCGAGGGCGCCCAGGGCGAGAACGGCGGCAGCCCCGTTACCTGGGGGTTGTAGGCGGCGGACGCCGCCGCCCCGACCAGCCTCTGCGTGAAGCCGTTGAACTTGTAATACATGGTGGGGGCCACCGGCACGCGCGCTCCCAACGGCCCACCGGCTGCGACGCCTCACGCGGAAGGACCCCAGCCGCCTTTTCGCGATGCCTTAACGTGCAAGGGCCCGCCGGCTCGCGGACCCCCGCGACGAACGCCTGCGAGGGGTGAGAACGGAAAGCCGCCAAAGGAGCGGGGTAAAAGAAATTTGGCGAAACACACGAGTCGTTACTAACGCAGTGGGAGCGCCTCTGTGCCTTGAATGCCTACCGCTCTCAAAGTGAGGCTGGCAGCAATTTTCAGTCAGGCAGCGGGCCGGGCCCCTAATAGGCCGATTTGTAGTGCGCGTGCGCACCACCCCCCGCCGAAGGGCACCGGTAGCGGAATGCAGGCTCGCGGCAGGTGGCGTGAAGGGGCGTGGCTGCCGTCAGCCAATCAGCTCAAGCGGGAGGCGAGGCCCCGCCCCTACCGAGAGGTCGGGCTGGGAGGGGAGGAGCAGGGGCAGCGGGCGGGGAGGGGGAGGGCGCCTGCCCTTCGCCGGGTGTCGTGGCCGGTGTTGTGGGCACGGGGTGCCGCGGGGGCGGCTCGGGAGGAGGACACGCAGGCGTAGAACAGGGCTCCTGATGCATGGTGGTCCCCTCACGGTGGCCCAGCCCGGGCTTCCTCTCCTGAGGGCCGGCGGCTCCCGCCCTCCCTCAGGCCGCCGTCTTGCCGCCACTGAGGTAGTCACGCAGGCTTCGGGGTCTTCTGCAGCCCTGAGGCGGAAGGTACAACGTGGTCGGGTTTTGCCATGCCTACAGCTCGATGGCCTGCGGGCGTTGAGTGGTCATTTGGCTTCTGTGCATGCCTTGGATCACAGGCGGTTGCCAACTGAGGTATTCCCATTGGTAATCCAGAGTATCCTGCTATCACCAGAGTCTGATAGGGCAAATTCATAATTTGAATTCACCCTGTGAATTGCCTACTGCTGGTTAAGATTAAACATACTGAGGCCTTATTTAAAAAGGATCATTTGTTGGTAATGTTTAATCATTAGTGACCCGCACTAGTTAGAGTATTGCCTGTTAGGAGTCCTACATACAGTTTTGCAGATAGGCTTGCTATAAAAATATCTGTGGTCATGCACTGAGTGAAAACTATTAAAATATACTTTGCTTATAAACTGGGGGAAGATCTATTCATGGGAGATGTTTTAGAGAGTGAAATATGCATATAAAAATAATGTATGATACGATTTCTTTACCGTGTAATGCTTTCTACTTAGTTTTTAGAATTTGAGTTGGTGGCAGCAAAATGGAGCCTTGAGTCTTCTTGGATTTATCCCCTTCTGAACAGACATGTCCTATACAGCATAACCACTGCTCAGTAACGAGGAAAGCCCCTGTGAGCCCTGTGCCTCCATTTACTTGTGAGAGCAGGTCTATGAACCAGAAGCATAGATCCTTGCTGCATCCGTTCTTATCTGTGCCTGTTGCCCTGGAGGCAGGTTTTCTTCTTGGTGAGACTTCAATTCCGCAAACTCTGTCTCTGCTGTCCTCTCATTGAGAGAACCAGCTGGATGGTCCATACGTGGTACCCTGAGTTGGTGTTCTGACTCTGTGTTTGGAACATTAACTGGAGAGGATATGTTATTTGCTCTGTAAGTACGAAATTTATGGAAATATTTTGTAAATGTTACAGGAAGAATTGTGAAATCCCTGTAGCTTTCAAGACTAGGCAGCATTAATGAACTGGAACATGTGCTGCATAATTTACGGTAGAAAAGAATTTGCTGATCAGGATTGTACTTATTTCTGAGAAAACTAAAATAGAAGTTATGTTTGATTACAAATCTGCCTGTAATGGAGCAGAAGACCCTGAGGATGGGGTATACATACTCTTTTAGTGGAATGCTGTGAATCATGGCTAGGTTCGTGTGGTGACAGTCCTGACCTATTGAAATCCATGGGATCTGGCTTGTATTATAACTACTCTGGAAGCTTCCCTGGGCATATCTGTCTGCAGATGCACTATAGCTCCTCCTGTCCAGCTATTTCAGAATTTGCCAGAAGAAATAGGTGTGCCTGGCAAGCTCACTTACTAAGGTTGTTTAATATCTTGCTTTTCTACCTTTTTTCCCAATATTAATACATGCTATAATCCCAGAGGAGCACAGGTTTTGTGGCAGGTCATGCATGGAGATAACACCATTGTATAACTACTTCTTGCTCCATTGATGCTCTTGAATCAAGTTCTTGAAAAGTCATTCAATATTGACTGAAAGCCGCAGAAAGGAAAGGTTCGTGCCCTGGAGCGCCAAGGAGGTTGTACAAATTTGTCCCCTTTTTCAGTTAATCAATTTAAGTCATGATGCTTAAAAGTAAGCTGTGAAACTTTGCTGCTGCAAGCTGTTGAAACAAAACCTAGGTGCTGCCTCTCTCTTGTTTTAGCTCACAAAATTGAAGATGGGGAATTGTTTACCTTGCAAGAGATATGCATGGGAGGATGACATGAATAAAATTACAGTTACAAATGAAGCTTCTGCTGTTGTTCTTGTAACACAGGAGCATGGGGACATTCCATGAAAAGGAAAGTAAAATGAGAATGGCAAAAAGTCTTTCCTTTAAAGGAAGAAACTTGTTTTTGCCTTAGGCTTTTGATCCATCTTTTGCTTTAGTCTCTAGACTTTTGCCAAGACTGCTTTGCTTGTCAGACTTTCTGACACAATGGATAATTAGACTTTAAAACTTACTGCCATAGGAAGTAACTGGGGCAAAATGAGGCCATTCACCCTAGCAGGGTTCGAAGAAAGGCTGCGCATCTTTGTGGACCATAAAACTATGTACAGTTAATGTAAACAAAGTGTCCCAGAAGGAAAAGACTTCCTGCATTGGACTTTAAGCTGAGCTCTGACTTTTAGACACTGAGACGAGTAATTCATGGGGACTGGCAGTTCTATATCTGGTCTGTTGGGGATTTTATACCTTCATCTGCAGTGTGGTATTGGCAGCAGCTAAAGACAATACTATCCTACAGGCTACACTGCAGGACATCTATTTTCATTTTTTTTCTATTTCCATTCTTTTTTTTTAATCTATTTAATTTTTTCCAGATTTTTAAGGTAACTGATTTCATACATGCAAGTTTGTTTATCACTGCTCGTTCCTGGAAGAGCACTAAGATTATACTTCAGGATGAGTAGATTTCTGGGGGTGAATGAAAGCAGCAGAATACCTTGAGCTTATTCTGCTTTTTTGTTGTTGTGATTTTTGTGTATTTATTTTCTTTTTGAGGATAAAATAAACTAAAAAACAAGATCTTATTCTGTTGCTTAATGAACAAAACCTTCATATGCTGATCATTATTTCAGCACAGATGTCTGTAACTCAAACTCTGTGAATCTCCCCATGAAGCTCTGTTCTTGAATTGCTGAGAACAACTGTGTGGGTGGATTTAGAACATGAAATTGCCGTGTGCGCTTATGTTTTGTTTATGCAGTATTCATTTTTAAGAGTACTAG
This sequence comes from Calonectris borealis, assembly GCF_964195595.1. Lineage (NCBI taxonomy): Eukaryota > Metazoa > Chordata > Aves > Procellariiformes > Procellariidae > Calonectris > Calonectris borealis. Next base: position 101,192,984 of record NC_134314.1, on the reverse strand, counting down.
GTTGGGTTTGCTTGATCTTTGCTTTGTGTGTGTGTGTGTGTGTATGCATAATATATACAAACCCCCAGACTAGAAGATGATCACCAAGCATAAACTCTATTAATGCAAGAGACTGTGATATTGTAAACATGTTCCATTTGAATTGTGTTATCAACTGAAAGAAATAAATCAAGTCTATGCACAGAATAAGGCAGTAGTTACTTCTAAAACCTGTACTTGAATTTATTGGTGCTTTATTGTCCATATGTACTGAATACAGCACAGATGACTCTTGGAAATAGACTACTATTGTCAAGTAGGAGATTTCTCTTTGATAGACTTAACAATACTGAAAATTAATAAAAATAGTTTTTAGTTTTAAAACTGTTCATACAGTTACAATATTAATATAAATTTAGCCGAAGTTTTTACCATGTATCTTTCTCATAACAAAATCTTTGCTTTTTTTCTGAGGGAGATGGGATTAAAGAGGCAACCATTTATATCTTCTCTATGAATTTAGAAATAATTCCATATTTCACTTCTGTTTCATAGGCACTTTGTCTTGACATAAGGCTTCTACATCTGAAATACTTGATAGCAATAGTTACTTAACAGCAATAGCAATTTTGGCAATAAGGGCATTGTGTTGACTGTAGTATGATGGGGATCAGGAATCTTTTTAAAGGTGTTGAATTTTATTTGGGGGTATCTACCTCTTGTTACACATGTATAGTATTCTTTCCAGGTTCTCAGGCAGAACTTGTCTGAGAAAGTAAATTAAGGAATTGAAAACTTGATGATATAATTATTGTAAAGCCTAATGATTGAATAATACTTCTGAGGCAATAAGTTATGCTTTTTATAGACCATTTCTCTGCAGTTATGTGTTACCTGTATAAAAGCAGAATGGAAATTGTGAAAGCAATGGTTTATTCCAGGTTAGAAATGAAGTATTCCTTTGTCCTCCAATCTGCAGATGTGAAAAGCATTATAGGAGCCTACAGTAAATATTGCTTTCAGAACTTTTCAGCTTTGTTGTCTTTGCTTTTTTCCCCCTTTATTTTCAGAATTGCAGAAGCGAAGGTAAATTTTTCATCTGATTGAGACATCAGTGTTGGCTGTCAGTAAAATAATAATTACTTAAAAGCCCTATTTATTCTACTTTTGAGAAGGTAATCTTGAAATCCCCAGGCCCTATCTCTATGGCTTATAACACTCCCACTTTTGAAATGCTGTACTGGAAAGCATTTCAAAATGCTTTCTTGCTGTTGACTTTGATAGGGACAACCATAGCGCGAAGTTTCTGTCTGCGTGTTTTCTGCTGTGACATATTTTTTCCTTTACAACCAGCAGGGAAATCTCACAATGGCAGTACCTTATTCTTCCTGAACTTTTCCTTTAAACATTATACAGGTAGTGAAATAGGTTCCCAAATAAAGTAAGCAATATCTCTGGACATTGAGAGGTAAAATGTACCTGCAAGGTTTTCGGTTTTCACACTGCTGCCAAAGTCTTCCTTCACCTCTTCCTTCTCCCTCCCTAGGCTATAAGTGTTTCTCTCTCAAACAGTCAACAGTCCACAGCAGAAGTTTATTTTTCTCAGATATGCTGTAAATACTGGGAGGGTGATGCATTGTCCTTATATTTAATTTCTTCTTGTCAGCGTTTTCATATGCAAATCCACAGACTGGAGTCCAGAGACAACCACATCCTTAGTGCAGTATTGTAACAAACTTCTCTGAATAAGGCAAGATGTACAGACAAAAAAAAACTCCTCTGCACATGTGTTAGCGGAAATGGTCTGTACATTTGTATAGTATGAAGCAGATAGATAGTAGGATATTGTGACAGGCTGAGGAAAGATCCCATGCCCTCTTTTTCAGTATTAACAACTAAAATACAATTGTCTTGGAAATGCACGGGGCAATTTATGCCAGGTGGCTTGACTTGAATACCTAAGTCTTTTGCTTTCTTGGTCCAACGCCCACTTGTTAGTCAATTGCACTTAATTTTAGTTATTATCAGTCACATTTCAGAAAATTCTATACAGCTATGTCTGGGCTTAATTTACCCTTTCCCTACAGTGACACTGCCCTGTATCTACTCTAACAGTTCCTTGGAGAAGGCAATAATCAATGAACATGCAGGATCGCCAACACCAGCTGTTCAAAAATCATGAGCTTGGGTTTAAAAATTTGTCAGTGTATTTATGTTATAGCACGTGATCATGTTTTACCACTTCTCTCTCATGCCTCAGGATATGAGGAACATGAATAGATGAAAGCCTCATTTCACATGATGAGTTTTCGTAATGTCTATCATAGGTAATAAATTTCAAAAGTTGGCAACTTCTGGGTTGTAATTTCCTGAGGAAGACAGAAACTGTTAGAGCTCCACCCTCAACATAGTGCAAAGTGACCTATAGGTACATGCTGAGGCAGTCCTGTTTGATAGAGTGCATGGAATCCATGCTGTTCAGGACAAAGAAACAAGAATAACAGCAATTCTTCCACCAGAGGATCACTGTTTGCTCATAATTCTTAAGGTGGTGCCATCAAGTAGCAGTACTTTGCATTTAGGCATCCTTGTGAGAGCACTAGACATGTCTTGTAAAATCTTTTGGTTGTGTTTTAGCTAAGGATATGTCTAGGATGCAGAGCCAAAGAGTCATCTCCCAGTTTGCTCTTGGACACAGTTTTCCATGGGAAGGAAACTACTGCAGTCTTTGACTGAGTCTCTAGACTGAGTGAATAGGAAACCAGGACCACGCAGTGCGCCATGGCCACTCAGCCACGATGTAGTCTAAGAAAAGCCTGGACCTGCAACTCCAGTGAAATGTCTGCAGTTCTGTGGATCCACAAAGGTTGAAAACAACAGATCTCCAGTATGTTACAGAGGAGAAACTGAAATATAAGGAGCAAAAAGAGAACTTTCCTCCACATGTACTCAACTGGGAAGCTTTTAATCAGAAATATGCGTTTGAAGTGAACCTCCAAGTTACACCTGTTCTTTGGTTTGTATCACTAAGCAGGCTTGGAGCTCACAGATGGGATATCTTTTTGGATGAAGCTGGACTTCTTGGTTGACTGTAAGATGCACTTAAGGAACACACCTGAGGCTAACGAGCATTCCAACAATGGGACCAGGCTAACTAGTCTGAAGTAACACCCCCTGAAATGTGTATGGTGTGGGTGTCAGGTCCTCAGCATAAGCTGTTTCATTCCGCACATCGCTCCTCTTGTCTCCACTGCTCCCCACAGTAGGCACAATCTGGTAAATTGTGGAAGATGGGATGTGAGGATGGATTTTCTAGATCCTAATGCCTGCCTAGAATCTCATTCACAGTTACTACCTCTAAGCCCTTCTTCCAAGTACTGCCATGGGATAAAGCCATTTGGAGCTGGCTGAACTATCACCATACTCAGGCAGAAGGTGCAGCTTTGCCTAGATTATTTGTCAGCAGGCTGTACTCTGAGGGGTTTTTATTTGACTGATTTTTTTAAAAAAAAAAGGCATACTTAAATTTAGTAATACTAATGTCAACAGTATGGCTACTAGAGGAATCTTTCTCATAGAAAATATTCTTGTTTCATGAATCATTGAGCACATCAGAGGTAACAATAAAAATAGATTGATGCCATGAGATCAGTGTTTCCTGCATTGAAAATAATGCATAGTTTTGACTACGTTTATTTTTGAGGATTGTATTCTGCCAGCAGCAGGAACCATTACCCTGTGGTACCTTTACAACTGACAGTCTCCTAATTATCTTTCCTGCAGCATCCTATAGTCTCACTGACATTCTAAGCATGTACCTATTATGGTTTAGTCTCTTCATATGGTAGTGTAACTCAGATCTGTTTCAGGAAGTCTTGCAGGTCTTTTGATGCATTTCCCTTTGTCTTGCCACATTATAAATGATGTTTTTTTCCTTTTAAAATATTCTGTTAGCTGTTGTATACCTGTCTGTGCTTTCTTACTGCCATCAGAATAGGGACACTGTAAAACTGGGAGTACCAGCAGATGAAGGAACTATCTACCTCCTTATCGCAGCATTTCCCTGCATAGGAGAAAGAAGTTCAGAAGATTAGGTAACAGTGTGGGAGAACACTGATAAAGTCCGGAGTGAGGGGAAGAGGGAAGCTCAGTAGCAGTTCTGCAGAAAAGCGGACTGAAGTGTGCTGGAGTGAGTAGAGTAACAGCAGGGAAAGCTGAAAGGAACTGTTCCTGAGCCAAGTCCTTGCACACATTAAAGGGTTGGATAGCTGCAGAAATAGGGAGCCCTTCAAGTAAATGCTGCCTGCAACATCTGCCTCTGCATTGTGCAGGAACTTTTCTTTGGCAGAGCATACACAGCCTTACAGAGCCTATAGTTAGATTAGGGTTCTTCATACTGCGCTTTGCATCTCTATTTATAGTTTTCTCCCAAGCAAGAGATGACCTGTGTGAGTGCAGGTATGTGTACGTGGATGGAAGCAGTGTGATTTAGTTGCTGACCACGCTTAACATCTGAGTAAAAATTTTTGTTGAAAACATGTCTTTTGACAACATCCTCCCTCCTAAAGATTTTTCACAGTAAATTTTGCTGAACCGTATCTGGCTTCCTTGTCTTGCGTAGGTTCTGTGATGCCAGTTGCTAACGGAGAGTTTCATTTGGCTCAATATATAGGAGCCTGGGCTTTTTTAATGGGAAAATCTGAGTTCTGTTTTCCCAGGGAGTATCAGAGCTTGCAGTACCAGTGGTGGTGCAGGCATGTTCATTTAAGAGTGCTATATCCTATTCTGCAGCCTGAGGGAACTGAAAAGGGGTGGTGAGGAGGTGTGGAAATGGAGATTTGGCACCATGGTTTTACTTGATTTTTACTTTGCATGCTCTTGATTGTTTCCCCTCCCCAATATAGTTCTCTCTTTAGATTGTGCAGTGTGGAGCTGATGTGATTATGGTTTCTTGAAGGATTCCCCATCTCCTTTAGAGTACAGTATTTGTTGCTCACTGTTCAAAGGCAGAATGGAAACTTGCTTTTATGCATCCTCAGAATTGCTGGAGGCACCGCTTTGACCGCATTAAATTGCTTATCCCGGATCCAGTTGCCACCAAACAGACAGTATCAGATTAACATAATTTGAACCTACAAACTCAAGCTTCTTAGCACTGGCTAAACACTTGCCTTATAGTGTAGAGATTACAGTAAAATAATGGGAACCAAATTACTCCAAGTTCGTTCTTTGCTTTCACTAGGTTATTGAATTACAGCATCACGTTTGTAGTGCTTCAGGGAGACACAAATTAGGGGTGATAGCTACACGCTTGCCTCACAGGAAAGTTTTATGGGTAGAGACAAGGGAAACATTCTCCAAGTGCTATTAAAAAGATTTTACTTAAGGTCCCATATATTTTCAATGTAATCTAAGAGCTGACTTTGATTCACACATAAACCAATTTGAACTTTGGAACAATACCTGTGTGTGTTCCCTTTTGTTCCTTTTTGGGTGATTGCAGCCTTAAAGCTTCAAAAACTTTCTTAAAGGTTGTTACAAAAAGAAAGAAATCATAAAATATGATTTGCACATTTGATAGATGAGGAGGAAATAAAGACCTAGTAGAGCATTTATGGATTATTTATGACTACTGGTAAATAACTGCAGGTTTCTACAATGGACTTGAGCAATTTTCCCTCTGAACTGTAACATTCAAGCTCAACGTCTTTTGATTCAGGAGATTTGTAACTCTCCTTTGAGCAGTGAAAATGCCTAATCAAGTACTGTATTGCTTATCTTCTTGCTCTAGTCTCCAAGACAATTTATGGTGCTTTAGCTGAGCTTTTGTTTCATACTCTTTTTAAAAGCCAAGTAATAAGTATTGTATGTAGTATATCCTGCTTTAAAATAGTAGGAGAAAATGGATAAAGATGTCGCTTGGGAGCCCAAGTTATAGAGCTGAACACAGCAGCATTTGTGCTTACAGTTAGCCTTAGAGCGCGAGGAGTTGGCTGACATGGTGCTGACCACAACTTTAGCCTGTGTAAGCAGCAAAAGGTTGTGTTTACTGTACCAGCTGTCATGATTGAAGGCTAGGGTAGGGACCCTCCATGCCGAGATGGCGCACTTTCATGGAAGTTTCCAGTGGTCATCGCTGAAAGGAAAGGATGTGACTTTTGGGGAGGGTTTAAGTCAAAGCCCTCTGTTTGCTTTTGTGTGTATTTTACGTTGTAGCCTGCAGAATCCAGTCCCTGGATCCCCTTAGTGTGGATGCCTTATGCTTTTTGGTAGTCATTAGCACTCGACAGAAAGGGAAGCGACTGCTGAGTGGCATGAGGCGATGCCAGATTCTCTTTTATTCTCCTGATCTGAGAGACTGCGTCTGCAAGCAGACACATTCAGAAAACATTTAGAGGGAAGTAGTAAATCACAGATGTTGGCAATACAAGTTGTTGTCACAGTGTGTAACCCAAAGAAATGGGTGAAAGCTTTTCTTTTTAGCGAAGTAGGCAGGTATCAGTTGCGTTACACTTACCAGGGATGAGTGGACTGGGGAACTGCTTTTTAGCACAGTTCGAGGGGCAGGACGCTCAATTTATATAAGCATGTACCTATAGAAATGACAGTAGGACAGAAAAGAATGGGCAGGATGGGATGGCAGACAGTGGGCTGGCACTGCGATTTCAGAAGTACTTGGTGCCAGCACAGAAGCCTGCCAATGTGGCTAGCAGCTGCAAGAAAATGGGGCAGCTAGGAAAAGTATAAAAACCAAAGAGGAAAGGCGTTGGATGGAAAAAGTCTGGCAAAGGAAGAAAGCAGAGATGTGTTCTCAGGGAGGGTATGGCAGGACAGCAGCAGTGATGGGGAAGAGGGCTGAAAAGCACAGCGAATTCCTATTGTGTTCAGTGTCCGGGAGTTATCTGCATTGCATATTCTTAGTTTTGGGGGAGTCATTTAGAAAGGACTTCATTACTGTCTCAGAGCCTTTTGCATTGTTGGATTTAGTATTTTTAACCTCTCCCTATCCCTCCACCCCATTTCCTTTCTTCATTAATTAAGTCTTCCACCTGCTCTCTGCAATTTTCTTTCAGTTCACATGACAATCCCGGACTCTTAAGTAGGGATAAATCCCCAAAACAGGGAACATAAAAGTAGTAATTCCTCTTATGGATGTTAAACTGGGATCTTTAATACTAGAGTGAAAACCTACCAGTTTCCGAGGCTGTTAGTTGCTTCTAGCATGATGCTGTTATATGCTGGTAGAAGTGGACCAGCCCGTGGAAACGTACTGTCCAAGCTTGGCCAGTTTGCTTTTACAGTTTCTTCGTAGAAACAGCAACTTAGAGTAACGAGCCAAAAAGTAAAGTAGTACAAATCTGTAACTCCGACATCCCATTGGCAATTCAGCTGTCAGGTCCACTCATGTTGGCAGGAGTAAGCGGCCAAAGGCAGATAGGTGAGCTTTACTGCAGAGTTGTGAGTGGATTTGAAAGGGCTGCGGAATGCCAGGTGCCCGAGTAAGACTGTAGATGAACAGTGGGATGTGGACGATTTACGCTATTTTGTATCGTTTTGTAAAAGCTTTGCTTTGCATGACTGTTTCTTCCCATTATATATGACATTTACTGTGGGGGAGGAGAGAGCTTCTTATCCTACACTGAGACAGAGAAATGTATGGATATTTATTCTCAGCTATCTAATCTGGAGTTGAACTGCATTTCAAATGTGAATGGGACAGTCTGTATGAAGATAAGGCAAAGCCCCAGTCCCTTGATGTTAACGTTTAACCTTAATGCTCTTTGAGTGAAGATCAGGTGAAAGGAGAAAGAGAAAGGTCTAAGAAAATGAGATAGAGATGCTGAAGATGGAGTCTGCTATAAAGAGGGAAGCAGATGAGCTCCATGGTCCCTGGTCTTGTGTTGAGGGTAACCTGGCATTTACATCCAAGACTTTGTCTTCCATAACCCAGATGACAAATAGATTTTCTAAAACAAAGCAAAATTCAACTTAGCTAGCTTTTGTTCACTGCTGGTTGCCTGACTCCCTCGAAGATTTTTCTCTTCAGACATATCTGGTTTTTAAGCCTCTTGAGTCAATGGAGACCAAAAAGCTGCTGTGACCTATAGGCTTAGTTTGTATCAAAGGACCCAACAGCTACAGCCTAAAGGCACCCAAAGGCAGGGGTACTCAAGGAATCCATCTAAATTTGAGGGCTATAAGCAAGAATCTCTGGCAGGAATCCACACCTTCAGATTTTTATTTATTTATTTTTTATTGAAGTCATTTTGCTACTGAAGCTTTTCTTTTCACTGGGCCTCTGCATGACTATACGTAGTGAATACACGGTCAGGATTATTTTTCTCTTTTACTCTTATATGGCATCTATATCACAGCATCCTTATATAGCATCAAGGATTCAAGATGCTGTTCTAATAAATGGCCCCGATTTTACTCATTCATAGCATCCCATCAAATGACATAAAGTTCAAATATTGAACCCTAACAACAAAAGTCATGGTTAGGGGCTGTGCTATCTTGGCACAGCCAGTACAGCTGACAAGGCCTTTAGCAATGTAGAAAAGACTGTCTTCTAAGTGCTGCATTCTCTGGGAGCCTCTCTAAATTGAAGAGGAAAAAAAAATTGTATTTGAACACTTAGTACTTAAAAGTATATCAGACTCAATAGATAAGCTACACTCATGCTACAAAGAAATGCCATGTTGTTTGCTTGCACTGTTGTCTGCGTACAGCTTTGATTTGTGTTTCAGTCTTGGATTATATGGTTTTTGGGAGCAGCATGGTAATTTTAATCCATGGCTGTAGAGCGCTTAGTACAACAGAAGCCTGGTCCTCACTGTAGTTCCTAGTTGCTACTTCAATATTGGTAAAAGAGCAGCGAAAAGAAATATAAAAACTGAAGTGGAGTATTTCTGGGGTACAAGAGAAAGAATTCCAATTTTGAACTTCTTGATTTCCTAGGTTTTAATGGATCTCTTTACTGTTTTCTTTTTAAAATTCTTATGGCAAACAAATGTATAAAATGTTCCCCAAGACAGCAAGAATTGATCTTCTTTTGGGGGGGGTTCTATGTATTTACAGTTGCATCTCAGATTGCTAGAAGGTGCAAGTGCTGAGCATATCTGTAAAATAGTAACAGATTTTTTAATGTTTTAACATTAAAAACGTTAAAAAACCCTTCTGCTTCCGAAATATTTTAGAAGTTCTCTTAGAAAAACACTTCTAAAATATACTTATATGACTATGTGGACACCTGCTTCATTTCTTAACTGACTGATTTTATGTAAAACTTTTAAAACTAATAAATAAAATATGAGAAGTAAAAATGCTCATGATTTCTCAACGAAAAGTCTGTTCATTTTCATAATAATGCAGTGGGCTGGTGCCAGAATAGTTCATAATTCAGTGATCTCTTAAAATATTCAAACTTTTTTTTTAAAGAACGTTCGTTGTGATTATTTTTGGAAGTACATTTAAAGAATCACCAGAGTGTATCAGATCTGTTCACAATAATGCAGCGTTGCACTGGTGAAACTTCTGGTTGTTTTGAAAATCCAGAATGAACACCATGTTGATGGTTTGTTTGTTTTTTAATATAAATACATTTCAGTGAACTTGAAAGCCAAATTCAATCCATTTTTCCAGATTTTTTCTTATAAATAATCCCTGAGGATTAATGTATGTGTTACATGGCTGCTTTTTCATTTTGTTTTGACAGTTCTGTTGTCCATAATAATAAGAGATATTCAGTTGCTGAAGAATAACTCTGTGTAGGTTTAACTTTATTTTTTGGCTCAGACTAACTTCTGGATCAAATATTGAAATTTTCTATTGAGTAAAACTCCTAGGTTCTAAATGGCAGACTTCTCAGTAGTCAAAAATTGTTAAAGGAAGAAAGTTTTTGCCGAGGTACAATAACAATATGAATAGCCACAGAATTCATTTGTTAAAAAGAATACATTTTATAAACATTTGTGTTTTGACCACTAGTCCGTGAAATATAGCAACAAGACCAGCAAATTTTATTATGTGATTTTACGCATCTAATTCTGTATTCACACCAAAAAAACACATTTATTACCTTTTCAAATTACAGTATACATTTTTCTTCACAGATAAGCAAGCAATATATAAAATTGATGTTCTATAAAATTATAAACCTTTGCATTTGTGAATAAAGGAGTCTAAAATGTGTAGTTGCAAAATTCACATTTTATTAATTTGACCACAGATTTATATTCTTCTTCTTCTGTGGCTCTTAAAATTTCTTGTCAAGCAGATTGTCAGTCTGTTGCTCACTGTGCAGCCTTCTTGATGCTTAACCTATCCTGTCATCTGCAAAAGATACTCCCTACCTTGTGTTGCACTTCACAGGCCATACATCGTATTAGTTTTTCACTATGAAACCAGCGTTTTGTTGTTTCTTCCATATGGGCTGGGGCAGCTCCTCAGCTAGTGTAAACTGTTACCGCTCTAGCAAAGCTGGAAGACCTTTCTCACTAAGTCTACTTACTTTAAATGGGTATCTATTTTATGTAGCAAGTTTAACTAGCATCACATATACTGACCTGCATGTTTGCTTTTACAAATAAATAACAGCAAATGAGATTTTAAAATCATAATGAAAAATTTTTTACAAAGCAATATTATCTTTTTTGCTATGCATAGCTTATTTAATTTTCCACCAAATGTCTCCTTAGAAGCTCATTTGAAAGGGTAATTTTAAAATTTTCAAGGTACTTCAAATGATTAAACTTCCATCAGTAGTTTTATCCTGAACCTCTTAGGTGGGAGAAAATTCAGAGCACAGCAGACCTTGTTCGTTGTGCTGGTTCCCAGGAAACTGGCTGGTTTGGCTGCTGAATTTAGCTGGCTGGTGTGTGCTCATGACCACTTCCCGGCAGACCTTCAGATCTGGTAAGATTTTTGTAGTTGTTACATAGAGGGGAAGAGACAAGTGTTTTGAACCCATAAGGACTTCAGTTTTATTCTGGAAACATGAGGGTTGAACGCAACAAAAGCTGAAGACCAATTCCTTTACGGGCACAAATTGCATACACGATATGAAAACCCAGTACCTTTTCCTTTAAATACATGGGTATCAAGATACGAATCTTACATTAACAGGATTTTTATCTTCCTCAAACTTGCTGCTATGTACGCCAGGATAAGCCATTGTACAGTAAGAATGAATATCACATATTTAAAGGGCTGATCCCTATGTTGATAAAGCTGTTTAAAATAATCAGTCAATCAAATTAACCTTTTTTTTTTTGGGGGTGGTTATTCATCAAGACAGTATCACTGCCGAGTCTTACATCAAGGGAAATGATAATCCTCCATTCTTTACAATTTTTGGGATGGTGCTTCATGTAGAACTGTAGAAGGAAAATGTACCCTAGACAGCTTTCCATTCCAGTGATTTCATTAATGATCAAATGCTTTTAAGTAGCACGCAGTACCTTGAAGGACTGCAGCCAATACATAGTTCCCAACAGCTCAGTGCTAAGGATTGAACCTAGTATATAATGTATGATTAACCTTTGTTGTCATCAAAACATACAATGGCAGTTTTAAACTCATTGGCATTGGTTTTAGTTTTAGATGACCAGAAAGGCTGAATCGCAATTACATAAGTTGTCTTCATTTATCCCCCATTTTATTTTATTTGTATTTCATCTAATTTGTTCCAACTGTGAATGTTTCAGATATTGGAAGATGTATTTTATTGTAAAGGGTTCAAACTGGCAATGATTAAAATGAGCCAGCTTGTCTTCACTTGGCTTTGAAATGCTGTATTTCAAAATAGAGCGCTGCACCCCATGTCTGTGTAAAACATGGTCTCAGGTAAACTTTTAGTAAAACAGTTCATCTGTTTAAAAGTGTGCTTATTTTTGACTACACATATAATTCAGTTTTTTTAAAGTTTCACTAAAAAAACACTGGTCCATTGAAAATAAGATGACATATATTACTAGAAGTCAGGAACCCTATTTACTTACTATAAAATTCTGGTTTAAGGCTACTGTTGAGATCACGTTACTTGAACTTGGTTTCTAAGGAAACTAAAGTCTACACACTGATAACCATACAACAATAAAAAAGAAAAAAAACCCCACCCCAATATCTCTCCTTTAGTGGGCTTATATAGAAAGCAGTTTCAAAATAATATTTTATTATAAGTCTAATTAAAAATTACATTAGGTCATTCTGTTCTGTTGCCATATAAAAAAGTGAACATAAGCTGTTAAAAAAAAAAAAGTACGACTTAAGATAATCTCCACAGACTTATTCCTTTACGCGATTATTTTCATTAAATAATCTTTTTACACTGGGAAAGGATTCTTTAGCTGGAAAACACTTTATAAAGTATCAAACATTTTGTTTGTATACCACATATAGCCTGGATCTTTGAAAACTTCCTGTCCTTAATTGCTCATACAAAATGATTCATGGTGCAAATTGGTATTCACTAGTTATTATGTGCAATAATTTATATTTTTTCCTTTGTACGGGCATCGAAAGATTAGATTTATAGGTAGTGCTGAAATGCATTTTATTTTGTCTTGAAATCAAGACTGCAACGTACTTTAAGTTATATTCACATTCAGTATGGATTTCAAACTATTGTCATTATGATGATGGTTTGGGTGTTTTGTGGGAGGAGGGTTGTATCTCAGAGTATTGGTTTGGTTAAATACAATACATGGACAAAAGACAAAGTAAGTTTTAAGGAGTTTTATGGAAAACAGTATTTTTCCCAAGCGTTAAAAACAGCATATAAAAATCTGTAGGGCTAAGTTCTTACGTGGGGGTTTTTTACCTATTTTTAATGGAAAAAAAATTGGAGCAGAATACAAAAAAATATCGATTTTCTCCTTGAAAACGGTTTTGATACTGTCAAAATAAACTTTTCATTAGAAGATGAAAATGTCATTTTCTTCAACAGCTGTGTTTCGATTAAAGTCTGAAATTTCAATTTTGTCAAGGAGGAAATTTTTTGTGAGGAGAAAAAAAACCATTTCGACTGACTATAATATATAATATATGCAGCATATATATAGGTACACATGCAGGAATACAGAGCCAGCATCTCCGCTGGTGTAAAACATCCAAGTGTCTCTGAAGTCACAACTTGCCTAACTAACATCAGCTGTTAATCTCACCTAAGAAAGAAATTTTTGCTTATCTCATATTCACCTCTGTGGAATGCTGGAGCCGGTTTCTGAATGACACGATTCTGATATAAAAGGCATAAATATAGTAATAGAGGGAACTACAGAGCTAACCTTCTGAACATGAGAATGCATCAGTGGCAGGAAACAGAGGTATGGCTGTAACGTTACTTAATAACGTAGTCTTGAAAAAATATTGAAGGAAAAGTCAGGCTGGTCTGTAAGAAGGCAACTAAAATTCTTTTCAGGTCTTCAGAAAAATTGTGTTTGCAATGTAATTCTTTAAGACTACTTAAGACTAAGACCACTTAAAATGATAATGAATTTTTCAGGTCTCCGGGTAGAGCCTTCGATGTACTGGTTACTGACCAATGTGGTACTTTTATTTGAGTGAGCAATTCCAGAGATGTGTTTTCTAGGTGGTACTCATTTTACTTCTAAAGCTTTTAACAAATATGTATATAAAAGATGCTTCTACAGCACAGTAATAGTGAATGCGGTATTTTCAGGCAAGCAGACCAAATTCAACTATGCTGATGACTCTGAATTTCCACGTTAATAAGAAAGCTCCCTGTTGATGTTTATTGGTACCCAAATTTGTAAAGCTGTACCTTAGTGTGTTTTAGTATCTAACTGCACATTTTTACGTAGCAGCCTTTCAGAATTATACTGAACGATGCTATTAAGCATACTACACAAGAAATGTAGTGAACAATATTTCAGAACCTAACTTGATTCATTTTAATTTTCTAGTTACATTGGATAATACACCATTTTGCCAAGTGCAACTCACACTTCTATATTTTAGTTTCTTTGGTAAGCTCTGGGCCTTTTACAGTTTTTAAAACTTCCATTAAAGTAAAGTGTATCCTTCAGTAAGGATTGCAGAATTTAAAGATGATGAAGAGTCTCATCTGACAGGGAGCAGCTACTCTTGTTTTCCAGTGCTTTCTCCAGACTCTTTCAAGTGATAGAATCTTAGAGAACTTTCACTATGATATATACGTTTAATTAAACGGGGGGAAAAAATCTATGCTTATGAGTATGTAACTTCAGGTGGATGGAGTTGAACTGAATAAAGCTTGGATAGCTCCCCCACTAAGCTACCAGAAAATATATTTATCAATGCCTGATATTTTATGCTGATCTTTATAAAGTACAACACTTGCTTCTACTAATGATTTGGTTCCAAAGAAAGGAAGTCCTTGCCACAACATTCAGAGGTGCGCTTCTTGCACTTCTTTAAATTATCAAATTCAGAGCAATGCCACTGACTTCACTGATTTTACAGAAGATTTGTGTGCTTCATCAAAGATCAGAATCAGGCCTCAAGATTTTTTGATGTACAGACCTATATTCTTCATCTTTCCTGAGTTACAGAACCAGCTCTACTCTGTTACGAAGCTCAAAAGTAGCAGTGATTCTCCTTCAGTATCTAATTTGGTTTTCTGAGTTAAAAGTGGAGATACTTTAGGCAAGAAGTTATCAATGCCTCTGTGGAGCTTTTAGATATTGAAATCTTTGAAAAACTTATGCTGCATGTGGCTTAGAATGGTATAGGATGTAATTATGGGAATGACAGATCTCAGTGTTAAGCCCATTTTTTGTTCTGCTTTTGTGTGGAAGGGCAAACTGAAGACCAAACTGGTCTGGCTGAGGACTTCTGAATCCTCTTTTGTTAATTTTATTCTCTCAAATTTGAAACATCACTCCCTGTCCCTGCAAGGTGCCCAAGGCAGATGGCCATCCTTCCTGTCTGAATGGTGACGGGCTTTCTCCAGGCTGGCGAGAATGTTGTTCCATAGGACCATCCAGTCAAGGAGGACACGCGAAGGGTCCTTCCACCATTCTCTTCTAAGACAAAGCTTAGCAAGTAACTACAACAGAATGCAAGTTTGGTCAATTTAAGAATTCAGCAGAGAGGCTTCTACTGTACCTAGCGGATCGGAACTTGAGCTCATGGTAACATTGCACAAAGCTGTGATAAATGAAAGTGATCGGCAAGGCTAATAAAACGATTCCACTAACCACACAAATTCCTCCAAGAATCCTTCCTGGTACAGTGATGGGACACATGTCACCATAACCAACCGTGGTCATCGAGATGATCACCCACCAACAAGCAGCAGGAATGCTGGCATAATCCTTATTCTTTGTTCCCAAGTCCAGCCCATTTTCAAGAAGCTGGGAAAGTGCACTGAAAATTGCCATAGCAACACAGATAAAGACAAGTAGCATCACCATCTCTCTGTAACAACGCTTCAGAGTCAGACCAAGTGTTTGAAGGCCAATGAAATGACGAGCCAGTTTAATCACCCAAAAAATCCTCATCATTCTTAAGACCCTCAAGGTGACTCCAGCCCTCTGAAGCTGTGAATTCTCCCCTGTGAAAACTGTCATTAGAACAGAGATGTAGTAAGGAGTAATTGCCAGTAAATCAATGATGTTGAGAGGTCTTCTGACAAACTCACACTTGTTTTTGGAGACGATGAACCTCACAATGCACTCTGCAGTGAACCAACCTATGCAGATAGCTTCAATTATCCTGTCAAAAGAAACAAAGTACAGTGTTTATGTTTTGTGCAAAAGCTTTAGTGGATGTTTGGTTTGTTCAGAGATATTACCACATTGACACTCAGACCTTCACAAACAACAAAGAGAAAGCCACGCTATTCTTACCCTACGCATGTAGCACCAGATTTCAGCAGTTAACCTGAGGATCTAGCGAGGAGTTTAAGCTGACCATTGCTAAGAACTCACTCACTGATCATTTTCTTTGAATTATAGATTGCTGCTGGTCCTAATACTGGGCAAATATGCCTACAAAAACTGGAACCCTACAGGAAATGGTATGCCACTGATGCCAATGTGTAACATTATCTAGAACACCTGTTCTTTTTTTTTTTGTTGGTTGGGGTTTGGGGGATTTTGTTCATTTTTTGTTTGTTTTAAATCTGCGAGGCCTGATCCACTTGGGAATGACTGTGGATCAGCGAACTGGCTGGTTATGAACAGCAATGTATAAAACCAGACTGCTAACCTAAAATGGAAGTGAAGATGGAGTACGTGTCTGATTTGCATCCCAAACAGGGGCTTGCCTAGAACTATATTCGGAACTTTATAGGTATTGACACTAAATACAGATGGTATTTTATTTTTCATCATTGGGTACACAAAGTAATAAGCTTGTGTCCTCCCATTTACCACTATGCTCTGCATTACTGAATTTTTTCTTTTGTTTTAAATGTAACTCCACCTAAATTGCGCTGCAGCAAAAACGTCAAGGTAACCAAAGCAATAGGCACGATCATCTTCTTGCCAAATACAAATAATGGCCTTAAGAAAAGAAATCCTGGAAGGTGGTTTCAGTATGTTCTTAACTATTTTCAAGTCCCAGTGCAGTGAATGAGACTTGAGAATATCTCAACTCAAAACCAGTGGAAGGTAGAAACAAAAGATGAACATGTTGCTCTAGGATTATTTAATAACTGTTGTGCATGTAGTCTCAAATCTCCCATCTGAAAATAACCCTTTTCTTAAGAATTCAGGCTGTGCTCACTTGTTTAATATAGGAGGGAATGGGAGCTAATCTCTCCCTCTTTCCTTTGTTTATGTTTTTTCACCAAGAGTTTGAACAAAGAAAAAGCCAATGACCAATGCCTTCTCATACCAACAGGTCTGAAACCAAACTGACATGAGATTAGGGATTTGAAAATACTACATACAACCAGAGCTTTTTTGCTACTGCAGGGACCCTAACAAGGTAGTGTCTGTAGAAACGTAATGATTTGCAAGTAATAAGCCGACTGTCATTTCAAACCTAAAATTTTGCTTCCCTAACACATATGCATAATTTTTTACCAGTTCTGAAGTCTGTTGTTATTAAGACAATGGTCTGTTAGAAAGACAATATTCTTCTGCAACTGCTGTAGTTATACTAATAGACTCTATAAACTAACTTTCATAAAAGTTTCATACACTAAAGTTTTCTTTATTTTTTATTAATTTCATTTTATTCATTCATTCACTTTAGTTTTGTGCTAAAAAATGGAGGAAACAGTAGTGGTTGGTTGATGTAAAGTCGTAAGGTACACTGTAATTCCAGTCACAGCAAATTTAAATGAACATAAATTAACTGCTTAAATAAATAGTTATTCACATAAAATCAGACCTTGTTCTTCTTGCTTCATGAACAACAATGAAAATTCTGTAAGCAAGTGGCCTTTCTTTATAAAGGGCTTATAAAACACTTGTTCATGTTAGCACCTTTTGATGGAAAGACCTATGAATTTCAAAAATAGCTTGCTCTTAAGAATTATGTGTTCTCTTAAAAATTAAGCTTTTGAAAGTACTAGTGCTTCTTTTAATAATGACAGTGAGTGATAACTACCTCAGATGCAGATTTAATTTCTTTTAAAAAATGCTCAGATCATAACATCTTCTAAACAAAAGTCATGTACAGAATATATGAAAGTTGTTGTACGAATGTGGATTATCGTTCCTTTATGTTAAAAAAAATCAAGAAACAAATGTTAATGGGTAAGTTCTCTTAAATGCTTTTTACACATGATGAGGAAATACCTAAGACTTTCCCTAGTAAAATCAGTCAAACAGCAAGATCATGATAATGGACACACCGATAAAGTCCGAATGTACTTGTACGTGGGCTAGTTGAGATCTCGTGTAATGATTAAAAGAAAAATTGTATCTGGATAGAAAGTTGCAGCCAGGAATAGTCAACAATTCCAACAGACTGTATTTCATTACGTTTTATGAGATTTCTCTGGTAGTGCTGCCTGTATCCTATGACATGGAGCATTTAAATGAAAAAGCCATTCGTAATTATATAATTTAAAGCTTTTTCACTCAGTATTGATGCCCTGATAATGTTGGAAAAGTGATTCCTCCATTTTGTCACAAATTAGGCAGGTTATCTCTGAGTTGAGCTTTAAGGAAGTTAGGTCGTGATCGTTGTGATTCAGTAGAAGTTTTCTTTATGAATCAACATTGATTCAGTGGTCCAGTGTAACTTTGGGGAATAGTTGTGCAAATACAAATCCATGAAATGTGATCAATCCATTGTTTTACTCTGGCAGTTCCTAGCATAAAAGATACTGTAAATCAGTTACACTTCAGTAGGGAGGACTGGAGAAGCCTTTTATTGTAGAATGGACTTGAAGAGAGCTAAGGATCATCACTGATGCAAAAATGACAAAGCAAGATCAAGACAGTGGGAGATGCATTACTGCCACTCCATTATGTATTGCACTTCCATTTCTCCATTGTACATCTATCCTTCTTTCTCCTCAATTATACGCATCCTGGCTAGGGAGAAGATAATGAAGAAGGGTGTTCCTTATTTTTTCCTTTCCTCTCCTTACTTCTTAGCTACCAGTGAAACGTTTTTCATTTTTCCTCTCTTGTCACTCTTTTTTTGCCAGTGTAGATGGATTTTGGCAGTCCTGGTGAATCACGTAAATGTAAGTGCTTTCGTGAGAAGAACTAGAAACCTCTGGCCTGTTGGGTAATCTCAAGTGCTACATACTACGTTTCCACTTTCAGATCAAGTCTCCCTCTCCCTCTCTTGTAGTGACTTATCTTTATAGCTAATCTTGTTAATGGATAAATAACATCTAATAAGGAAAGCAAATTTAACAGTTAGTCCTCAAGAGAACTTAACTGAGTATGAAGTTAAAGCCAAATAAAATGCATGCACTCAGAAGACTAAAGTTACTGTATCTTCTGTAATCAATTCTTCAAATATTTGCTGCATATTCACAGAACAGACTGCCTTTTATTGCCTATTCCTGGAATAATGCTGTATTAAAATCTGTAACTATATAATTAAATCATGAGCTGTATTTGGTAAAATGTCGTACCTATTTTATAAATTTCCATCACAGTTTTTGGATTTCCCCCACCCCCCATCAGTTCAGTTTTAAAATAGCTCGTATTCAGAAAGGAGAGGGGAAATTAAAAACAAACTCATGAAGTGTTTCCTTGAAGATTCCCCACAAAATTTATAAATAACCAGAGAAAATACTAAATCCTAATTTTTATTCAGTTACAGGTTATTTGTGTTCAAACTTACGGTTCATTGTCCCAGACCTAAGCACGTGAAAGAGGGTTTTTCTCCTAAAATTTCAAGCCTCTTGGTATTTAACAGTCTTTCAAGATTGCTCTAATGGGTCTTTTGTCCATGAAGGGAAAATCAAGCCTCTGTGAGCCTCATTTCTACTGTAATCCCATCACACTTCAATTTTCTGTTCCATCTGATAACTTCCTTTCAGAATAAGCTATTTTATGTACAATGAATTAAACCACTTCAGAAATTATTTTTTCAATCACTAACAAGACTAGTTTGTTATTACTAAAAAAATCATATTGTGAATGTCTTAGAATATTTCAACTTAGCATTACTCTTTGCCCCAGCATGACAATTTGTATACTTTCAATATCCCCTGGTGAGTTGGTTGAAATCTAGCCAAAATATTCATTACTGACACTATTATCTATTAAGCTTGTAAATAAAACATACACATCAACGGGACACATGAGGAAAACACTTGATATGAATAAAGACGATATATAACAGGATTAAAGTCTGTCAACACTGATTTGTTAAAATTGTTGCTAAAGCCTATTTCTACGTAAAGCACATTGAACCTGAAAAACCTGTCCAAGCAGTAGCCAGAATGATCAAATTCCTGCTCAGGAAGACTCCTAGTCATTTCAGCAAATGTTTTTTTTTTTTTAATCCTTTTGAAATCAACAGGGTTTCTGTCTCGCTACAAACTGTAAAGTAAGGGCCACAGAACAGCTAGTTTCCCTGCATTAAAAACCTTGCTGGCTTTTTTCCATCCTGTCCCTGCTTTGGTAGCAATAATATGTCTTGATGCATTAAACTCCGGTGCCTTATGTGGGAGGCTGTACTGACCCAGCATTCCCCAGGGAAGGGGCAAATGCCTTTCACAGCTCTCAGGGGATACCTGGATATGAGTATCTGGAGCCCTGGGGTCCTCAGCCTCTTTTCCATATACTTTGAACACGAGTGGCACCTAGCCCTGCTGAGCTCGTTAAGGTTCTCCTGTGGCCAGGCAGTGATACACGTCTGTTCTTTGCGTTATCTTTATTTTTCAAAAAGCTCGTAAATTCAGTAGAAGAATCCACATCCGTGTTTTTAACTTAGGTCTGTACTTCCATTCTTTACCTGCAGCCTAATGTTTTAACTTAGCAAAAATGTGGTGTTCAGGTTAGATCTTAGCCAGGAAATCAGTTCTTTTTTTTTTTGAACAGATGTTGGATGTGAGCACTCGGGTGTTCTGAAATTCCACCATCATAAAGGAATAATGATTTTTGTGTGTCTAAAATTCAAATGCAACTTTTTAAGCTGATGTTTTGCAGAGATGAAAGAAAAACCCACTGGCATCTGTTGAGAGATGCTGTTTGGAGAAGTTACTGTGTTTGTTTTCTTTTGCTTAAGAACACAGCAATCATATAGGCTTGATAACTGAGTGATTCTTTCAGTACAAATCATTATTAGTAAGTGGAAAAGAGGCAACAGCCTCTCCCTTGTGCTAACAAACTACTCGTATTTAGCGTTAGAAAAATAGTTTAAAGGCAGGTAGATAGAACTGTGCTGGCAGTAAGTCAAGCAGCTTCAAATGACTTCCTATTACAGGCTTGAGAAGCTCTCCCCAAAACATTACGCTTACGATCAGTTTATGGACGGGTCCCTGATCAGAGACTTGCAGTATGCATCTGTTGGCACCGTTCAGAGGAGAGCAAAGATGACTTGAAATTGCCAGAAGGAACAGAAGGGGAGACAGGTGTCCCTGCTGTCTGCTCCTAAACTGTGCAAATCTGATGCAAATCTTCAGCTCTGATAAGTGAAACGTGCCAAGGCAGGGAAGAGAGCAAAAATCTTAAAATGCAAGAAATTTAATAACTCATCCTGAGAACGGACCCGGGGAAGGCAATCCCTCTGCAAATCAGGGAATTATATTGTCAGTGTCTGTAAGATCTGTGAAATTCAGGGGTCAGACTCCCCATCCCTCTCTCCTTAAAAAGGCTTACTCGTGGAGTTCCCTGTTGCCCTCTAAAGGGTGTTACTCCCAAGGATCAGAAATAGCCATGGGCTGTTCAACCTTTGAGAGTGTGGTCACCATGAAAAGTCGTAACAACGTAATGGTTTCTGAGAAAACTTTGGTGGACCCAATTCCTCTTCTGGTGAAGAGGTGTTCATACAAGAAAAGTAAACACAGCTGGTATTAGCTGGCAGCCGCAGTAACCCTCACTGCAAACCTCTTTAAAGAGGCTGATTTTGTAAATTACAGAGTTAGTGACCCCCTCACTTCTTGAGATGATATCCAGGTAACCTGGAGACGCACTGCTACAGCTGCCCAAAGCGGTTCTGGGGATGGTTACCACAGTTCAGCCACAGAAATTATCCATGTGGTACCCTTCTGAACTGTAACATAACATTGAGGGAAGGACAGGGGTTTTTATCGGTAAGCATTTGAGAGACTAAAAATACCAAAGTTGCTGAGTTTCATGAGGTAGTTCTTACCTCTTCTAAGCAGTGGCTTATGCTGATCTGAATAGTCGGTTACATCCAAAATCTACAGCCTAAGGACTTCTAGGCAAGCCCATTCAATTTTCATTTCTAAAACTTTTCAAAATATGTTTTTAGAATAATGTAAATTATTCATACTAGTAATTACAGTGCCATGTGAGTCAAAACTCACTTGCATACAGCATTAATGTCACAATTTCTCTTGACAAAAAAAAAAAAAAATTATTGTATTATCATCTTAAATAGAATTTCTTTATTTTGATGCGGAACCTTGGTTAATAAACAAAAGACAGAATTTGGCTTTAAACTTTTAAATGTATCAGAAACTAGCAGCCAGATTTTTAAAAGCCTTCTTACCTAAGGTGGACAGCATTGCCAGAGTACGCAATCCCAGACACTCCTGTGTGATTTCTGTGGTCAGACTTTCAAATAAGCCACTTAGCTACTTAGGTTTTGAAAACCTAACTCATTTTAAATGAAATAACTACAAACAAAAGAAAATATAAACAAATAAAGGGAAATAAAGTCAGAAGACAACTGGGCATGTTAGGTCAAATCCTATGGCATCTCTAAGTAGTTGTAACTAAACTGGAGCAGTCACTTAAAAGCAACTGTAGCTGACACTTTTTTTTCCAGATATAACAGACTTTTTAGTCATGCTGCAGCTTATGCAATAAAGAAAGGAGTGGCTCCCGTAAGAGAACAAGGCCACCTCAGCAGGTGACCAGCTGTGAACAGAAAGGAACACGTTGGTATCCGTTCTCCATGTGTTCACCATTAAATTGCTATCAGTTCCTGTGCAGTGAGAGCACATGGGTTAAGTCGCACATTAAATGAACCAGCCTGTATCAGTCGGTGTTTATATGCGACAGACTTTTGCAAGAAGATGGTTAGAAACTGTTCAGCTGCAACTTTTACGATTATCTCTCTTTTTTTGTTGCAATTCCACAGAGTACTACAACCAGTACCGAAGAAACTCACCCTACCATTGATAGTGGTCTTTCTGGTTTTAAAAGTAGCCTTCACTGCCCTGTGAAGTGCTTGGCTATACTGTACCCTACAAGTATTTAGGGCTTTATCCTTTAAACACTTGGTATACAACATGCAATCTTCAGAAGAGTAAAATCGTGTGTATATGTAACACACAAGTTCTTGAAGACAAAGGCACTATGAAAGAAAAATGACACGTCATATTTCCTTTGCAAGTTGAACTCTTTCAGTAAGAGAAAAATTGTTGACTACCACACCATGAAGATGTGAACAAAGATATGACCGATGTCGTTAATGCTATGGTAGTGTTGCATCTATTTTCCCGTCTATTGGGGGTATCTAAGCAATTTGCTGCCTTACAAAAAGATCACCCAGAGCATCCGCCCTTTGAAATAATCTTGCAAAGCTTAAGTAAGGCTTTTTAACTGGAAGAACCTGTAAGAGGAACTTTTGACATATCTGAATCTAAGCAGGAATCAACAGCTTCTCAATCTGTATCTGCTTTCTTTTTGTTCATACAATTAATTCCTTGGCTCAGCTACAATGAGAAATACAGGTGCAGTTTTCCATTAAGCTAATGGAAACTATGAAAATACTTTCCAAGGAATTAATTTGGCTACTAAGATATAATATATCACATTCCAATTAACTCTATGGTAAAAGATGATGATTTCATAATGACAAGGCTGCGATTTCACTGTAGGGCCCCTTTAGCAGAGCAGAAGCTGAAAACTTTTTATTGAATATCCTGTCTGTTTTAAAAGAAGGGAAAAGCTAGCAAATACAAGAAATGTTTACTTCTTTCTTTATATGTCAGTCTTATTTGTGGGAGGAATCCTACCAGAGTGGTCTTGATTCTGTTCTCTAGGGAACAGGAGAGAGAGAGCGAGCGAGCAGCGATAGTGAAGTCAGCAGAGTTGCACTGATGTAACCGTAAGCTGAGGTCACAAAGAGGATGAAAAAGGGTTTGTTCTTACTAGTAAGGCTCAGGATTGAGCCTTATACCCCATGCCCTGGTTTCTGCAACTGTTTTGCAATGCTTAGTGTGCTTACACACGTTTTATCTAAAGGAAGTGTAAACATCTGTTACATTCATACACGGGGGCACTTACATGATGCAAGAGCTTAACGCGCAGTCTGATCATCTCCTGTGTTCCCCACACAGAGAATCTGAGATGGAGAGAGGAACAGGGGTAAGGCTGCTCCCACATACAAGATTTTACAAGAGCAGAGCCGTTACAGGCACGGGATCTGCTCCGGCAGAAGGGCCTGTATGCATACACGCAGAGTACATACAGGATTGTACTTTTCCCAAAGGAAAAGAGAAGGGAATTGCGTTCCTTTCTTTTAGGGTTTTATTTCCCTTTTTTCCCACAATCGTAAGGCCTAATATGATTTTCCGAGTGTCTGAACTTCTCTTTGGGGGTGAGGAGTCCCGTGGCTCCTAAAAGGGGGGAAACAAGAGCTCCAAGATCCTGCAGAAGCAGAGGCACACCCTGACAGAGAAGAGGAGCTGTATTCCGATGGCACCTGCTCCGCCGCCCGCCTCCCCGAGACCCGAGCCTGCCTGCCGGCCCCGGGCTGCCCGTGGCACGGCTGCTGCCCGCGCCCCACGGGGTGGCAGCCCTGCCCGCCGCAGGGCTCCGCTCCCACGCCCGTCCCCCGCACGCGGGGCCACCGGGCGCCCGGCAGAGCCCGGTGGGGGCCGGAGCTGCGGAGCAGCGCCCGCTCCCCCGAGACACCCCCCCACGCCCCCCCCGGCCCCCCAGTTCAGGGCCGGAGTTTTGAGGCGCACAGGCGATCTCCGCCGGCGGCGTCTGCAGCTACGGACCGTCAGGACGAGGGGCAGGACACACTGGACGGGACACACGGGGACCGGACAGCGGGAAAATAAAGGATCCTCCTACCCTGAGGGCTCCCTCACTGACTCTGCTGTGTACCTGCTCTGCTCCTCCACGCTGCGGTTCTCCGGCGCCCGCCACTCGGGCAGGGTGCTGGCGCACAGCACCACCATGGACACGATGACGAAGAGGATGGAGACGGTGGCCAGGACCTGGGCGGCCACGGAAGACGTGGGCTCCTCGAAAGTCCTCCTCATCCGCTCCAGCCACTTCCCGCCCTCGGCTGCCGGCGGCCGCCGGCCCGTGCCCTCGGGGCCGCCGGCCGCCTCCCCCGGCGGCTCCTCCGCCGCGTAGTAGGTGCACGTCTCGGACATGCGGTCGTCGAGGCGGCGCTGGCAGCAGTAGTCGAGGTGGGAGCCCTCCAGCCCCCAGTAGATCATCTCGTTGTAGAAGGAGAGCTCGCACATGTGCGGCACGAAGCGCAGGTGGCCGTGCCGCACGTACAGCATGATGAAGCCGAAGGCCTCCGAGTGCCGGTCGAAGAAGTACTCGTTCCGCTCCCGGTCGTAGTCGTCGCACACCTCCAGCACGTCCTGCTCCGAGAGGCAGCCGTGCAGGCGGCTCACCCGCCGCAGCGGGAAATCCTTCAGCACCTCCCGGGAGAAGGAGTACCGGGTGCCCCCGACGTTCAACACCACCGAGGGGCCGCGGCCAAAGTTCATGGCTTGGGCGGGACGGAGGAGGGGGCGGGCGGCAGGGCAGGGCGGCGAGGCGGGGGGCAGCGCGGACGGCGGAGGCTGCCCCGGCTCCGGCTCTGCTCGCACCGCTGGCGGCTCCCGCTTGGCGACGGGGCGGGCGGGCGGGCGGGGAGGGAGGGAAGGCGGGAGAGGCGCCGCTGCGGGCGCTCCAGCAGCGGCGCAGGAGACGGGGCGCGGCGGAGGCTGCGCGCCCCCCCGGCGATGCCGCTCGCAGGTGCGGCCGCGACCTCAGCGCCGGCGGGCGGGCGACTCCGCGGGGCCCCGCCGGGGCGGGAGCGCGGCCGCGGGCATGGCGGGGCCGCGGAGGTCCGCACCCGGCGCCGCTCCGCTCCGCCGGTGCCGGCTCGCAGGCGAGCGGGAGGCGGCGCGGCGGCGGCGGGTTGGGGACACGCCTCCTTCCCCGCCCGCGCACATGGCGGGGCGCAGCGCGGCACAGTGCGGGGCGCTGCCGCGGGCCGCGCGCCACCCCCGCCCAGCGCCCGACCCCGTCCCTTGGGGGGACCCCTCCGGGCAGAGGGCTTCGGCTGCAGCGGGGGAGAGCCCGTCCTCGGCAGCCCCGCTGCCCGCCCCGCCAACTGGCACTCGGGCGAAGTTGTCCACCAAACCCGAGTAACATTTTGGGGGCGTTTTTTCCCCCCAAAAAGCTGAAAGTGAAGCGTTTGAGCACGACACCACTTGCTCTTTGTTCAAGGCAGGCGGCTGCCAGCGCCTCTCGCTCCCGTCTCATTTGTTTCCCGCGGTTCCTGCCGGGGCGGCGGGCGGCTCCCGGCTCCCGGCACGGCGGGGCAGCGGCGCGGGGCAGCGGCCGGGCTTTCCTGGAAAACGCGGGTTTCTTTTGAAAGTACGTCCCCCACACAGCCCCGTGAGCATCTGCATGAGGAGACACTTCTTTTTCCTCGTCGTATAGTGTATGGACAGCAGGAAGAGTTAGGTGCCTTAGGTAGAGCCGTCTTCTCAGCTCAGTCTCATGTCTGTACTCCTGCGGCTTCCTACGTTCTTGTGTCCTACACCCATCTACAACATTAAAACATGCATCAGCTGGCACGACCCTGTCTGCTCTCTTAAAGCCTTGATCTCACTTGATTGCATTATGTACAGGGAGTTCTTCATTTCCACTACTGATTTTTTTAATTCCTTTCTTTTTTTTTTTTTTACCCTAATATGACAATTCTCCAGGCTGAGGTATTTTCTAGGCTTATTTACATCTGGAGCATCATGGGGTAAAATCACCCAAGATACAGCTCTCCCTTTCAGGGAGGTCCTTCCAGTTGGGAATGTGCCTCCAGTTGATGGGAGAAAGGGCAGGTGAGTATATCCTTCCAAAACTAATGCCAAAGATTTGTCGGTCAAGCGGTGTGTCTGTAAAAAGACATCCAGGTTAAAACAGTGTTTTACCATCCCCGGTTTTTGTTGCTCTAGATATATGTACTTGTCTTTATGGGTTGGGGTTTTTTTTGTCCTTGTTGCTGCCATGTTACTCAGCTGAGATTTGTGAGGCACATTTAGGTGTATCAAAATAAATGGATAGTAATCTAATTGTATAGTAAAAATTGCTGTTTTAAAGGAGAATGCAATTAAGCGCTACTATTTTTAACCCTATTTGTCATCTAAAAAATACTTCGAGAGAGATTCGAAGAAATGTCCACGTTAGTACTGAGAGAATCCTGCAAGCTCTGCTATGGTTGTTATATAGAATATCCACTAGAGGTCACAATTAGTCATTGTTCTCTATTCATTTACTGAGAAGACAAGAAACCCACCCAAACTCCAATTACAAAATGTAGTAAAATATACACGCCAGCGTGTTGTTCCACAGTAAGGTCATTTTTGATCGCTTTTTAGTCATGCTGGTGTCTGATTTCACATAGCTGGAAAGGTTTTTGCTTCCAGCAGCTGCATTCAGTTAACATATCTTGGCTGCCTCTTAATTTGATAAGCAACAAACACTATTTTAAACCTCTTCACCTTTCTTTGATGTGTATGCTTCTGAATTTAATTCTTTCAGGAACAATTACTAGAATATCTGTTAAAAAAATTAAATAGCAAAGCCTGACTAGAACTCTGACAGTGATAATGAGTTATCCAGGTGCTCCTGGCTTTGCAATTTGTCATGCTTCCTGCTCCATACGTTTTAGCCCCCTTCATTCCTTATAGGGAGCTTGTAGAGGAAGAGAGGAAAGTACAAATAACGTGGCCTGAAGACATGCATTTACTAACTGTACAGAAACATGGCTTGGAGCGTACGTTCTAGGAATCCTTTCAAGGTGAACAAAGCTTTATGTGCTGTGTTGTGAAGCTGTATGGCAGAACAGGTACTGAGCTGACAAGACTTTATCCTTGAAGTGCATCACTTGATGAAGCATTGTAGGTTGATTTGATGTGTATTTCTATTTCTGGTTTTTGGTTTCTTTTAAATATGGAATACAATGATTTCTTCCTTCAGAATAACATTGTCAAACTTCCAGTGTAAGCAAAGCTAACCTGACAACAGCAATGTTTTCTTTTCCTCAGTAGTCCAGCAGGTTCAAGTTTAGTCATTTTAGTTATAATTACTGGCTTTCAATTGAGGAGATTTGTTCTAGTGAGCTGGTGTCTCAGTCAGGTAGCTGTGAACACCACCTTCTTGCACCAGGAGCAGCAATTTACCAGGAACAAAACCTCGGATTTTAGACCGATTTTAGGATTTGTAATTTTCCAGTAAATGTTCTGATTTTTGGCATTTTGAGATTGGTCACCCCATTGTAGTTGTGAAATAGCTGGTTTATAGTATGTTCGTGGTAATTCAGATTGTTTCATGGGTATTACTCAGAATTTACAAGTGTCAGTTCAGTGGTTGTCGTGGTATATCCATCTTATTTTCCAGGAAACTTCGGTGAGTGTAACTTTCATTTGTTGGTGTTGAATTTTGTGACTGAAAGTCTTAAGAAATTTGAAAAATAGGATGGAGAGTATGAAAGAGACAAAGCACCTAAGACTTTGTGTGACTGTAAGCAAAACACTTAGTAATATATTAAGAAAAATACCTTTTAAAAGGCTATTATGGAAAAAAAGTGTGTCTGAAAGTTCCAGATGCTGATTCTAAAGATGGTACCTAATTAGTAAAAAACAAGTGAGCCAATAAATCCATTTAAATAAGTCAACATAGATATTGGTAAAGAGTGTTCAACCTATATGTTAAATGGTAAAGTATGAGGTGTAAATTGAATCTTTAGAAGGACTGAGCTCGCTAATAGTCTAAAATGTAATACAGACCTCTTTCAAGTAGTTGAGTTCAGGTGGTTGGGGGGGTGGTTTGGGGTTGGGTTGGGTTTTCATGATCTGGAGATACATGCTGGGATGTTGAATCAAAGCAATTACTCTTTTCCTGGTGCTGTAGTTTATCATTTGCTGCCCAGGAGGAACTTCACAATTAATAGTCATTATGTAAAAATAGCTTTCTTTGTGTCAACATTTATTTTCATGGCTTGCACTGTGCTATTGCATCCTAGGGGTATTTAATGAACTTGAAATATTTTCTACAGTTTCCAAATCTCTCTGGCCCTGTGCTGAGACCATTGCTCTGTGTTTTGAGTGCAGCTCTATGTTTGCTTTTAGAAAAGAGATTCTTTACTTGCATTTTGTATGTGAACAAAGTGGTATATTTTGATGGCAGGAATTTTTCATAACTCGGGATGAGATTCTGTTCCTATTGAGGTAGCTACTGAGTGCTGTTGACTTCAGTGCAAGCAAAATTGGCTTTTGGTGGAGTGTCTTCTGTCAGGAGTGTTGTTTTTTTTTTTTTATGACCACAACACATAGGAACTCTAGCTGTGGAGCAGATTGCCATGATGATAGACTTGTACACACAGAACAAGAAGATATTCCTGGCCAGGGAGTATACAATATGCAACGTGTAAAATTGTGGGGGGGAAAACCCAATGCTTTTTGGTATTAAACATAACTGCATTTGGCCATATTTATCTTAATTACTTGAAGAGGCAATACATAAAGACTAGAACAAATGCTTCAAAAGATTCTGCATGCACAGATGGACTATGGTTTGCATTTATCTTTAGTTTAGGTCTTGGGGGAAAAACGGTTTCAAATAGCTGTTTTTTCTTTAATCAAACTTCTCTGCAGCAAAGCCCCTCTACTTAAAGCCCCTCTACTTCAGTGTGATTTGTGGCCTATATAGAAAACCTTTCAGGAGATGAGCCTATTACCACGTATAATTACCAAACAAACAGTCTAATGACAGATGCAGTTTGGATTGTCAGTGGCACCTGACATAAGAGTACAAGTTCCCTTGTCACTGAGATACTTATAAAAATCTGAATACTTTTGAATATGAATGTTTCTAAAAGTGGATGAGTGACATTTAGTAGGGAGCTGGGTATTCACATATATATACACGTGCACAGAATACAATCTGTAGTTGACATTTATAACCAGACTAACTTATTTCATAAAACATGCTAACGATTTGGGAAATTTGGCTGGGAACAATTAAGATTTGATACTGGAAACTCGATGTATTTGTAGGTCAGACTGCGAGCTTTTTTAATGTGAGAGACAACTGCCTTCTCTGTTGTATTGAGAAAATCCCAGCACAACTTCTTGTACCCAATGCTGGGCTAATTATTGAAGGCTATTAAATTCCAATGAGCATTGAATCAAATGAAGCCCTCTTGGACAGAGATGGGTACTGGGTGGGGTAAACCAGTTTGTTACATCTGAACTCCAGGCAGGCAGCTACAAAGCACGAAGAGAAGGACATTGCTTGCCTGAGGAAGGTGATTAGAAGGAGACTTGCTAATGGGGAATTCAAAGGTATGTATTCTCACAGGAGAGAAGAACACAGGAATGTGTTTTCACACCAGTGAGATCATTTTCTAAATGCCTACCAAGGGGAAGGGACACTGGCCGCAGAGAAGACTGAGAGAAATACTGGGATTTGGAGAAGCCGTGTGTGTGCATGCCATGTGTGAATCCAAAGTATGCTCTCAGAAGAGGAAGAAAACCAGGCCAGATAAATGCATATAAACATTACTTTGTCATAATCTCTTTTTTTGCATTAGCTAACATAAAGAGTTACTGTTGTGCTTTCTTTTTCCCTTGCATCCTCAGCAAAGGCTATGAGCTCAGTTTGCTTGCCTAAACATACCTGAGTTAGTGCCACTTGAGATGCCCCCCGTTTTCCCTATTCTCCACCTGCTGCTCCAGTAATGCATGAGTCTTCTGTGCCCTGCCCAGCAGCCCCCGTGAATGTCCTGGATGCCATACAGGTGACACGTCAAGCCTGTGTTTAGGTAACTGAATTGAGCCATAGGCATCTGTTATGCCTTGTTGAAGAACAGGACTGGAAACTTAGAAGTTGTGTTGGTTGGGACTCGGGGCAGATGCCCTTAGGAGTCACCTGTGGTCTTCGGGAAGGGAATTCAGACAGCTGGGACTCTGAAATCCCACTGCAGGGAACTTCAGCAGAGCCAGTGAAGGTAGCACACGTAGCCCTGTCTGCTCATTTAGAGGAGGTGATAAGCCTAGAGGTCTAATTAGGTGAGACTTAACCACAGTGAGTCAGTGTCCTGCAAGTAGGGTTTTACTGGATTTGTGGAAAAAATATGCTAAAGAGAAATTTCTGGAAATATCAGTTATAAAGAGAAATTTCTGGAAGTATCAGTTAATTTCTTTTATTCCTTAGTGAGAAATAGTATACTTTCCCATTTTATGTATCTAAGCTCTCAGGGGAAGGAGAGAAGAGTTAGAAGCTCTGTCTTGCTATTGCACTGCTCTAAGCTTCACTCTTCAGAGGAAATAAAGTTAAATAAGGTATTTGAAAACTCTTTCGTTTGTTTCCTGATGAATAGGGGAAATACTTCCTTCTTAAATACTGCTCTTCTCAAATGCCGCTGTTAACTACTGACCACTTGATTGTACTAAACGACAATAAATGATGCAGAACCAGGTCTTATATAACACTTGAGCATACAAAATTCGGTCACTTTGACCCCGTATGTACAGATCTTTATTTCTAAAAAGAATTACTCATCTTTTCAGTCTAATCCCTCATGTTCTTCCAGAAGTCCCAAAACTCTGCCTGTCAACTATACTCGTTTATAAAAATGATTGAGGTTGCTAACCTAGATAAACATTTGCATAACTATTTAAAAATTGAAGATGGTGCTCAGGTTCTTAAAATACTAAATCTGAAGTCAAATACTCATCCAGTTAAAATTAATAAACTCGTGTTCTGTTCACAAAGAAATAATTTGATTCTGGATGAAAACGAGATCAAACTTCTCTGTAAAAATCCTCTTTTCCTGAGCCTCTTGCAGCACTGGAGAGTGCTCACATCCTTCCTCAGTTCTGCAGTGCAATGAGGTGTTAAACCCTTTGCATTATCAGAGCTTCAGGAACAACTGGAGCATAGCTCCATTACCGTTAGGGAAGCCAATGAAGCCGCTCCAGCCTGAGCTTACCATGTAGGACATTAAATGGCAGCTTGCCTTTCGTGGCTGTGCAGAAATAAGCTAAAGATCCCTCAGTACTTTCTGTAACTTATCTGCAATATATTAGAGAGGACTCTGGCTTCTAGCAAAAAGGTTATCTTAAACTGGGTTGCGTGTAAGCAATTGTATACCTGTCTCCCCAAGAGCCTACATGATCGCTGTCAACATCTAAGCAGATCACATAGATGTTCCCCAAGTTCACTGCTGTACCACTGGCGCAAGTCGGTATCCGCTTCCAGGAGCAGTAACTTCTCACCCCATACATCAAACGCGTCCTTCCTAAATCACACAAGAGACTAGATTATGTCCCAGAACTGGAAGTTAAAGTGATCACACCATTATCTCCGTTACACAACTAGAAATGTCTCTAATAGCCAGAATGAGTCTGTCTTTCTCTGCCTTCATGTTACGAAGGTGTAATATTCCTCATGATGGTGTTTTTCAGCTATGACTTCAAGATGTAATCACTGATGGTCTGGATCAGGTACAAATACTTGCAACAAAATCCACCAGAATGATCCAGTAGATTGATCACCTCTTAGAAAAATACGTGAGAATCTGGTTCTTGAGATTAAACAACGCATGAGAAAATATTTTTCTTTCTTTCACACTGTAAAAATACACATTTGTGTACAGTTTTTATCCTGTGTTGTTGTCTGGTATAAGTTACTACAGCTTCATTTTGTGCAATTACTGACTTCATGATTTTTTTTAACATCTTTTTTTGCCTATTTCAACACACTTTTTCTCTGCTGGCAACTGCAGATCCTACCTACGTGCAGACCTGCCCCCACATTTTAAGTCAAGTGTCACTAAAGTCACAGTTCCTGAGTCACTTCTTGGAAAGCTGCAACATGTTCACTAATTGTTCTTTTCCTACTAATTACAGCAGGGGAAGGTGAGCTCCCCACACTCCCCTTGGGGAGGGAAGAGTGGAATTCAGAGGAGGAGTGGTTTGCCAGCGGTATTCCTCTATAATGCGTGTAAATCATAATGAAATTGCAGTTGAAAAAGATGTATTCCTTTGCCATCACGAGGTGTGTTAGAAAGTGCTGCTGGTGGATTTTGCAGAGCTCGGAAACAGTTGCATCATGCTGAAATGCAAATGGCAAGAGGGCCACCTGCATTGCTGTAATGGCCACTACCTCTCTGACTCAGCTACTGATGTACTTGCAGGATGTAAAGCTAATCAATCAATCAAGTTAGCAATTTAGACATCCCCTAATTTCCCTGCTTCCCATTGTGATAAACGGTGGAACCGAACTGCTGAGGCTGGAGTGGCTTTGGCACAACTTTGCCATCAAGTTAGGACTGACTCTAGCCTGGATATAGCAGAAAACCAAAATGTCACAATCTTGATGACAAACCAGATGTTTCCTGGAAATGATGGCTAAGAAACAAATTATTAATGCTATCTGCAGAGCTATGCAAATTTATTCTGATAGAGAGCTTTGGTAAATTTTCAGTACAACTGGGTTTTTGCATGTTCAGCTGCCCAGGCAGGTTTATAGATGTGCCTTTCAATTGCAAGAGACAGAATAAAAGAGATTGCTCATTTCAGATTCTAAATCATGTTTTCCTTTGATCCAGTTTTTTTGTTTGTTCTTTTTTTTAACTATTGCACAAGCAAGGCAAGAGACATCAGTAATCTTGAGATTGTAGTAATAAGAAATTTGTACATGTCTCTTTCGGAAAGCTTAACATCATTTAATGAGACACACTGCATTGTGTTGCACTTCAATGAATATGGTATTGCCCTGGTTCTCAAAGGTGGGAAACTATAGTAAAACCACAGGAGCTTGTTTCAGAAGGCTCCTACCCTTAGCAGAAAGTCTCTGCCCACAGACTGCAGCATTCTGGAATGCCACAGAGGCTGGAGGAGCTTCTTTCTGTTTGGGGGTTTTGACCTTTTTTTTTTTAATAAATTTTTATTTTGTGTTGTGGTCTTATGCTGAAGACCACAAAACATGACCTTAAGATCATGTTGCTTCCTCAATTTTCTGAAGAGTATTGTTATCAGATCATCAACGCATTTTTCCCTCAGCAGGTTTAAATGTGACTCTCTTTCTTTCTTCTCTCTTTTTTAGAAATTTCATCTGTTTAAACATTTGTGCTGGCAAACAGACTTCAAACTGGGAACAGACATCTCATGTTTGCAGTGCCTTGCTTGTTTGATTTCTTTCCTCCTATAGTTATATCTTTAATTCTGAGATCTGTCTTTAATGCACCAACTTACATCACTGGTTTTCTGTGTCTTCTACCTAACACTTCTTGTAATTCATATATTAAAAATTATTTCTTCTTCAAAAGAGAAGAAGAATGAGGAAAAGAAGCATTAAAAAAAAAAACAAACCACAAAAGTCCAAAAAACAAACTTAAAAAAACCCTTCCAAACCCCAGGTACAGATTAAAATATAGGATTGAAATCCCATGCTCCTGTTTTCCAGGAGCTGTATTGGAAGCCCTACTTTTGACTGTCCTACTCAGTAAGTCATAGGTTCATCCTCTCTTTTTAGCCCCAATCATCTTGTGCCTCTTTCTAAAGAGAGGATGGTGAGGAGTTCCCCACTCAGCCTGGAGAGTGTTTTGGAGGGCTGTGGTCACCTATTCAAAGATGCGTGCAGTTGCTGTGGCCTGGGTCCCAGCAGAAATTAGGGATGTGCCAGAGCCTGGCGCTCTCTTATTATTTCCAGAGTTTATTTGGAAATTATTCCTTACAATCTCCTCGTCTCTCAAGTTCAGTGTTCCAGTGACTTCACAGAACGTGAAACATACTCCGCCACTGCAAAATACATAATCAGTTTGTCTACTCATACAGCTGATTTTTACAGTCTCTTACATCTCAGCTATCCTTGGGGGAGCAGTCCTTGAAAGCCAGGAGGAAGACAAGCTTGTGGAGCTGCGATTCCTAACTCCACGCTTCTTGGCAGCTTTGTGGGAGGGAGCCTCTCGATGTACCAGTGTTCCTCCTCCCAGCGCGCCAGGGAGGTCTGGCAGGCCAGTTACCGACCTGGAGCGTGCGGTTTCTCATCCCGTACTGGGAGCGGGGCAGATAGATGCAGTGTCTTCCTTTCATGGGCTTGGGCCCTGAAGAATCAATCTATTGCTGAATTTGTAATCACGTAACCAAGTTCTCTTGCTTTCCTCAAGGCTGCGATTCCTGTGGATTAACTCAATGGTATCAATAGACTTATTCTGAATTTATGGTGGTGTGAGTGAGAGTTAATCCTGGCCCAGTATTTCTGAGTCTCTGTAGGCAAACGAAATAATACATTTTCATCGCTAATAATGATGGTCTGTCTAGTATTCCAGTATTCGCTGTATTTACAGAATTTTAGATTATAAATTCCATTGAAAGGAATCTGCATTGCAGAAATTGTGACCATTTAGGTCAACTGGCTCAACAGACAGATATTGTGAGTAAGAGAAAAATTATTTCTCATGGACAAATTGCCTGGTACAACTGTTTGCAGGCATTAGATTCTTTGCCTATTTTGTTGACATAAAAGCAATCCTCTCTGTCTCTTACAACCGGAGAAATAATTCCATAGTAAAAAAGAAAATAGCTCTTGGGTTCCTTGTCCTCATGGGACAAATTTCAGCCTAGCATGAACTTTTACTGCCAAGATATAAGCCTTGGAACAGAGGCTGGTAATGGAAATAGTGATGGAGGAAATTTTAGAGTTATGAATGGTGACATGATGGATTCTCTGTGCCTCGAAGTTTTGCACTCGGAGGGGATTGCAAGGCTGGTGTGTCTGAAGTAGCAGCATTACCTTTTGCTGTTCAGAACAGCAGACTCCAACAGAAAGTGAATACTTTGATTTAATACACAATTCCAGAAAGATCGTGAAGAACTGTAGTGACTCTTGTCCTCTCTGGTGGGGAAATAATTTTGATGAAAGTGTAATGGGGTTTCCCGGTGTTTGTAGGGAACAGCTCATCCCTGAACAATGAAGTTCTTGAACTGTGCACTGCATTCAGAAATGTATTTGAATTTGTTAAGAACTGATACAGCAGCAAATATTGTTTTCAGTCCTTGTGATACTTCTGTCATAGAAATCTGTAGGTGAATAAGAAAGCTGCTCAGCAGCACGGTTTGTCCCATAAATAAAGAGAGGCTTAAACTACAAGTTGATATTTTCATTTTTATATTTTGATGTATGAGGAAAACTGCAAAAGGCCTTTAAAAATGACTGGTCACCTTTAGGTCATGATTGCTATTAAGCAGGGTGCCTCTTCAAGTTTTAAAGGTGGAACTAACATA
The DNA here is from genome assembly GCF_964195595.1 of Calonectris borealis. Lineage (NCBI taxonomy): Eukaryota > Metazoa > Chordata > Aves > Procellariiformes > Procellariidae > Calonectris > Calonectris borealis. The sequence continues at coordinate 101,156,911 of NC_134314.1, read as the reverse complement.
AACTTAACATATTCTATGCTTTATAGATTGTATTAAGCTTGCTAAAGAGCTAAGGTAAAATGTCAGATTAAGTAGTGTAAACTCCGTGGCATCCAGATTCTGTGCTATAGAGGGCAACACTACGCCCCCGCCCAAACACCTTCTCCTCCTGCTTCTCCCATCACAACAGATCACTATGCTGTTTTCTTTTATCTTCTAAGCAGAAAAGGTTGATAGCCAAATACACAATGACTCATGTTCAGAAGAAAATATTCATCAATTGTAAATAACCTTCCTCATCCCAAAATGTTGGGCAACTACCAAAGAGGAACCCAATGAAAACATGAAATCTTCTTAAAATACTCGTTAAAAGATGTCACATTCTGAAAGGCTTGACAGTCACTGTGGCTAGGATTTTTTTATTGCAATTTCCCCTTCCCTGTCATGGTGTACTATTTTTGATTATTTTCATAGAGAAGTCTGTAGGGAACTGATGTTATGAATAATTATTACAAGAACTTATACAGTACTCTCTGGCACTGCAAAGTTGGAGGGCCTTCTGCCTGTATTGTACATTATGTATCTTCCAGCTGATATTCATGAAAGCAGATGGAATTCAGCACCTGTTAGAACTGAGGCCGACAGTGATGGGTTTGGATGTTGACCGCTGGATTCACAGACCCAGCCAGTCCTCGAGGGGATATGAGTCTTCATTTGGGAGGAAGACCAGAACTTCTGGAAGCAGATCTGAGAAACATGCATAAGCAGGCCTCTTCTGTCTCAGAGTATATGTGATTTAACAGCGTGAGCTGTATTTATTTTGTCTCTGATGTCTTCTGGGCATTTTACGTACACAGATGTTTGTATTTCGACCTAGCTACTGGTTGTTATTTTGGTGAAATTCAGGAACTGGCTTCAGTGAAACTAGTCCTGAATAACTTGCTGCCTAGTTTGTGGGTTTTTGGTTGTGTGTGGAGGGTTTGCTTCCCCTGCCCCCCCATTGGTGTTGATATGCATTAGTGTAAAAACTTTTACAGGTGCCTAAAGGGAATGTAGCTGTAACAATGTGAAAGGGGGTTATTCCAGTAAAGCTTATTCTGGTGTTTAGAAGAATAGGAAAACAAGCACACTGTATGCATGTGAGCCCAAGACTCGTTCCTTCTTTCCATGGACCATGAAATATTTTCTGAGTTGTATGGCAGAGCCACTGGATCAAGGAATCTAGGCTATTTCAAAGAGCATATTGTAAAAGATGCTTCTTTGGTCATATTCTTTCTGAAGAGCATGAATTTGTGTTTTTTTTCTCTAGCAGTTCTCCTCATTGCCAATTCCCTAGTTCAGAGTAGTTGGTTGGGTAGCATTGCGGAAGACAGGGGAATGGAAACATTGAATTTTGGCTCTGTGTGTTTGTTAGTCTCAGCTATATGCTGTACTCTTGCCTCCCAGTGGAGCTTCATAAGGAGAAGAGGGCTGATGCACCCTGCTTTTTTGTTTATATTAAAATATAAATGACAAGAACAACTTGTTTGTAAGCACATAAAATATTCCTTGGTATTCTAGACAATATTGTAGAATATTAAGACTCAGATACTTGCAGACTGTTAATCTCAGGTATCCAGATTTTACAGGTTTCTATCCCTAGCTGTAACCAAGACCTAAGCTGCAAAAGGGTCTAGTTGCAGAGGTTGAAGAATAGTGAGAGACTCATCTGATAAACGGGCCTGAAGACTGTAGAGCCAAAAATCTTCAATCCGCCAGGGAGAAGAGTAAAACTTGACAGACTGAGCATGGACATGACAGACCTATCAGATAGTAGAATTGGCGCCTGCCTTCCCTACGAAGAAGAGACTTAACTGCAATATGGGGAGACTTTTACTGAATAAGGATGTTTCGGAGGCAGGTAATATGTTCAGGTTTTTGTTTGTGCCTATTTGGTACAAACGGCCAAATTTGGCACAAATTTGCCTGTTCTTGTGTCTATTTTGGCACAAACAGACGTTATTAAAGAACTTGCAGGATGTATCAGTTTGTATGACATCCAAAGTTAGGCTCCTTGCTGTAGTCCTGTTTAGGAAATACGTAAAATGTCCTGTTCCCTTGCATATAGGGGGAATACTCGGGGTATTCCGAGTACACACGTGTTCTCCGTCAGTCTGTTGTGTGCTATGGGGAAGAGGGTTTTCAAACTGTTTATTTCTTCTTGCCAGGCATAACACATAGCTGATTTAAAACAAACAAAAAAAACTCCAAACAACAACAAAAAAACATGCCAGCTTTGCAACTAGGGAGCCTCTCATTCTTACAATATTTCTTGTGTCATCACCGATTGCCTGCTGTGGTATCTACCTGCAGTATCTACTTGGTAACTACCTGCAGTAATCTGGCTGCCTAAAGCTACGTTACTTTCCGCTCATCCTGAGAAAATGCTTCATGCACTTCACTGACTTCAGCCAGGTATGTGATTGTCTCCACGTAAAAGACTCACTTAAAAGCGACTGCCAATACTTTCCAAAATAACAGTGTTACTACCATTCTGCTGAGTACTGCTGTTCTTCCTCACGAGTACCCAGACTGATTTTTTTGGAAGCAAGTCATTCAGTCCGAAGCCTGTTAATCAGGCAGGCAAACTGACCTCCTCTGTGATACTGCCTGTTGTTAGAAATAAAGGTCACTTGAACACAAAGTTAAATTCACTGTGTGTAAGCAGGCACGATTTCCCTGATTTAAGAGGAAGGCGCTTGTGTATCATACCACTGATAAATGTGTCCCTGAAATTCAGCCAGCTATTTCAGAAGTGAAGTTCCTCCTACCAACAGAATAACAAGCAATCGTTGCTGCACTGACCTGGAGACTTGCTACCTGCATAAAGAAATTGTTCTGATTTTCAAAGCTAGAAGTAAAAGCAGTATGTGAGAATTTCAAGTCAAATGTGTAATGGAAACACAAGGCAGTGTTTAGAGGCACGGTAAGGCACTGAGGGGCTGAGGGTACATTTGATCAATAAGTTGCGCTTCACTGTTGCTTGCCCATAATCATTCATTCCCCAGAAAAACTGAGCTGAACATATGCTGAGTCCTTGACTTAAATTAATTCTGCTCAGATGAATGTACCGTACTCTACTTAAATATGTGTCATTAAGCACCTTTGACAGCTTTTTAGCAGGTGTTTAGCACGAAAAACAGATCAGTTGATAGAAGGGGAGAGATAAGGACTAAATCTAGTGTGGTGTGTTCAATGTCTATCTAGTATTATTGTGTTCAAGCCCAAAGTGGTTTCATTTAGGAGTGCTGCAGATATATGCAACACTCCAGCGTGCTTCCGACTGCTCTGGTTCACAACCTTGCTTACATCAAAGATAACAAAGGTAAATAATGGTCTCATCTTCGTCCCACTGGAGCCAACCACAAAACTCACATTGACTTCAACAGAAACAAGATGTGAACTTAAGTCTTCTCTAAAACTGGCAAACAGAATGGGGTACAAAACTGAATCCTAGAGCTGTAGGCTTTTTCTCCATTAGGATGTGAACTGCAAAATAAATTGGTAGCTATAACAAAAGCTATAGATGGGCAAACTTTCTTCTTTTTTTTTAAATCTGATTAGAAAATACGATCTTTGTTACTGATACTATTATTATCAAAAACTGTGAGAGTTATGCCTGTGGAGTGGAAGAAATGCATTTCTTGTATATGTAGCCTTTAGTAGTAGGTTAATAATAAACCCCACTTTACCATCCCTCCCTCCCTCTCTCCATCAAACCTATAGTATTATTTCCATTGCAATAGAATGGTTTTCACTAAAGCAAATTCAGTCAGAACAAGACGACAGGTACATACAGGTCCAGATCTGACTTACTTTGCACAAAAAAAGTCCTTAATTCAATTGTATGATTTATGGGAAATGAAATTATGTATGGTGTCAAAGCAGTGCTGTATGGTTAGGCTACAGCATCTGTCTATAGAATAGTATGATACTTATTGAAAAAACATTACCAAATATCTCTTTTTCACTACCCACTCAAATAATAACATGCTGCCAACCATAAGCACCATTTTTCTCTGCACATTGATTTAGTGGTATTCTTACAACTTTAAGATTTGGATTGAACATCTAAATCTGCAGAGTACTGATAATTCAGCAATTAACTTTAAGCTATTGTTTAAATCATATTTAATGAAAATAGTGACATATTTAGCTAAGAGTCTCTTGAGAGATCTGACTCACAGAGTCAATAAAAAAGCCAGCGTTCTTTTTGATGCCAAGAGAAGATGATTTTCTCTTGTGAGAAGGTTGGGATTTTTTTGCTGATCTATAAAGAAGTTGATATGGAAGCATCTATTACAGATTGCACCTAGCTTCTCTTTCAGTAGAGGCAGCTAAAATTTTCTTTCACTTACGATAATAAACATTGAATTTTATATTCCTGTAAATTAAATTAAAAAAAAACTTACACGATGTTACAAAATGGAAGTTATCTAAGGTTTTTATAAATATAATCATCAGTATTGACATGGAAAAATGTTTTTCTTTGACTAATTAAGTGACAGCAATATGAATTCTGTTTCTGCTACAAATTCATTAATGAGGCTTTGCAAGTGATGGTGTGTCTTTGCATTAGTAGGGGGAAAAAAAAGTGCGTGTACTTTTAGCTGCCTGTAAGCCAGTCTGATCGATGTGCAGCTGTATTAGCGGGCATGTTTGTTCACACTAGATGAAAGTGACTTTGTACAGACTACTTACTATTTTTGAGCCGCAGGACAAGTCCGTGAACTACTGAAGTCCTCTGTGGCGGTGAATTACTCTCAGTGTAAGTAGGAGTTTAGGCTGGTAAGAAATGATAATTTGTAAAGTCCTCGGTATTTTTTTAACTTTTTGCATGGGTTACGCGCATGTAGCCTGTTTATTCGTTGTAGCAAAGTTTTAGTAGCAAGGGAGCCATTCCCTTGGCGTGAACTATAAACTTGAACTGCTGAATGTTTCCTGTGCTTCCGGATGACCCATGCCAAAAAATCACTCCAGGCTCAGTCACTTTGAGTTAGGCAGGTCTTCTAAGTATCCCCATCCCCAAGGACGGGAAAGTCTAAATGCCTTTTCCTGTCTGTTGCATCAGCATGAGGGTGAGTCTCTATGAAAGCTCTACAAGGAGCTGAGCACCTTTTATTAAGGTTCAAGCAACTCTCTTCTCCAGTGCTTTTGTTGATTTCAGTAAGATGTTTCTACCTGTAAGATCCATAAGTATTCCGTTCTTAAACACACCTCTATCAATATATTTTACTTTAGACCTCTGAACTGTCAGTTTAATCCTTAAGGAAGTAATTTAGGAAGATTTGTTTTCAGTACTGGTGTCTTTTGTGAGCAAGTTTGTGGGGTTTTTGTTTTGGGTTTGGGTGGTTGGTTGTGGTGGTTTTTTTTTTTTTTTGTTAGATTCAGGCTTTTATGACCTAGAGAAGATGCTGGGCTGGAACCTTTGAAATTCAGTTCTCTGGACACAAAACCAGACATTGCATGACAGCTGCAAGGGAAGTTCCCTTATTCTGCCACTTTCTGGGGCGGTAAGGTTGTCAGCTTTTTGAAACTCTCATCTTGGCTCTGCAATAGTGGAGAAAAAAGCATCGGTGGTGAGGAGTTTTTGTGTCAGATGCAAGAATCCTTGAGGATTTGTCCTAAAATCTCTGCACTAACGTGAACAGCCAGAGTTCTACCACTTTTGGTCTCTGAAAAACTATAGGGAATTAAAACTGAAAATTCAGGAATAAAATTCTCTGATAGCAGATTCCCATTCCCTGTGTCCAACCAATTCCACACATGAGAAAGAAGCCTTAAATTGCCTATGAATAAAAAGTGAAACTTTGTGTTATCCCTAATGAAAAAAATGTATTTAATCATTGCATTTTTTTAAATACAGTAAGAAAACTGTATAGCTCCAGTCAGCTTAATGGGTTGAGATGCATCTGAAAATGCTAAAGGGAAAAAGCCAATAAAGAGGGTGCGACCTGGATATGTCAATAGACGCTGTATTGGTAATACCACGGAATTGGTAATACCTCAGGCAGCCCTGCTCTCAGTGCCTCATCTCCATCTCCTTCCATACCGCTGATCTAGCTCACCGTGCGGGCAGTTGGTGAGCCTGGACCAGGAACTGGTCTATGTTTTAAAATGATCCTTTACACTCTATTCTTTCCTTGGCTATTTTTGGAGGAATACGAGGATGAATGATGGGCTGCTCAGGATGGCACAACAAAAAAAGTTGTGAAATGAAGTTCTCGGGTAATCTGTGTCTCTAACAGGAATAATCTATTTTGCAACTTTGATTTAAGTTGCCACAGAAATGTGGTTTTTTCGAACAACACAAGTAATCTCAGTCTGTAGCTGAATACATATTTTACCAGGTTAAGACAAAGGTCTTATCTGAATTTTTTCTTCAACAATGTTGTGGTTGAAACAAGAGTTTTCCATTATACTTAATCTAGAAAAATGAAGATGTTTACATAACTTCAATTTTTTCCATTCTGTGCACTGAGATAGCAGAGAAAATAAGCTGTATCTAGGCTTTTCTATAGATTACATCAAAGTAAAATGTACTGCCCAGTCCAGCAACTTGGTACCCAACCACAGCTAGCTGTGCCCACTGCCTCTCTCAGCTTGCAGCAGTGACTTTAAACTATGCAAATACAGCAGCGTGACACCGTACAGTATCAGGTTGTGATGTCTGTGGCTATGCAAACTGTGTTAGTGTGAATAATAAGGCCCGGTGATTCAGTATTAAGGTATATAAACGTCATTCATTATTTATCTGGTCTGTGATGCATGCCTTCGTCGGGTAAAGGTTTTTTTTTTTTACTATTTTCAGGCTGCCAACCTGAAAGGGCAGGCTGGGACCATGGGCTTTCCTGGGCTACTCTCACGTTCTTGAGAGGTGAATTCTGTATCTTCAGCAGCTGCCTTCCTTTTTCATAGGCCATGCCTTCAGATGATGGAAGTGAGAGTCTGTTTCTATCCAAATCTGCTCCTTGCTGGATGAGGGTACATTGTAAGCTTCAAAGTGTGGGAAATTCCTCTAATGTCACAGTGCAGACTTAAGCTGAGGAAAAGAGCTTGGAGGCATTTTGTTTAATTGATAATGACTGCAACAAGCCAACTATTTGAGTTAACCTTGAAAGTTTCTTGCCTTGAAAGTTTAACCTGTTTCATTTACCAAGTAGTAAACCACCAGAGTGAAAAAACCACACCATTTAACTTCTAGCTATTTGTATTTAGGTCTCTGCTAAGGTAGTGTTATTGTGCCTCTAGAAATAACCAGCTGGATAGAGCTGCTACTTCCCAAGGAGTTTCTACAGACTTTCTTTTCAGCTCCCACAGATGTTCTTGTCGGGATACAATATAGAGAAAGATTTCCAATTTTTCCATTCAATGCATGAATGTGTTGCTGTTTATTAAAGACGACTAAATCACTGTATTATATGCCAACTTAACATCTTTCAGGAATTTGGTACTCAGTTGCCTGTTTGACACAAAGCAGTCACGCAGGAAATTAAGAATAGAAGAAGTCTTAACTTAATAGTCCCAGATCCACTGAAAAGGGGAAAAAGGGAAGAGAGCATACGATCATTTGAAACACCAGGGAAGCTCATCCTCCTTCTAATCAACATCTTTCCCTGCAGCTCAGGATGAAGTGAAATGTTAGCTTGGTAATGCTCAAGCTACACGCACAAAAATCCAGGACATGAAACAATAAATCATCACTTTCCTTGCAAGAAAATGATAAAAAGCATTTATCTCCCTAGGAAGCTTTCCACAGCAGTATCAATTTGTTTGTAGTGTATAGATTGTTTGTGATGGTGTGAACTTTGTATAAACACGGGGAAATGGCTTCGTGTTACATCAATATTTTTGAAACATCCCTCTCGTCAGATGATTTGTAAGCATCTCCTTCAACGCTTCCTGACTCCGAGACGAGCTGCTAGATTTATCTTTATCCTGTCGTAGATGCTTTCTGCTGCCTGTTGCGAGCAAGCTGGAAAGTCACCGTGCCCGTCCTGCCCCGTTGCCGGCGGCGGGCTGGTGTCGCCGCAGCCGCCCGCTCTCCCCGGCTGCAGCCCGCTCCCCGGGCGAACAAAGCAGCCGCCAAATCGATCGCCAACAGGTGCTGCGCGCACACGGGCGAGGAACTTTCTCTGGGTTATTACTAGGAGTTTCCTAGGGGGAAGAGATCCCTCGGCTGCAGGGGACAGAGCGGCGCCGGGGGAAAGGCAACCACCAAAAAAAAAAAGAGGGGGCCGGAGAGGAGCTGGAAGAAAGTGTCACCCGCTTCTTCCAGGCAGCGCGGGGCTCCCGCGTTTTGGGACAAAGCGGCGGGAGCCCGCAAAATGTGGCCGGCTTTGGGGCACGGCGGGCAGCCCTCGCCCTGAGGTAAGGCACCTCGCTCTGCCCCCGCCGGGCGCGGGCAGCTGGGCCGGGGCACCCGCGCACCCGCACCTCCCCCGGTAACGCCCGGCCCCGGCCCCCGCTCGGATCGCCCCACCTGCGGTCGGGCCGCCGCCCCGCAGTGCTGGCCTCTGCCTCCGACCCGCCCCGGGGCCGGTGCGCGCGGGGGGGGGGGGGAGGGAGGGAAGCGGTGGGGGCGGTTGTTTAACCCTTTCCCCGCCGGGCGGCTCCGGAAAGGGCCGAGGCGGCGGCGGCCCCGTGAGGCGCGGCGCTGTGTCCTGTGCCCGGGCGGGGAGGGGTGGCGCAGGGTGGGGGCGAGCGCGGGGCGGGGGGGCCGTGCGAGCCGCTTCCTCCTTGCCCAGCCCGGCCCGGCAGAGGCGGCGGGAGGAGGAGGAGGGCGCAGAGCGCAGACATGGCGGCCAACATGTACCGAGTGGGAGGTATGTGGGGACGCGGCAGCGCCCGCCCGGGGCCGGGGGGCCCCGCGCCCGGCAGCGGAGACGGGGCCTGGCCGGGGGGCCCCGCCGAGCCGCGGGCTGTGCGCGCCGCGCCGGGGTGAAGAGAGGCGCACCGGTCCCCTTCGCTTGCCGCGGCCAGCGCCATAGCCCCGAGAGGGGCGGCCAGGCCCGCCCGGGCGGGCGGCGGCAGCCGATCCCGGCAAAGGGTCCGCCGAGCCCTCCGCAGGGCGGAGGGGGAGGACGCAGGTTCCTCCCCCGCCAGCCCTGTGCGCCGGGTGGGAGGCCGGCCCCCACCGCCGAGGAGGAGAAGGGCAGCGCCGCCCTCCGCGGGGAAGGGGGGAGCCGCGCCGCCGGCTTCCTGCCCCCTCACCGCGGCGCGGGCCGGGCATGGCCTCCCTTCGCGCCTCGCCTCCTTCCCCGGCGGGCGGCGAAGGGGCCGACCGGCGGGCCCCCGGCCCCGCCACCCGCCGGGCCAGCGCACCGCGCCGCAGCAGGCTGGCTCGCCTGCGAGGCGAGCGAGGGGCGGCCTACCGGGGCCGTGCGCCCCCGGCCCGGGGGCCTGCTTTGGCCCAGCCCTGCCGCCGCTGCGGCCTGGCGGGCCCGGGCGGCGTGGCGCGGGCAGCCGGTGCCCGCCCCGGGGGTCGCCCGGCGGCGCTTCCCTCCGTGCCGTTCCCTTGCGCCCGCTCCCTCCCTTTAACGGCGGAGTTTCTCCGCGCCTTCCTTCATCTCCCGGGCATAAATAATAAATCCGGCGGTGTAACCGGGGGATTTCTGTCAGCTTTCCTGCTCACCGGCGTGACCCTTGAGGAGTGCGCTGGGACGTGACTGCTTGGCTCGGGGCGAAGGGGGGGCACTTAGGCGGTAAAAAACCCAGGGCAAGCGTTTCTCTTCCAACCCCTCGGCCTGTCGAAACAGACACCGATAACTTTCCGCTTCCTTCCCTTACGGAGTGAACGTGGCTGTGTTCCTGGCGCCGTGGCTCAGGTGCACGGCTCACGCTAGGTTTTCAGTACTTGGAGCTCGGAAATGGCTTGCCTCCTCCTGCTCTCTCCTCAGCAGCCTGAGGTGAGAGGGAAGGTGCGAGGAAGTGAGGGGTGATAGTGGTTAGTTTGAATCTCTTTCTACTTCTGTTTTGAGATCTGCTGATATATCCACAAGTCGTCCATCTGCATATTCCTTCATTAGGGCATTTAGATTGTAATCCCATCAGCCTTTACTCATGAAAGTAATCCTTCTCTGAGCAGCGCTGTTGAAATCTGGATAGGGTTTGCTTCCTGGGTCATCAATTCTCTTTTTTTTTGTTGTAATCTTAACAAGCAATTGTGAACAATACCCAGAGATCGTAGTCTTTCCTTAGAGCTAAATGAGCTACCTGAAAGTCTATTCCACTGTAGTGTGGTGTCAGAAGCACTGCAGAAGTTTTATACATCATTGTGGTCTCCCCATCCAATTTTTTAAAATAAAGTTTGCAAGGTGCATGATGCGGAAGTCAAATATGAAGTGTAAAGCGTGAGTAGCATTTGACTTTTTGATTCGATGTGGGTACTTTTTGATTTGATGAAAACAAGTTTTGAGAAAACTGTTGAAGGAAATGCACTGCATGTCAATTCTTTGTATGTTACATGGGAGCAGCTTTCAGGATATGAGTAAACTTCCATATACTCTATGAAAATATTTTTATATTAATGATGCTCTAAGAGATTTTGTCCTGGAATAACCTCACTAACCCCATGACTATTACTGCTTAATATAGTTTGCATGTTACTGAACAGAGATGACAACAAAAGCAAGTATCATAAAATGTACATTACTCATTTGGATAACTGTATTACCACATCACCTGATAATAAATACGACGTAGCATATCTTACAGAAATACTTATCTCCGTAATATAGAAACTCACTTGAGCGCTTGATTCTTAAATCTTCCCTAATCGATTGTGAGAAACCGCTACTTTTATATCAAGATTTATGAAGTGTGTGGATTACTGAATTACAGTGTAAGCTCCAACACAAGGCATTTAACTTTATTTCAGCGTGATTGTTAAAGCGCGTGTAGTGCAGTCATAACCAGAATTTAGGAAAAAATTATGTTAAATCTCAGTACAGAAATACTTCACTGTCTTAACGTTTACTGAGAAATCTCAGCTTTATAACAGCTTATAGCTTTAGAAGAAAATTTTTGCACTAATAATGATATGCTTTTATGTATTATTTTTTGGTATTTCAATATCTTTCCTTTTTTCATTGCAGATTATGTTTATTTTGAAAATTCTTCCAGCAATCCATATCTTATTAGGAGAATTGAAGAACTTAACAAGGTACACAAGTATCTAAGATTCTTGCTTAACCTTTGACAACAGTCAGTGCACTTTTCAAAAACTGAGAATGATTTCCATCCCATAAGATTACTATTGTGGTAGAATTTTCTGGTGTTTTTTTGTTTGGTGGGTTTTTTTTTGTTGTTTTTTAACTTTCTTGAGATTTGCTATGTATTTTGTGTATGTTTCAGTTACAGAAATCTTGCTGTGTGATATCCTGTAATTCTGCCCTGTTATCTAAGGAAACACGCAGTTGATCATTCCTGGTGAACAAGAGTACTCTGCTGTAAAAATTTCCAAACCAATCCTATGAACGCTTGAGGAAAGGAATGAATTTAGTTGTCTATACGGTGATGACAGTGTGAATCCATCTGGAATGATAGCAATCATGTTGTGTGTCTGCTTTCGCATATATGTGTAAAGAGCTAGTAGGTACCAGTGATCAAATAACAGAATCTGTGGCTTCTATGGCTGTTTATTGCTCTGCTTATTGGCAGTTGTGAATGAAGGACAGGCTTTTGAATAGAAATAGAAACTGTATTCTCTGTCTTTATCCTGAGTGTATTTTTGTAAAGAATGGAGGCTTTTCAGAGTGTCATTTTGGGGAAAGCATGATTATTTTTCTTCGTTCTTGTACTACTAAGAATGGTGTGGGATTTATTTTTTTTTTTTTAGCGTGGCATATTTTTACTATTTCATCAAGCGGTATTAAAACTTACTGATACTTTATGTCAAAAGTTTATGATCAAAATGCCTATCGTGATGTAAATAACGATAAAGATTTTTTTTTTCCTGTGGTTAGAAAGTAAATTAAAAAATTGGTGACTTGCAAATGGTTTTCTTCTTATTAATGGAACATAACACTATTCCATAGCAGACATCAATCACATTACCTGTTAGTGCTATCCAACACAACATCCACTGGGCTTGTGCATGGCAAATCATTTTGGACTTTTATTGGAGAAGAATATTTTTTATTTCCAGTAATTGAAGTGATTCCAATCATGTTCTGAATGTAACATTTGTTATCTTTAAACTGCGTTGCTATAATTTAATCTTGCTCATGAATGGTAGAGCAGAGTCATGTATTGATTTCTTTTTTTTTTTTTTAAAGAGAATTTCGATGATATAGTCCAGATATCTTAATTGTGAATTGTGTGCTGTCATGTGTTAAAGACTTTGAGCAAACACGGAGATGTAACACAAATATGTAATGAAATGCTTTGGTTATCGTAAGATGCTTTCTTTATTTGGTAAGACACTTAATTAAAACATGGCACTTTTCAATGCCACATCTTGAGTTTTAAATAAATAACTCAAGGTAATGAACTAATTTTGTACTTTTCATAACAAGAAAGAGGGTACAGTTCTTCAAGTATTAGTAGATTCTTTACATTATCAGGCTAAAGAGCATGATCCCTGTAATGAGTCATGAAAACAACTGTGGACTAAATAGCTCTTTTATCTTACAAGCTGCAGTGAATTTTCAAATAAACCATGTTATATTAAATATGATTCAGAAAAAAATGCCAGAGTACTTTGAAATATACATTTCTATGTAAAGCTGTGTTACAAAGAAATGTTCACAAGCTTCTAATTCTTAAGGATTCTTATGTTAACATAATACTGGCATTATGTCTCTAAATAGCTGAATAATACATAAATTCTTAGGACTAAATAATTATAATCAATACTGTTATCTGATCTGAAATTGATATTGGCCTGTGTCAGGAAGTTTTTATTTATTTGAGTAATTCTGTTGATTTCAGCCTGACTGATCATGTGAGAACTACTAATATAAGGGAAAATTGCAAGCAGAGGGCATTTAATTTGTATTACTCAGCTGAGGAAGGATACATTCTGACTTGATTTATCTTTCTTTTGTAGACTGCCAATGGAAACGTGGAAGCAAAAGTGGTGTGTTTTTACAGGCGAAGAGATATTTCCAACAGTCTTATAATGCTTGCAGATAAGCATGCTAGTAAGTAGATTGTATAGGGCATTTTTTCTTTCTATCACAGCCTGTTCAGTTTCTGCAGCTACTTAAAATTGCATTTCTTTGGCATGAGGAATAGATATTTATATTAGGCATTAATTAATATCCAGTTAGATGCTTAGCATTATCTGATACTGGCCCTGCTCCTAGTAGTTGTTTCCAGGACTTGAGTTAAGCTGTATTAAAGTGATTGAAAGTCTCCGTGTGAAAAAAAAAAAAAAATCTTTTTTCATCTGAAAGATACAGCTATATTTCTTTTTTTATATCAAAATTAAATTTTGGGTGTAAGTCAATTTAAGCTTAAGAGTGTTCGTGAGGATTTGATTTGACTTTTTTAGTTAGACATAAACACATATTGCTTACTTTGAAGAATGAAATGGATCATTAGAGACTGAAAATCACTGGAGATTGTAAAGTAGCTGTTATGTGCATTTATGATAAATGTAAACATTAATCAGTAAAATAATAGTAAGCATCATCTCATTGGTTTTTCAGAAAAGCAACAAGTGATAATGGGGGAAAAGTCCCATTTTCATCTTGAACTTAACTTTTTTTGGTAGCTGCCATTTGTTCTACAACTGAAACACTATGTTTTTCCATAACTTTATAATTAAAAATATAATTCGGAAGACAAAAACAGAACCTAAGAAACTGAGATGTTTGAGAAAAATAGTTATTTGCAAAATATTGCACTCATGTTTGTAAATACCTGAAGTGTTAAAAATGTCAACATCCGGTAAATTTCTTGCTATATACTGTTAAATAACATTTTGATTATAAATGATACTTGAGTTTTCAAAATGAATATGTAAATAAGTGGCATAGGTATTATAAGTAATTTATCAGGATGGATCTCTTCAAAGACATTACCTAATGCTATATTTTGTGTGCAGATATATGATGGAGTAATTAGGCGCTTAAAAAAAACACTTTACAATTTGTTTAATGTCAAATTCTGATAATTTTACTCATATAAGTACCTTTAGTGAAGAGAAACAGCTGGCTTTTGTTTTATTCTTTCATTGGTCTTAAGAGAAGTGGAGGTGATTTGAGTATATAGTGTGAAGTACTAGCTTGTTTTTTTAAAGAAGGGAGGTGCGTCTTGCTTATGTTCTAAGGGGATGATTTATTTAAATGCTTTTCTAATATAGTTAGGTAGACTTCATAATTATCAGTGACCTATTGTATGGTAGTCTGCCCCCACAATCATTACTGTCTTTTGAGTTCTTCCATATGAAATGTATAGAAACATAGAACTTTTAGTGAGCTTCACTAAGCTTTCCAGCACATTTTTTTTTGTTTTTCTTTTCTAATGGAGGGGGCAGGGAAGGATGAAAAGGATAACAATTTTAGTGGAAATACAATTTTTTTCATTTGATTTTTAAAATATGAATCTTTGTAAATTTTTTTTGGTTGGCTTATTCTTTAGAAAAGGATGTGTTAGTTCTGTGGGCATCATTTGATCTAGAAAGCGTGTAAGATTTTTCTATTTCCTCTGTGAGTTTTAGATTGCCATTTTGTCAGCACTTTGATATAAAGGACTTGTTGACAGTCTGCTGCTCTTCCACTATAGCGTACTAGGGGTTTGTTGGTGTCAGTAGAAGTACCATGGAATCTTCCATCACATTTTCTCTATGGAGATTTTCTTGCTGTTTTCTAGCCAGAAAATAGAAATGTAATTTCTAGCTGATTCAACAAGCATCTTTAGAATGCCTCTGTCTCACAGGTCGTAACTCTTCTAACCCATCGTTCTTATGAATTAGGTTTCTCTGTGGACGTTTTCTCTGTACGTAATGTTTTCTTTCTGACCAATTTGTGGAATCTGTACAGCTAAGTTATCTTACAAGATATATATTTCAGTTAGCAGGGGACAGCACATAGTGAAGAATTCGTGTAGCTCATACAGCAGATGTAGATAAATGTCAAATCAATTTAAATATTTTGATTCTGGAATACCACAGTGTTCTGTTTAAAAATATGATGTATGTAAACAAAATATTTGTTTATTTATGAATTGAATGTTTTGGGAATGTTTTATATAGCTAAACATGTTGATGCTTCAACACTTCTACCTGGTTTGTTATAAAATAAATGCTAAAAGATACGAGTTTTTTATGGAATGGAAATGCTAGTTCAGTCACTGGTTACTCCAGTGTACGTGTCTAGAGAAGTCTTTGAAGTATAAGGTCTGCTTGATCTTTTCTAATGACATTTTATATTGCTAGCAATTCTTTTTTTTTTCTTATAGAGAAAACTGTCCTGAGTAATGCACTTTTGAAGATTTTGGCAGGTGGGGATTGGGTTTTTTTGGGTGACACTTCAATTTCTGAAGGTTGCGTTTTGTGATGTAGGTATAGTCCCATTTAATAAGAGAAGAAAATAGCTTCGTAAAAAAATATTTTGGAACTTTAAGAACAAATTTTCCATAACTTGAAAAAGTTTCAAATCAATTTTCAAAAATATTTGGGAAAAATGGAATGATGTAGGTCTGTGACACTATCACTGGTAAAGAGTCAATGTACTGTTTTTTGAGGGTTTTTTGTGTTTGTTTCTTTGTTTTTTAAGATGTCTTCAAAAAAGTTTCAGGATACAAAAAAAAGGGGGGGGGGGGGAAGATCGAGTTTTCCTTAGGCCATGCTAAAATACTCGGGTACAGAGGAATTCCCTTGATTTCAAAACATCTGACAGTAATCTGTGAGGAAATTGCATTTCGTCCATTTTTTCTCTGGTGTTTCTGGTGGAAGTTAATTTAACGAGCATTTTTATTTGTCTAGCTGAATCATGTATGATGTCAGTCTAGATCTGGGAATAGTTCTATTAACTAACAGTAGCCACTGAAATGCAGGGGTTTTGAATGTTTATGGGCCCTTGAAGACGTAACATTTTTCCCCCTTTAATTTCTGTTACGATAAAACAGAGTGTCTGATAAGGCCAGCTTGAAGGCCAAAACAAAACACTGGCCAAGATCAGCTTCTTGATCCTATGCAGCCTCCTAAACTGAGTAAGGGAGTTCTGTTGGGAGTGTAGCACCCACCAGCTCTTAAGCTGTAACCATTACCATAGGGTCGCTGCGAGGGGGTCATTCTTTTCTTTGTGCAGCAGAGTAAGGCTTACTTTATGGGGAAAAGAAGGAAAAGAGATCAATAGAAGACAACGGACAGTACAAGAGCTATTGCAACAGATGACTGAAGTACATAAGCAAATGAACTTGGAGAGCTGGGACAAAAACACACAGCTCGTTAAAATGGGTGAAGCAAACATAAAGGGGTGGTATAGAGATGTTTTCTAACCAAATGGTGTGATTGAAAGAAAAATTACCAGCTGTAGCTGGATCTATAAAATTCAGATGATCCTTTATTTAAAGTGGAGTTGATGTAAATATTTTAGGGCAAGGTTTTAATACCTGGGGAGGGGAGACTATACTAGCTCTGTACCAGCACTGGGTTTGGGTTACAGTGAAGGGCTCATGTTCTCTATTTCCTCCTTTTGTAATAGATTTATGCACTATTACTTTCTTGAACTGGAGTAGGGTGGCCTGAGTGCGTGATGACTTTTTTTTTTACAGTTCCTTACATTTTAAATTCTTTTTCTGGTCATGTGCTATCACGCAATACTATCTCTGAAGTTACTCTCTTACTGCAACTCCTCAAACAGCTTTTACCTAGTCACCACCTGGGGAGGATATAAAAAAAAATTCCTGTTGTCAGAGGCCTTTGTCTTCTGATTTATTACGAGAGCTTGCTTTGACTTAGGTGTGCTGAGCTCCTGACTAAATGCCCAGAATTTTTCTGGGCCTATGATAAAGCCCATGCATTATGTATTTTTTCTCATTAACAAAATTGATGCTCTTGTGAATGAGACAGTAGTCCATTTAAAAAAAATCTGAGGCATATTGGTTTCAGTGACCGAGAGATCAAAGATAAAACTGATTTTTCTAGATTACAGAAGCTGTAGTCCAAATATCCTTTTTTCAATCTCAATTGCTCCTTGTAGAGATGACTTACTGGCTTTACTTCTCATAGTTGTGCATTTTTTTAGGACTTTTCTTAGCCTTCGGCTCTTGAACAG
This sequence comes from Calonectris borealis, assembly GCF_964195595.1. Classification (NCBI taxonomy): domain Eukaryota; kingdom Metazoa; phylum Chordata; class Aves; order Procellariiformes; family Procellariidae; genus Calonectris; species Calonectris borealis. The sequence continues at coordinate 101,139,665 of NC_134314.1, read as the reverse complement.
TCATGTTTCATGTCACATTGCTTTGCAAAATGGTGTTTTTGCTACAGAATTTTTCTACACGATAGATTTCTAGGAAGAAAGGAAGAGTCCTGCTAGTGATCTAGTGATTCCTGTTGAACAGTTGGTGTCTGTACTCAGTTCTGACCTTGATATGACACTGATGTACTGTGATCAGAAACAAATCAAGTATTCTCTCGGTACTTTAGTTTCTTTATCTGTAAAGTAATGGTCTTATTAGAAGTTCTTACTAAGGTTGGTGAAAAAATATTTAATATACCGATATGTTTTTATAGCTCCCATTAAAAGATCTCAAAGCACCTTACAAATAATTACCCTAAAAACTAAGAGTTTATTTTGTATATTAATACCAAGAATGTTCCAACAGTGCTGGAAATGGTTTGATCTTACACAGCAGCTTTGCTGTTGTTGAGCTCTCTTACTTTTATGTGAAGATGCTTTGTATTTGTGAAAAAATAACAATTATTTTGCATATTTTCAATCTATGTTAGTATCATCATAATTGCCAGACATTCCAGATGCATCCAAGAGAATGAAGCTGTTAACATTCCATCTGATTTTTGGGAAGCATTTTATTTCAGGAGAGCAGCAGGCTAGCAGGTAGCATAGAAGATGGCAAGAAAATGAGCTTAACTTGAGAAATATTGTTTGATATATTTAAGAGTAATGCAGATTACTCATTAATATTCCCAAAGATAAACAAAACTGAAATGTGAATTCCTTTCATATGTCATCAGTTTTTTTAATATACGGTTGCTGTTGCGAGTGGTATTCTCAATACTCAATTCCAGGAAAAACACGTGAGAGTTTTTCCTGCCCACTTCAACAATTGAAGAAATACAACTTAGAAAGTTTCATTTTTCAGTATTTTATTCAAGTGTACATAGAACTGAAACAGGAATGCATTCAATCTATAAGAAGATTATGTGTGTGTGGAGACACTGAGGGTTCAGTAAAGAACTCCAGAGTAAAATGCCTAAAACCCTTTGTGTTGTTCAGTGTTCTTTTCTCTTAGTCACATATTTGACTCAGTATAATTCAAAACATTTATAATCCAGTATTACTGGGTTATTTTTGTCCAATCGGATGATAACACAACCAAAAACTTGGTGGTTTTTTTTTTGTTGTGGTTCTTTTTCATCATAGTAGTTCTTGTACATCAAACTAAAAAGCTGTTATTCATAAAGGGTATAATGTTTCTTTAATCACAATCTCCTTTCTAAAAAATCACTTTAAGATGAGAGACTTTTCCTGTTACTTAATTCAAATCATATAATGTCTTAGCATAAAAAGGATCTTTTGGCTGGAGATTTTATTTGAAACCTTAAATTGGCTTTTTTTGGTCCCATTAGTTCCCTTGAATACCTGTTGTCTCTATAGCATATGTTTAGTTAAAAGCACCTTTGGTCAAATCAATGTGAGAGACAAATGCTAATTCTTCCATTGCATATGACCCATTTTCTCCACCTTAATAATTTTAAATGTTGAAATAATTCATACTTTTTTTTTTTTTTAATCGTGGTGAATGCTTATATTGTTATATCCTCCGTACAGCTTCCAGGGAATAAATTAAGACAGTTTATTTGCTCTACTGGTAGTGCTAGTAGAGATTGGCATCTATCCTACAGGAAAGGATGCTCAGAGGCAGAGAGGGATTTTAGTTACTCATTCAAGGGAATTGATGTTTAGAGAGCTGCCTATTTAGCAGGTGGTCCTTTGAATGAAAAGAAAATCACTGTATTGCATTGGTCTTGTTACAAATAAAACAGAAACAACACCTTTTGGGTCTTATTTATGGTAACATGAGTGCAAAAAAAAAAGAGATCTTTAGAGCTCAAGAGTTCAATTGATTTGTCTCTCTAACAGTATTGTGTAAGTGGCTCTTCCGTGGAATTTAGTGGCTTTCAGAAGGTTTTCTGTTAGGTTATGGTTCGTGTTTTAATTGCAGTAGGTGAGAAGGCCTCTTGCTTGCTTGCTGTTAAGAAAACAGATCTGTTGATATTACCTTGTGATGAAGGATACCATTTTTCTGGATGTTAGGTAGGAGGGAAAGGAGCTAAGGAGTGGAAAGGCAGAGCTGGGAATCAAAGATAGGAGACTCTCTTGGAGCATTTATAAGGAAGAAGAAGGCTTGGCTGCTAGATATGCCCGAGGAGTGGGTGAGCAGACTTGTGTAACTGGTTCAGTGAGGTACTACCTTCTTAATCTCAAGGCTTCTGTAAATACAAACTAGTGTTTGTTTGCAGCGTAGTGTTGTGTGTCTGTGTGTCTCCATCTGTCCCCCGTGAATACTGAAGAATTAGGACACAATGATTTTTGACTTCCCATATCTACCCTCTTTTCATTGAGGAAAAGACAAGTCTTTCAGAAGTCTGTGAGCAAGCTATCAGAAGACTCTTGGGTTTGCTTTGAAGATGAGGTGGTGAACAGAGACAAAACCAAACACAGTAAGCCGAGAAAGTTTAGGAGAATGGGTTCCAATGGCTCTTTTCCTCGAGACGGGAATTTTACATGTTGTACTTATTTACAGTCAACTAATAGAGACATCTAAACTAAGCACTAGCCAATTCAAGTATGTTATGTTGCTTCTGGGTATCCTGAAGTCTGTGATGTGGGTGAGGCACACCCTAGGAGGACCATTTAAGGATGATGCAGATAACAAATTCTTTAATCAGTGGCAGAGTAGCTTTTATGCTGAGGTATTTTTATATTAGTGTAACTATCACTTTCACTGAGAATGAGCTTGAAGAATAGGGGTTTTTTTGTGAGGCAGGCATGACCTTTTTGATCTCTTGAGACAAGGGAACATGAAGTTTTCCTTAATTTACCCAAGCGAATGCCTTCAGTTGTAATTTATTTGGAGAGGGGGAAAAAATTCAAAACTTCCTGAAATAGAGTAAGCCTTGTCCAAAATTACACCCTTGTCACCAAGGAGAAACTTGTCTCAAGGCTCCCAATTATCCTTTTTAAGGGCGCTTTGGGTAGTCTCATAAATTATGTGTTTTGTTCATTTTATTTTTGTGCAGGAACTGCATACTTGTGATTTTTTTTTCCCCTCAACGGTAAAAGCAATAAAGAAGCAGTAATGAGGAGCTTTTTTCTTCTGACAATGTCTGAATCTTCTTTTTGTGAATGACATCTTAGAATTAGTAGTTAACTGTAGTGTATATTGTCTCATTAACAAGTTTACTGTCAGCTCTAAGTATCTCGTGGAATTATTAACTGCTCTGCCCGTTCAGACTCTTCCTTTGGTGCAGAATGTCTTGTTAGATTGTGAATGTTAATGATCTTCTGTTAATGGAGTGAATGGATTTCCAACTAAGTTCATAATTTTAGGAGTTCTTAGTGCTGATGGAAAACTTGCATAAATTCATTTTTTTTTTCACCTGAATATCTGTGATCTGCGTTTGGGTATGTAGGATTTTGCATATATAAAAATATTGTCCACTCTATGCCATTAGTTGTGTAACTGCATCTGAATTTTTGCATGAACTAGCAAACTAGCTCGTAGCTGCTAGCTTCATCTTTTGGCCTCTTAAGAATAGATTTATAATAGATTTATAATAGCCATACCTAGGGTTTTTTTTTTAAATTCAAAAATCTTATTTTCTGAACACATAATTTAAAAGGCTTGAACACATTGCTGCCGATCTCTGTGAATGTAAAAACAAACTAAAACCAAAATCTGGATTAACTCTGTGAGTTTGCTGTGGAGAGTGGAAAGCTGCAAAATACCGGTTCATATTTATGGTTAAAACTATTTAATAGATATCTGAAATTCAGCTTTTATTTTTATTACTTAATTACTGAAATAATTGTTTAGTATGTTTCCTCAGTAGGGAGGGACTCAGTGGGGTACAAAAGAAAGTGACGCTGTTTTGAGCTCTACTCACAAAATAAATTCTTCATATTTGAGTTATTGGAAGGTGACAGCATTCACAGAAAACTGCCAAGGCATTGTGCGTTCTCTGTTTCCCTGTGTTCCTTAGGATTTATTTCCCCATAGTCAAGTTTAAATACGTGCATCAGTATTACCATACTTGTTCTGGCTTTCTTTTGCTTTGTGGAAAACACATAACTGTCATCTCTCAGTTGCTAACTTTTTTTTGCCTCCTTAATGTTTGTTAGTTGTGCAGGCCAATGATCATATGCTGTTTTCTTGATGACCTCCAAAATACTAGTAACATTTAAATTGATATTACTGATCATAATTTTTTGTTTCATGAAGATAAATAGAATGTTTCACATCGCCTAGATTTCCATAATCTCAGATGGTTCTACTTTTTTTTTTTTCCCTTGGCTCATAATTTTTAAGTGACTCTTCCCACTTTCTTCCCGGTGCACCCACACTGTACCAAAGCACCTGAGGCGTAGATTTTAGTCTACAAAAACATTGCTAGGTTATCTCTATCTTTAAGGCTCCAATTAGAGATGCATTTTACATCTTCAAAGAGTTCTCTGATAGTCTAATTGAATCAGTAATTTATATCATTTACAAATCTGAATGATGTAAACTCACTATTAATATAGAAAGACTTTTTTCCCATCATGCAGTGGCAGTTAAATGTATGAATCAGGGATCAGGCCTGATGGTTTAAAGGCTTACCAGCAGTAATTCTTGAATGTCTGTATCATGCATCATGCGGTCAAGTGAAGTCTGCAATAGTTGTCCTCGGTAATACTCATGCATGCCTGTAATGTCACACGTGATGATAGAGATGGAGCTTATTAGCTTGGGCAGAGCACTGTGAGAATGAATGTAGTGCTTCTTATCCAAGGTGATTCATGCAGTGCTGAGTATGTATCGCGTGAGGCATTATGGAAAAGGTAGAAGTAGCAGATAAGATTAATATGTAAAGTACTTCTGTGGTTTGTCTGTAAACTCTTTGAAATGTAGCCTGCACAAATAACAGGATATAGGCTCAAAGTTACCATATATGTTGAGTTTGACATGCCCTGAACTACATGGAGTATCAAAGTGGGTGGCTGGAATGGCTGTGCTATTTGGAGATGCGATTTGTCTGTTTGATCAATACTTTGTTTTTCCCCTCAGCTACTGTTTGTAACCCTATCTGAGCAAGGGAAGATTTGTAGTGTGAATCTTATTTTGATTCTGATTTTCTGCTACACAACTGCTTCTGCAAGGATCCTTGCAGAGAGATGTTTTGTACTAACGAAGAATACATCACTCCCATGAGCAAAAGAAGTTTGAGTGGTAAAAAGTGCAATTTTTTTTTCAGTAAAAGCCTGTTCTACAGTATCAAATTCCTAAAAGACTTTGGGGAGCAGTTCATTTTGACTGTCCCCCCTCTCTGAATCCAAAACTTGTTTGCAGATTTATCACAGCACATAAAATGTCTTCTCTGGGCAGATTGCGTCGTTGCTGGGCTATGCATAGAGCACTATGTATGCATACATTCAGAGGTTATGTAAGTACATGTGCATTTTCTACTTGTACAACAGGTTAAGCATCTATCAAAAACCAGCACAACTATATTAGCAATCTTCCCGTTTTTGATATGCTGGGTGATAGACTGAAATTTTCATTTGTCTGTTCTTGTTTCTGTGAAGGATTGTGACAGTGATATGCAATGCTGAAGAGAGCCACGTTTCAGTTTCCTGTATTAAAAGTGCAGCCTTGTTTTGGCTTAAACCAGTGCAGAAATTGTTGGTGTTGGCAGGGGTAGTGACTTGTAACCTAGTCCTACAGGGTACTGTGACCCTTTGCTATGTGACAGTTCCTTTAGGCCAGATCCTTTGACTGATGCTGCTGTCAGAAGTGAAATCCTGATACTGTTATTCTCAGTAGGACCTTAAGGGGCCAAGGACTCAGTTGCCAAGTATCATACACAAAAAAGGGCTTTGATATATGGACAGCTTTTATATTTATTTTTGCCTTTAAAGGGTGATGAGCTTCATATACTTTCATAATTCTCTTCCCTTTTTTCTGTTTTTAATTTTTTTCTTAATAAGAGGAAAAAAACCCAGGATCAGAATACTGAACATTCAACACGTATGAAGTGAATAAACAATGGTTTTTTTATATTTTACTTGATACTATAACAAACATGGTATTTGAATGTGTTGTCTACAAAAAAAAGTACTGAGAGTAGAAGAAAAACTTCATTGGTTTACGTGACATTTATTTCCATTTATTTAAAAAAAAAAAGACAAAAATGGCATGTATTAAAGATTTGACTAGTTAATTTGACTAGTGATATTTATTCTTATGCTGCTTTGTTTGTTTTTTCCCCATCGGCATCAGAATTAATAACTTAAAAGGTTTTAATAATTTGAAGTGATACATATAGTCATATCTCTTTATATTTTTCTCAGTTCATATGTATTGTTCCCATTAATAAGAATCTTAAGATCTCTGTGTATGCATCAAGGAAATAATATACCCTGGAAGATAAATCTCTAGCATAGCTGAAGATGGAAAAAAATGAACTTTTAAGTCTTTTACAGACCATCAGAGTGAACGAACTCCTCTTCCTGCTTGTCTCGTCAGGCCTATAAACAGAAAAGCTTTCTTACTTTGTGGGCATTGAGCAGACGTTATCTTGAAAAACGTTCTTATTTTAAAATCCTGCACATAGAGTTTTAATGTGTCTTGGTTAAGTTTACTCAAGAACAGGATACACAAATCCTTTTCTTTCTTTTTTTCCTACTAATTCTTTCCTCCCTGCAAAAAATCAAACAAAATTCAGCCCTTCTGGAATGAGATACTGTAGAAGATAAATAATTTGTGTTTTATAAGCAGAATCATGTGCCGTTCTGAGTAGGGGTAGGAAAGTGCTTGTACAATCTGTGCCTTTTCGTCTCTGCCAACAAATTTTGAAAAGCTGTTTACCTACTATTGAAGATGTGAATTGTATGATAGAAAAGCAGTTTAGATCTCTGAAGGTCTGTGGTTATCATTGTCACATAGTGAAAGAAAATGCCAGTGTAGATCTTAAATGTGGACTCTGGGTTCTTACAGAAAACTTAAGAGATATTTGGTGTGCTTCATTCTCTACGTGTTTGGTTTTTTTTTTCCCCAAGTATTTGCACTGCATTTTGTTAAGCAGAGGCAACTATACGATTTGTTAACTAACTGGATCAGGCACACCTATTGCCTATTCTGAAGGAAAGACCATCTTGTTTTAAGATATTATGAGCACGAGGTCTATATGGAAATGGTGAAAATGCAAGTGATGGGAAAATCCAAGTCTCATGAAAATGGAAGATACAGATCTCCTTTTTCTCAAAATCAGGTCTAATAATTATTCATGCAGGTTACATGGCATTGTTGCAGATAGCTTTTGTATTTCTTGAGCCAGACAATAGATTTAAAAAATGATTTCTTGGGCAGTGTCAGATTCCCCGTGTGCACTTTTGCTCTGTAGGTGGTCTGCCAGTCTGGATTTGAGGGTAGAACTAAAACTTCCCACTTTCTTTCCCACCACAGCTCTAAACGTATTTACACTTTGGAAAAATTACTAACTGGCTTCTTATTTAGCTGATGTGCTTGATACCAGTAATTGGACATTGCAAATATTCATCATATTGCAAATAGCTGTGTCCATGGCAGAATTTTGAGTCTGCCGCTTGCTGCTACTAACAAGCTGCTTAGAGAAACACTGGACAGGGCTGTTGCTCCACACAAGCTGCAACAGGTTGCTACAGTTCATACAGGTGTACGTGTGACCAAACACACTTTGAGCCCTGGAACAGGTTATTTTCTTGTTTGGAAGAGTTTGCATTTGAATTAGTGAGACAGAAACCAGGTAAGGAGGGAGAAGGGGGAAAATCTAGTTTAGATTTATGATACAGGATAGTCAACTCTTTCATCAATGCCTGCATGTCATTGTTTTCATGCTTCTGTGGGACCCTTCTGTTCTATAATGTTGTCATAAACAAGTTTACAGTGCTGAATAACAGGCTTAAAAAAGTAGTGTGTTTACTCTGGCATTTATTCATGTCGCATTTAATTTATTAGGATATATTTATTAATGTAGCACATCATGGTTCATACTACTTATGAAGGTAATCCTTCTCTGCCTTCCACCCACAAGCTCCTTGCTCTCAAAAATCTCCAAAAACAGTTATCCAAAAAACCATCAAGTTTTGGAAGGTAGAGTTTTCTGGTAATGAAAACTGTGATAGTTTTAATTAAATATTTTAGCTACAGGCCTATGATAAACATGAGATAGTTACCCAGTTGCTTATAACTGACTGTCGTCCTGTGAATTATTATTATTGTAACATGCTTGGAAGTACTCAAAAAAAACTTTTGCGTGATTTTAGAAATAATTTTTATTATTGGAGAGTAGGTGTGGCATATTAGTTCTTAATGGTTGTGCAGTGTAATTATTTCTTTTGTTTTGTGACCTCCTTTAGAAAAATAATGATGAGGTAGTGTGGAAGGATCACCTGGATAATTGTGTAAGAAAACTGGCTACGTGTTTATCTGTGGTGTCCGTTAGGAATTAAAAGTACACCTGTTCCCTGTAAACACAACCGATCAGTCTTTTTTTTTTTTCTACCTGCAGAATTGCTCGGATCCACAATTTAGGTAGTAATACGCTATCTAAATGACTCCTAATCCATGCAAATTGTGCTTTAGGTTTCTAATCCTATCTGACGGTAACAGCAAATATCAAATTGCTGTTATATATTCTAACAGCCATCTGAACATTGTGCTAACAGACGTGGTGTAAGTAGAGCTAATTAATTCAGCTTTGGTAAACACTTTCTCAGTCAAATTGACAGTATAACTATGCACAGTCTAGCTCACAAAGTTGATTAAACTGCCTTACTATAGCACTAGAGGGTTAAATATCACAACTAAGTTAGTACAACACAACGTGTGGCAAGAAGCGTGACGCAGATGAGCAAATTGGCCAACTGCTCACCTAAGAGAGCTCTTCATTCACAGTCTGAATAGAGTTGTTCAGATGGTTAGACTTAATGTTTATCTTTCGTACTCATTTTGGCAGTAAATAGATTTACTCCCTCTCTCCCAAAATCTGTATTTATAATTCTTACTGCTGTAGCATCTAACTGCCAAATGTGCACTTGATGTTTTTGCCACAACAGCTAAGCTTAAGAGAGACTTACGCACAGCCATCTTTCCTTTGATGTGTGTGGTAAAGTTGCTGCTGTTCAGCATTCTCAGCTTTTTTTCTGTAGATTCTAAAATATGTTGGTGATACCTATGATGTGTATAGGTTTTGGGCTGAGTATAGAAGAAAAAGGTATACAGGAAAGGAAAAAAGTTTAGAAGCTGTTGTGAAAGTAAGGCTTAGTGGCATTCTTTGAACTGAAATTTACACTGACCTAATATGATTTTAAAGGTATTTTAACAAACTTAGTGAAACTTCTGTAACTCTACAAATCGTGGTAGTGATTTAAATCTCTCCATCTAAGCTTGCATAAGCCGGATGCAGCTAAGCTGAGATATGGTTTCAAAATTGGAAGCAATTAAGTTTAAGAGGTAGGAAGTTAATGCACCTCAGGTTTTGGTTACACTGCTGATTTAATTCAGCGTCGATCCATGCTGCTTTGAGAGGAGTGGTCTTGGTTTTTTCCATCATGTCTCCCCAGTTTGTGTCTTTTATTCCTGCTTTTTTCTTTTGTGCCAGCACTAGCATTTTTGGTAGGCACACCAGGCCGAGGAATTGGAATTGGTCTGGATTAAGGGAGAACTAGGTGAATAAAAAACTAATCGCGTGGTCTGAGTCAGAGGGTGGTGGTTAAGGATTCATACTGTCCACAGGGATCTATACGGGGACCTGACTTTATCAGTGACTGAAGCAGGCAATGTGGTGTACTGTCATCATGTTCGCAGGTGACACCACACTGGGGCGGATGACCAGGTGATACGCTTGAGGGAAGGTCTGGTAGTCAGGGATTCCTAGAAAGCAGGAGGAATGGTCTGTCGAGAACCTGAAGATACTCAGCAGGGACAAATGCCAAGTCCTGCACCTGGGAAGGAAGAGCCCCTGGCAGGATACAGGCTGAGGACAGAGGGGCTGGGGGAACAGCTCTGCGGGAATGGCCCTGGGGGTGCTGGCAGACAGCAGCTCCCTAGCAACGAAGTTGGCCAGCAGCATCCTGCACTGTATCACCAGGCGCATAGCCAGTAGATTGAGGCAAGTGATTATCCCCCCCGATTATTCAGCACTTGTTGCATCACTCACTGCATCCAGTTTTGGGCCTCTGATACAGGAAAGTTCCTGATAAATTGGAGCAAGTTCAGCAGAGGCCACAATGTGGGCGCTTTCCCTGCTAGGAGAGGCTGCGGGAATTGAGCCTGTTCAGCTTTGAGAAGAGGTGGACTCCCAGTGCCTATGGGGAGGTTATAGAGAAGATGGAGTTGGGCTCTTTGCAGTGACTAAATTGAAGCAAGAGCTATTCAGATCCTTTTTCACCATGATTAGTTTGCTGGAGAGTTTATGAAAACCTCTGTCCTTGGAGGTTTTCAAGACCCAGCTGAATAAAATGGGCTGACCTCACAGCCGAGCCTACTTTGAGGAGGAATTTGTATTAGAGACCTCCTGAGGCCCCCTTCCAGCCTGAACTACTCTGTGTTTCCATGGTTTTGTGATCCAGCCAACCTCTGGCTGAACGTAACACTGTCAGCGGTTTGGTGGCAATAGAGAGAGAACTTCCTTCTTCCTTTTAAAACTGAAGATTTACTCCCTCTCCCTGAAGATAGCCTTCAGTATTTAAACTAATCTCTCTTACTTTCTGTTGCAGTAGACGAGGGGAACGCATGGTGGGTTATTTTGACTTAGTTAAGGAAGAGTAATGTGTTAGAGGAATTTAACTTGTTTGCTAGCTGATGATTAACCACAGAGTGGTTTGAGTCACATTTAAACCTTTAAGTGTCTTTCAGGATTTATTTTAGCTATTTTTAAACCACTTTATATTAAATGGGTGTATTGTGTTTCTAGAGACTTGCCCTCAGTTTATTTTGATTTTGGTTGTAAAAACAAGCAGTTCTTCCTAGTGGCAAGCTTGAGTCATCACATTACTTAACTATAAATAAAGACACTGTATACGAAGTTTAGGTGGCATGGACAGTTGTCTCTTCTTCTCACGCTCACTATTAACAACACCATTTTCCATCAGTGAATCCCACAAATTAAATGGAAGGGGGGAAAAAAGAGTTTATCACTTTTTTAAAAGCGGTAACGCATATGTAAAATCAGTGGGGATTATGGTTTTTTCCCAGTATCCGTTGCTTGCTTGTCAGTTAAGTCTTATTTACATCCGAGGGAAAAAGGGTAAGTCTGTAGAACTGGCACGGAAAGTATCACCAGATCACTCTGGTTTTCAGGATCAAAGTAAGTATTTACAATTGCTGATTAGAAAGCCCATGCATAATAAATAGACCTAAAGCTTTAAAAGCTCACTGGAGATGCCTGCTTTTGCTCTCCAGGATTTTTCCTTTAAATAATAAATATTTCTTGTAAACCAGAAAAAGTACTACAAAACAGCATTATCTTAAACTTTGGCCAAGACCTAAAGGGGATTGTGTCATTTTCAAAAACTGATTGTATTCATCTTTGTAGTCATACCTAAGACTTTCAACATATTCCTAAGCTGAAAAATTTTAAGGTGAATTTTGTTTTCTGACTAATCTTGGAATGATGAGGCCTGTGTATGTCATCACCGTATTGCTCTATTAAAATACTTACTCACTCTGAGCCATTGTTTTATTTCTCTTCCTGAGTGCTGAAAATGTGCGTAGCTTAGTGCTGCGTTATGATTTCCTATAGGTACCTTCCATTTCACTCTTTTTGACAAGAATAACCTCTCCTTGGATGGCAAATAAAATTTCACATGTGCCACAAATCTGAGTCAAAAAGGTGAAGAGATCTCTAAAAGTACTGGAAGTTCTTCACCGCTTTTCTTCTGATAGGTGTTAAGGTCTGATCTGTGCAAAAACCTGGTTTGAAGGCAGCTATCTAAAGGTTTGTTGAGATGCAGAATTCTTTGTATTGCCGTCAAGCAGATTGGTTTTCTGTTTGTATTTGCCATCAAGCAAATTTAGTTTTCTCACTTCTTTATGCTATCCAGTGTTTCCTTCCTAGGTACCTGTTTGTGTTACTGCTGGGGCAAACTATTACTTGTATTTCTAAATGCTAATACTACTGTTAGCATTGTTTTTATAATGCTGAAGAAGAAAATTATAAAATTGTCCTGGTGATAAATTATATTGTATTAAGAGTGAAACTGTTCTGTATCTGGCCATGGTTTGTTCTACTTACTGTGCTTGTCAGATCATCAGGAGTAAAATATATATATTTCTAAAAATACAACAGAAAAAGTAACATTGTTTCATGTTTAGGTTTGGAGTGTTTTGAGATGTGTGTAAGAGACATTTAATTTCAGCTTCAGGCTCTTGGATCAACACTTTTTTGGCTTATGTAAGATTAGTACAATAAATACACAATTCAAGTTTTGGTTTTTTTTTTTAATTGTTTTTTAATTTAAATTCTTACTCTGAGGGAGCTATTAAGATACTTGAGCATAGGTGTCTAAAGCCAATTTAAACTTTCTGGCATATCATCTCTGGCACATATTCTCCTGTGTTTTGTGCCGTATCTGCAGTTGGATGTTTTGGATATGTCAATCTAAAATGGCCCCAGACACCTGTGTTTGGATGCCTAGATTGCTTTCTAAGGGACTGCTTTTTGTCAGATGTTTTCAGGTGGTTATAACACGATTACCTTGCTTTGATATTTTTCAGGAAGGAGAGAGGAAATAAATAGCTAACTGAGAACTTTGGACGTGTAGGATACTACAAGCAGTACATTTATTAAAAAAACCCAAACAAAACCAATAAAGCAACCACTGGCATGTCTTAGTATTTTAAGAACAACTTTGAAATACAAATGTAGCTTGTAATGGTCACTTACTGTAATAAACAGTTGTAGATATTAATTGCTTGAAACATAAACCTTTTAACATTAACTTCTATTTTTTTCTTTAATTACTTGCTTAAGTAAAAAAATGCTTTGCCTTTGCACAGATTTTTTTAAGCTTTTTTATTGTTAGTATTATAGATGCCAGAATAATTCTGACCTGAGTTGTGGTCTGACTTGAACCTGTGTCAGGTGAGGCTGTGGGGTGTCAGGCGAGACTTGGGGGGGGTGTCTTGTTTTCATTTTTGTTTTTTTTATTCTATCTCCCCGCAAAACATGCCAAAACAAGGAAGCTGTCTGGTGGGGTCTACAGCAAAATAGACTTAAAGTGTATGGAATTGGGTTTGAAGAAGTTATATCAGAATGTACTGTTTTATCACTTCCGTGGAAAGAACTATTCGAAGTGGAATGAGCTACATGCAGGCATGATTAAAAAAAAAAAAATAAAATGAAGTGTTGCATTTGGAGCGAACTGTGGTTGCCAGGAGGATACAGGCAGGCTTCATTTTGAGATAGTGTCTGTAGGTTGTTTGTAAAAATGGCTATTGTTGGAAGAACGGACGAGGTGATCTGTTGTAGGGAGTTATGTGAAATACTATCTAATGCTGAGGTTTTGTTTTTTAATTTCTGAGACATATTTTATAAAGTACACTGGGTTTTGCAGCTGATGGATAATTTAGCAGGTAGAAAATTGCCTAATCTTAGAGAAGTTATTAAAGTGTTTGTATTTTTGCATACAGTATTCACGGAGACTTTTTGTCCTTTCTGGGAAGCTAGAGGAAGTATAGATTCCAGTTCCACATGTTCCAAGAATCCACTAGGAAGGCAGATTTCAGCCATAAAGATCCCAGGGTAGCCATTTTGGAGAGCCTGTCATCTTGTGATATGTTAGCAACCACTGTGAACATTGCTCTTTAACTCTGTATGTGACACTTTCTAGTATCTGCTTCTATTTCTTTCTTTATGTTCCCAGTTTGCAGTTGGTTTAAATCTTTAAAAGGGAATGATTTCCTTGGTTTTATCACATACAAGATAATACTAGAGAACTTCAGATTAGAGTAACTATAAAAGATAGTTTTCAACTGAAAACATCCTTCAAAAAGAATTATATAATTTACAATTTGCTGTTATAGAAGCTATCTTCTAGATTAAATAGTGCTGTCTTCCTTAAAATAGAAATAATTTTAAATCTTATTTCAATATGAAAATAAACTCTATTTGTTGTATCTAATGAGGTTAACATAATGGAAGCCAGTAGGCTTTTTCAGTTTTCTTAGACTGCTATTTGGTAGTCTTAGACTGCATTTGTGTTTTAGTAAATTTCTGTTCATAGACTTTTCCCCAGGACTTCTGTAGAAGTTCTAGTAATACCAATATCAGCAACAGAAAATCTAAACCAGAACTGGTCAGCAAGCAAGAGGCACCCCCAGAGAAAAAACAGATGAAAGAAGATGAAAAAAGAATGAGTAATGTTGTCAGGATTGTTCTTACACCTGTGTGAAAGACATCAACGCGTAGTAGAGTGGGAGAGGAGCATGATTTTTTAAAGAGTTTAAGTAGAAGGTATAGAATTCAAAATACTTAATATTCTGTCAAGTTACATAAACTGTAGTCTTGTTAAACTCACCTTTTCTTTGAAATACTAAGGGAGGTTGCTAAGGGGTGGGGGTGTGCCAGGTGAAATGGCTGCAACGGTGTTATGCAACAGAGCTAATTTCGACCTACGCTCTGCTTCTCTGCAGAAGAAGTTGAAGAAGAGTCTGAAACTACAATTGAGGTTGACTTGACTGATAAACAGAAACATCAGCTGAAGCACAGAGAGCTCTTCCTTTCTCGCCAGTATGAGTCCCTTCCGGCGACGCATATCAGGTAAGAAAAAGTAAATATCATTTATCTGTGTATTCTGTTGAGGTGAATTGCCTGCCAGTAGCCCACCTGCTTGAACACTTCAGCCTTTATCTTGCAAAAGGATGTGATGGATCACAGCTGAGTTGTGTCAGGTTGTCCCATGAGCTGCTTTGGAACCGCCTTTGGTTTTTCCTTCTGTTACTTCATGTCTGAGCCTTGGAAGGGACAAGAGTCTCAGAGCTCTGGCTTGCCAATTAGAACATCAGTTGATAATGTGGTATAAGGTCAGTCTGTTCCTACTTTGGAAGAGTTGTTTTATTAATTCTTCTGCTGGCCAGAGGAACTTTGACTGTTTTGTCTGCCCAGGGAAACCACAGATGGTTTTGGAAAGGAGGCAGTGACTCAGTGGTCAGATCTGCAATTTAGGGCTGCATGCATTTAAAAATAAAATTAGCCCAACTTATTTCAGTAAATGTGAAGAAGTAGTCGTGATTGAGTTTGGCTAAATGTTGCAAAAGCATTTCAAGTATTGTTTTAAATTGCCCTAATGCTAATGTAGGAAGAGGCTTGCTAAAGCTCAAAAAGGGTTTGTTGATTTCTTTCTGTAAATGATGTAAGTGCTCATGTCATCTCCTATTTAGCAGTCAAGCAAATTCTTTTTTGAGGGGGAATGATGTACCTAGAAATGGAAAAGGAAGAGCACAGTGACAGAGGGGAGCGTAGTAAGTGTAAAACAAGGGCTCTTACATTGCATTCTGAAAGAATTTTCATTTTCTCATTACATCCAGCTCCCCTCAGCCATTTCAGACCATAAATGACTAGAAGCTACCCAAAAAAAAAAAAGAAAAAGTGTATATGCTCCAATAGGAGAAACACTTTGTATGTGCATATATATTTTCTCTCATTGGCAAACGTGTGGCTTATCTTTCTCACTGCCAACATAAAATCTGGAAGTTGGAAATTTTTGTATTAATTTCCTGTGCTTGATTCAGCTACTTGTTCTCTGACTTTGCGAAAGTAATTTAACTGTCAAATCTCTGCTTCTCCAACTATAGCATAGAGATAATAATCCTGCGCAGTTTCTTTCACTTACTTTGACAGTTAGATATCGAAGTAAGGTGTTCGCTTCGTAGAGAGAAGATTGCATAGAAGAAGTAAATGTCTTCTCACCTCACAACTCAAGGAGCAAATACAATAGAGGTTCTCCAGTACACACGTCACAAAGAAGCCAGAAAAACACATGAATTCATAGTACATGCAGCACTGCACAGCAGGCGAATGCAGAGTTATGACTTGCATCTCCTTTTCAGAACAGATGAATGCTGTAGGGCTATACTGTCATGTGTTACTAAGACCTTTACCAGACGAATTCTGGAACAAGCTTTATGTAGTCTAATGACGTTTTAACAATCTTAACTCTATTTTAAAAAGAAACAAGAAGGAAAACACACTGCAAAATATTCCTTATTTAGCTTTTTAACTTATTAATGTTCAGATTCTGTGATTCTCAGTAGTTTTCATAACTTTTAATAATTAGCTTTTGCTGTAAAAGAGGATAGAAATGTTGTGAAGGTGGTACTCCGCCAACTTTCTCCCATCAGTACTCCAGAATATCCAAGGATAGCGATTCCACAGCCTCTCTGGGTGTCTGTTTCAGTATTTAACCACTGTCGTGGTGAAAATGTTGAGATATAATTTGTTTTGTTATAAATATTGGGATTTTTTGTTTCCCCTTTACATTAGGTGTCAGTATGCCATTTTAGTAGCTTTAGGAAGTGGTATAAGTTTTGGCGCCAAAAAAAAAGCCAGATTTAGAAAAGAATTAGAAGGCGAGTAGCGTAGTAGTAATTAAACATGGCAATGCTGCCTTGTGGACACAGTGTTCCTGCAGTGGAACGTATTTAAGAAGGTGTAATTGCCTAGCTCAGTGCAGCACTATTCTGGAGTGCTGGCATGTGGTACAGTGCAAGCTGATGTACTAGTTTGGGTCTCAAAGACAAGGCTTGTTACTTTAGTGCCTACTTGTGTCCTGGTTTTGGCTGGGATGGAGTTGATTTTCTTCCTATTAACTGGTATAGTGCTGTGTTTTGGATGTAGTGTGAGAATAATGTTGATGACACGCTGATGTTTTGGTTGTTGCTAGGTAGTGTTTACGCTAGTCAAGGACTTTTCATCTTCCCATGCCCTGCCAGATGTGCAGGGGGCTGGGAGGGAGCGTGGCTAGGACGGCTGGCCCAGCTGGCCAATAGACTGTTCCATACCATATGACGTCATGCTCAGCATATAAGGCTGGGTGAAGAAGGAGGGGGGGCGTTCGGAGTGATGGCGTGTGTCTTCCCAAGTAACCGTTACGCGTGATGGAGCCCTGCTTTCCTGCAGATGGCTGAACACCTGCCTGCCGATGGGAAGTAGTGAATGAATTCCTTGTTTTGCTTTGCTTGCGTGCGCGGCTTTTGCTTTCCCTATTAAACTGTCTTTATCTCAACCCCCGAGTTTTGTCACTTTTACCCTTCTGATTCTCTCCCCCATCCCACCTGGCGGGGGGGTGAGCGAGCGGCTGCATGGTGCTCAGTGGACGGCTGGGGTTAAACCACGACAACTTGTCAAGTTACAAGTGAAACTATTCCCTCTCCTATCTGCTCAAATGTGTAAGGATGGTAGCACCCCTCCAGTGAATTATCTCCTTCCTTCCTAATCCCTGCATGTTACAGATGCAGTTTTGCCAGGCATCATAATCCTCAGATGTCCTTGTAACAGAGATACACTGTCAGTCAGACTCACTGAGCGCTCTCCTTCGTTAGCGTCACACAATAAATGCACCCAGAATTCATGCAGATGGCTCCTGTAAGCAATGCTGCTCCCAGAGAGGGGCTGAGTGGAGCTGAAGTGCTGTGTACTTCAACTTGGGTTTTCAGAGTTTTGAGCATTACCAAATACAGCATTTTGGAAAGGCATGAGAAGGCACGGGGGAAAAAAATATTGAAAGTTGTCACAAAGGTGAAATTGTTTGCCGGTGTTGTAAAATTCATCATAAAACTTAGCACGTAGTGAAATGGATCCTTTGTTCAAAAATCTGCAAATGGTTATCTTGTTGGAGAGATGCACTGGGTTATCTGACTTGGGCTTTAAATTTATTTTTCATTCTTAAGATCTTAAGAGTTTATAGGTGATAAACACATTTAGATTGCTGTAAAAGATTGCATTAACTTCTAAGATCATTTGTAATTGCTTTGAAATTTAATACACAACTCATATGAGTTGTGTAGAAGAATTTATTTATCCATCAAGGTTCATCTTGCTATTTCATTATCTTTGCTTAGTTCTTGTTTGCTAATAACTGTGTTTCAGTCTTGGGGTTGTGGGGTTTTTTTTATTTATTGTTATTTTAAGTGTTTGGAAAACATACATAAGCCAAACATTCTCAGATGTCGTAATAAAATCATGTGTGAATTTTTTGGGCTGCTCTCTACTGCAATAACACACGTGCCGCTTAAATAAAAAAAAAAAAAGGAACACATTTATGCAAAGTAAAAAGAGGCTTGTATACAGACTATTTGACTAAAATCAAAACAGCTTGAGAGTGGAGAAAAGTTTCAAAGAGTGGGGCCTTTTGTGAAGGGGAAAGAGGATTTCAAATATATAATAGGTGTTTGGTTGCTATCATGTTGGTGATTTAGTTGGTTGATACAGTTGTGTGGGTTTTTGTTAAAAAAGTACTACTGTGTCAAAATTCTTTGTTAGTTACAGCAGGCTGACAAATGCTCATCTTGAGTAAACAAAAAGCAAAATTGCTAAGTTACTTCTGTTCAACAATCTTTCTGGTACGTTTGAGTTTGAATACAAGTTTTTAAGAGCCCTTCCCTGGGACCAAAGAAGAGCGGTTATGTCATGACCCCTTTAGTTGCTCTTTTACCTGATTCAGACCACACAATTTTGTGTAGTGACTGCTGACGTGATCCCAACCATTTGTGCTTGAATTAAATTGCATATTTCAGCGAGATATCCATGCGTGGTTGAAAAATTTCCAAGTGATGGATAATTTACCATATTCTTGGTAGTTTTATCAGTTGCTAATTATGTGTATTTGTACCACTCTACTCTTCTATAAGTGCAGAGATTCTGGTCACATAGTATTTTTTTAATACTTTTTTTTTCTGCTGGAGACTGTGTTTTCACTGAGTACTTTCTGCTTTTCTTGGACACAATTTCAAGATGCTGAAATTCTTGCTGAGCTTGATTTCTGGACTCAACATGGCTGTGTACGACACCTGTGCATTATGTGCATATTTGTC
Source organism: Calonectris borealis (assembly GCF_964195595.1). Taxonomy (NCBI): domain Eukaryota; kingdom Metazoa; phylum Chordata; class Aves; order Procellariiformes; family Procellariidae; genus Calonectris; species Calonectris borealis. Next base: position 101,120,590 of record NC_134314.1, on the reverse strand, counting down.
ATGGAGATTATTCAAATAATTGTAATAAACCTACACCCTAATCTTTAACGGGGAGTATTTATTTAATCTGTCATTGGATGAACAAAGTGGGTTTTGTATTTCTTAGAGGATTATATTTGTTGCTTGGCATAAGCAGCAAATTCAAGCTTTCTATATACCTATGGCCTTAATTCAGAAAAACTTTCTGAACTGTGATTCTGAAATCTTCAGTTCTTTCTAATTTATGAATCCTTCTCATACATACTGTCATGGTTTAACCCCAGCCAGCAACTAAGCACCACACAGCCGCTCGCTCACTCCCCTGCCATGGGTTTTATTAAAAAAAAAAACCAAAACAAAACCCAAAGCTATCTTAAGATGCTCTTGGCTTGGTTTGTTACTTCCATTCCCACACAGAAAGGACTTCATGAGCCTTTTAAAGATTGTGATTGCATAAGAACATTTTATTAAAAGCTGATTAATGTGATTGGGGAGAAGTTGAATATTTTTGCAGAAGGCGTGTGCATGTGTGACATTAAAAGGCTTCCAAATAGTCTGATAATGGCAAGAGTTCTTTAATTTTTATCAAGAAAATTGGAGCCTCTGCATATTTTTGCATGTAAGCGTACAAAAATGTGTACTTAAACTTCTAAAGTATCAAGCTATAAGAATCTTGGTTTCCCTCAGTTCTGGAATTTTTCCCTTTATTAGTTTAATACATTTTTACTCTCTTTTTTTTTCCTATATCTTTTAACATCATTCTGATCAGTAATGTAGGTCCAGAACACAGTGTCTTATTTTTTTAGAGTTTGGTGTTTTTTGGTTTTGTCTGTTTGTTTGGTGGGGTTTTTTTTTGTTTGTTTTTTGTTAAATTATCTCCTAGCTCCTGAGTAGACTAAACTTTGGTTCGTGCCACTTTGTAGACATATCAGAAAAAGTAGCATAAGTATGTGCAGTTTATAAAAACATGTAGTGCTTACAAACTGCCTATAAGAGTGTAATGCTTTTTTAGATGCATAATAAATGACTCAGTTTTATCATACAGCTTTCTTTATGCTGTGCTTTCTTCATTATCTCATCAGGACTCACTAATAGTGCTACTTCAAACAACTAAGGTATAGAGAAACACTTTTGTCTGAATGTGGGATTCCTTCATTTAAAACACACCGAATGGTTTGAAGCTCAAGTCAGATAGGGCAGGTCATTTTATAGAAGAAAATGTTGTGACTTTTTAAGGCATGGCACCTTAGGATTGAGTTGTATTACCTCAGGATTTCTAGTTTTGGCATTCTTGGCTAACTAGAAGTTTCTGGCATACGGGGGGTGTGCGTGTTGTGTATGCATTTATATACCTCGTGTGTGTGTGCATATATATGAGATACAAATTTTAGCTAGTTTTTAGAAGCTTACTTTGAACTTTATAAGCCCGATTTATTTTCTGGCATAAATCAGACTGGATAAAGAGTGAATCTGCTTTGCATAGGCATGTGCTTACCTGATGATTTGGATTGTTAAGAAAGGAATTCTTCCTTTCTGGATTGAGTTTATTTAGAGCAAAGGGACTTTTGAAGCATGTCTGATTTTTTTTTTTTTTTTTTGTGTGGTCTCTTTTTCTTTTCCAACAGAATTCAGAGAATTCTTACACAAATTAAGATGAAAATTTAATCTAGGCCAGAATCTTGTTTTCAGATGTGGTCAATAGCCAGTACTAGTAACAGTATAAGAAAAAGTGTATTTATCAGTGGAAGGTTGTCACTTAAATACCTGAAAATCAGTATATATTTCCCTGTAGTGACATAATTACAAAGTAGGAGTCTTTCATATGGTGCAAAACTTTAAGTTCAGTTGCATGGAGCGATGTGCATTGCTTCTGAGCTTGGCGACCTTGTAACGTCACACTGAAAAATCATTCCTAACCATCCTCCTGTGTTTTTGTTCAATACATGTGCATTGCTGCTGCTGTGCTAAAAGGTAACAAATTTTTTACTTCATAGCATGAATTAATCCCTAGAGGAAAAATATCAATGCTTTGAGTTTCCTACAATAGTTTATAGAAAGTATTTATATGGTTATGCTTATTTTGAGATATTAAACCATGTAGTTTTACTGTGCCCAGACCAAGAAAACATTTACCTCTCTCCGTGGTACTCAGTGCATTGTTCCTTCTACTCAGTGTTTTCTTGCAGACCCTTCTCAGCTGCAGAACACAAGATTCAGTCAGCAATGTAAACTGGAACAATATTAGTGTAAATCCGGTTTTAAGTGATGATGTGTTAATGCTTGTTTCAAATGTGTGTATGTTCATAGATCCATACATTTACCTCTTAAAATTTTCTACAACTGTTAAGGTAAGATCTTCTGGTAGAGTTGTTGAATGCTTTGGCTCTTCAGCTAACAATGTAGTAGTTTAAACATATAAACTGTGGAAGTTGTTACTGAATGCAAAGTCTCCTTTAATTTTGTCTTTTGTAAATTTGTTTCACATTGGGAATGCTTTATCCTGTTTAGATTGTGACTAGACAACAGTGGTGAGAACTATATAGAAGTTGGAACCTTAAGAATATGCAAAAAAAATTGAACATTATCTACAAATTACTTTTAAATCCATGTCAGTTGTGCATGATTGCTCCAAGAGACTGCCTTTAAATCTTACCAACTTGGAGTGCTCAAAATCAGCACTCCAACTCTAATTAAGATTAAACTCTGAATTTTTTGACTAAAAGCCACATGCAGCATAAAAAGCCTGGGCCATCCATATGATCTATGTATATGTTTAGATGCCAGGCATTTACTGGTTCATTTAGATGTACATAAACCTTTTGCTGTGCATTCTGGTTTTAATTGTATTTGATCGAGAGTGTGTTAATCAGGTAATACCAAGTTTATTAGTCTCTCTTTTGGCCACAGATACACAATCTTGTACTGTTTTGGAGGTTGGTATCCTTCTGTTGGAGACACAGATCCCAGTAATATTCACCTATCAAATGTTTTTTGTTTGGTTGGGTTTCTTTCTCATGTTTGAATCAGCTCTGTAAATGAGCAGAGTTAAACTCAGGCCAATTAAGTATGAATCAATACAGTGCAGATCTTTCTTCTGTCAATTCTAGATATTGATTGAATATTTTAAAAGTCAAACTCTAGTTAGGGATCTGTTGCAGATTAAAATCACTATGATGATGCTTTTATTTTCTTGTTTTTAGTGTTGTGCAATAGCTTGCTTTCCAGCTGTAAGTATCTTTGTAATCTGGAGAACTTGAAATTTGCTATAAAGACTTGGGTACATGTCTGTTAGCATCATTCTGTGCCCCTTAAACTGTGCTTAAAAGTAAAATACACAAGTACTCTTAGTATTGGCTTCCCATCACTGGGGAATCAATTTCATATAATTAGCAGAAGCTCTTCGGACTCCACACTTCCTAGTCTGTGGTTTGGTGATCATCATTGCAATTTAGACTGCTTGTGAGGGATCAAGACTTGGCTCAAAGTGGTTGTTTTGATTGGAAATCTTCAAAACACTTTCCCATTTAAGACAGTTTAGGAAAAACCTTTTTTGTTTAAGGTAGCGCTCTCCTCCTCTACTCAATATTTGTACCTTTTTTCCCCTTCTTTCCCTTTATGCTGAAAATGGGAAAGGTTACTCTTGAGTTCTACTGCTGCACAAAACCTTTCTACCCCTCTTCATTATGCACCTTCTTTTTAATTTAATCTCTGGTTGTCATTGAAGTAACAGCATATGTTAAAATCAAATCAGATTTTCCTCACAAGCATAATATTTCCTAATATTCTCTCCTGTTATTTTATTCTCAGGCTGTCTAGCTAGTGACTCACACTTCTGTGTTCCAAATCTCTACTGAGACCAACATTTCTTGATGAAGATCAGCAAGAGACAATTGGTTTATCTGTACAAAATTGCCCAACCTAATTCTGTCATATTCAGGAGAGCAATTAATAATTGTTAATAGCAGAATTTCAGAGTCTGTGGTGTCATGTCTGCATATATTGTTTTCTTTCTTCAACTTGTATCTGAATGACCAGTGCGTATCAAGTTTCATTGAGTTGGTGGGAACCCAGAGCAATGAGTTCTGAGAGTTCTTACACTGCATCAGTCTCACCTAGGCTGCATCTGCGTTACAACAGGGAAATTACGTGGCACGATACCATACCCATGAGGTTGCCTTTTCCACTCCTATGGTTTGTCCTGGTTAACAGGCACTAACTTTTGTTTCTTTTATAATTTCTTTCTGTAATTTTTGTTTGCATATCTCCTGTCCCAAGAAATCCTTATTAAAATAAGATTTGTATCTCATGGGCTGTCTTACTCATCTGGTGAAAACATGAAGAAATAGCCTGCAAGAATAGCAGAACAAGAATTGTAGAACTTTCTGCTGGTTTAAAATTAGGGGCTGTGCAGAAACAAACAAGGACTTTAAAAGATCAAAACAGTTGCTGTTGATTTCAGTTCATTTTGGTAGTTTTAAAAGATCAGTGTTTGCATGAGTTTTTTAAATTTTTATTTAAATTTAAATACATAAAACTGTATTTTTAATGACTTTAAGAAAAAACTTTTTAAAGGGCAATTACCCAGACAGTGCAAACAAGAAGTCTGATTTCCTTCCCCCCCAGATAGGCATTAAGTGTATTTTCTGGAGAATTTGGTGTTTTGCTCCAGGTAGTTTAACCAGGCTATATTGAAATCTTTTCATAACATTGTCTTCTATAATAGTCTTGGTACCACTTTTTTCCGTACTGCTTAAATTCTTGAGCTGGTTGTCGTCGTCTTATGTATTCATCATAACAGGTTAGTAAGGGAAGTCTTGTTGTAACTCTCCATTCTAAATATTGATCGTTGTCATGGTCTTGTCTGAATTATGTTCCCGCATTCCCTGAATGAATGTTTTTCATTCCTCCATTAGGTCTCACTCAAACGTGGTGCTTCTTTGTCTTTAGTTTTCAAGGCCTATTAGGTCCTATCTCTGCTTACTCTCTTTGAAATCTCTCCTTCAGGACTCACATACTAACTGACATCTCCTATAGAGTGTTAATTTTCATTACCTCCTTATTGAATTGTCCAAGAGGGTCTTATCTATGAGTGTCTCACAAAGCTGCCGTTTATTTTCTAGTTCCTTCTCTTTATTCTCCTTTTCTTTGTTCCACAGTAACAAAAAAACCGAACAGAAAAATAGCTCCCCAAAATGGAGGGTGTGTGTGTGTGAAATCCTTATGTTCACTGCACTGAGACTTCTACCTGTCATGATGACTAGTATGTCTTGCCATTTCCTTATAATCCTCATGAGCATTTCTGTGTTTTGCTGTTCCGGTTGTAAATGGTTAGCATTTTGGTTTTGGCACTATATGGTCCTGACTTTCTGCTAGAGCTGTTAAAGAAATCCTTTTCTACAAAATCATTAAGGCATTTTTCCCAAAGTAGTATTTTAGAGTATTTTTGTGGAAAGTGTTTGAGTCTTATTTCTATATTGCAATAGAAGGACTTCACTGAAGTATGGAAGTAGGTTGTAGGTGTGGAAAAATAGGTCGTTAGGCATCCCTTAGCTGATGGGTGTAGATGATCAGATATTGTCAACCTACTGGTGGAGTCACCCGAAAGATAGAAAAAAGCAGACAAGAGCTTCTAACGAATGGGTGCGAAGAAAGGTGTAACATGTGAGAACAGCTTTCACATGGTTAATGCTTTAAAGAAAAAAGTTGTAGCTCTGGTTCCTAGGACAGGGGAAGCAATTGAATCCTGAGTGGTTTATATGATAGAGGTTGGTAATATCATGAGCATATATATAGGGAAGCTTTGTTGTCTCCTTTTACTGCAAGATCTCTAAATTACTTTTTATTGCTGACTGACTTAATACTATAACAAGTTTTGTTGGTATTGTTGTCGGCTCAATGGAAGAACTTTTTATTTGTGACCAGTTTAAATACAAAGTACATCTAAGAGCAGAAAGGATTCTGAAGGGACAATTTCATCTCATACGAGTTAAATTGTAAGTGGAGACATAAAAGCTAACTTATTTTTTTGTTTGCGGTTATTTGTACATTGCTGAGGTATCTGAAACTTTCCCTCAACATTCATACATGATAAATTTGCCCAATTCTGTAGGAAGTAAAACTAATTTTTCTGAATATTTTTAATTTGAGAAAAAGGTCAAAACCAGATATGTAATCTTAACATCACTGAGCCCTTCTGATGCTGTTTACTAGTAATTCACCCTGTTGATATCAGTTAAGTTAAGAATGCTGCTTGGTGGAGGAATCTAGCTTAAATCAGAGAATCAGAGTCAGGTAAGAGGAAGAAGGTTTCATATCTGAAATTCCATTTCACGAAAGCTGGGTAATTCTTTGTAATTTTTACCTTAGTTTGGTTAGTTTTTGTGACACGTTTCAGGCAGGAGACTCCACCGATAGAACAATGAAACTATGGCATTATACTCTACCAGTCTAAATAATACTCAAAACTTTCAGAAATCCTAGTGTATAATCTTAGCAAAGTATGGTTTTATTTCGGTGTGTAATTGATCTTACAATCTGGTAAATGCAGTGTATATTTTCTTTCACTTTCCTTGTCTCTGTAGGTAGCTAGCTCCCCTTTTTTTTCCTCTCTCTAGGTTAGAATAGTCAGATTTTATCCTGTAATACTGATTCTTTATTTGATACAGCTTCTTCTGTCCCAATTATCTGAAATTGTTTAAAAACATTATTGAACGAAGTTCCAGAACACTGAGGAGAAGAATATTACATTTAAATCCAGAGAAGCTCTGGGTTTTTAGATACATGCCTTAGAGAAAGATCTCCAAGTCTTGTTGTAATGTGGTTTAAACCACATTAACTTTCTCTCCAGCGCATTTTGACTATTAGTATTGGAAGAAAGGGTGAAGAGTGCAATGGTGGGTGGAGAACATTTAGGGACATACCACTGCAAATCTGTATTCACTTAAGTTATTTCCTAGGCATTCATGATTGAGAGATGCCAGAGACAATATAATGAGCTAGATGCTTGGTTCAACCCACTAGACCATTTACAACAGGCTGAGAGGTTTTTCCTCTGATGGAAAAAAAAAAAGAGAGAAAGAGGAGATATATAAATGGTAGGCTTTTGTGTGTTTGGTAAAGATTCTAAATAATTTGTAATAAGGATTTCAGGTTTTTAGAGTATAGAAACTGGTAACTGTAATACAGATAATTTTTTCTAATTTTGACTCTATGTAATTTACCTGTTTTCAAATGCTTTTTTTCATTTTAGCTTGTTATCTACTACTATACGTCTAGTATTGTCTTTTTTGAGACTCTAGTCCATGTATGTGAGATTGCATATATGCATATAAAATGTTACTTGGGTATGTGACTCCAGCCATTAGATGGTTAAAATGCTGTGCAAAGAAATGTGATGTCAAAGAGACATTCACTCACTTAGAAGATGTGCCGGGGGGTTTAATCTTACCTCTTAATGAAGTAAAATGAAATTTTTAAAATGGCCAGCAATAAGGTATAAGGTCAGTCAATAAAATACTCTTGCAGTCGCAGTGACACTGAAAGAATGCCTCTGCAATAATTGGAGTTAAATAAGGGTAGGCTGTAGTGGAGAGGGAGCATACTAGAGGTATACGGAACAGAAGCAAACTGGAAAGGTAGACCCCTGTTTAGCCTTTTACACTTAAAAAAACCCCAAAGTCTGTTCAAATAAAGTTGACAAACTGACTTCATGGTACAAAATATAATTAATTTTTAGAAGTGAATATTCTGGAATTATCAAGGCCAAAAGCTTCAAAAAACCGTCAAAGACATGGTCGAATATAGAGAAGGTTTCCTAGTTCTCGACTGCAGGAGTCTTTTCCTCTGCTGTTTTGTATTGTGCTCAGGTTTTTCTTGCTCATCTTCCCACCATTTCTCTTTGTTGGTGTGGTTCTCCTGACAAATACGGAGATTAAGAGAAATTCAGGAGGTTATATACTTAATGAGTGGTTTAACCCCATCTCCTATGATGTGCAGTGGTAATGAATAAGACATCAGCTGGGTATGTTCGCTTAATGATCAGCCATTAACAATTGGCATTTAATGCTTATGGTTGAGCTTAACAGTCAACATTCATTGAAACATGAGCTTTTTACAGTAAGTTCTTTGGTGTTATCTTAAAATCAAGGAGGTCTCTGCAGACAATTATCTTTTCTGTATTTGTGTGCTGGTCTGTTCCGTGGGAGAAGATGGGAGAAGGGTGTTCTGGGCAGAGGTACTATAGCCATATGTATAAGGTCACTGGAACCTCCTGGAAAATACTGACTGAACTGATAGAAATTGAATAAAACTTAGGTGCATGAAATACAAGGTAAGGTATTTAAGGGGTAATATGTAATATATATAGTATATGATATATTATTATTAAATGGTAGTTCAGTTAAAAATGATAGCATAAAAATGCCAGTTGCCTGCAAGATGATTCAGCACACTTAACATTTTTCATCCATATCTATGAGTGTTTCTTTAAAATACCATTTGTTAAACATAATTCCGCAGACTATTTGCAGAGAAATTGGAGGTAGAGGAATTTGAGGCCAAAGGAATGTTGGGGGGGCGAGAAGGGGATGAGAGAGAGGGGAAGAGAAAGCAGTGGGGGTAGTGCGTCAAACTCCCATTGCATTATCTCCATGTGTTATATATGGGCAGATCTGTACCACTACTGAATAATGGGAAGCTTTCTACTGGCAGCCGGCAGAAAAGTGTGGTTGTTAGCATTTTAATGTGGCCATAGAAGAAATGAATAGAATTCCATGATTAATTATTAGAAATAATTCCATTCAAAAAAGAAAAGTACTTTACTTTCACAGGCCATTGGTAAAACCTTGTATTGTTTCTAGTTTGGGTTATTTGGTTTCAAATTAGGCACTGAACTTACTGGAGGTGAGTCACTTGGAGGTGATGTTTCATTCATCCAGGCCTTTATATTAATTCTATGTGTATTATTGTTTGCCATACTACCTGTTGTTCCTTTATTGCTTTTCTATTTCTGAAACCGTTTTCCAGTTCTACAGAAATCTTATGTATTTGAGTGCCTGGGTCAGTACAGCCATTCATTTTGTTGCTTTGATGTTAATTTTTGTATCTTAAAAGTATAGCAAAGTGCATTTTACTATATTTTTAATGTAAAAGTTTAAAGTATGTCTGGATTGTTCTGTTGCAAATAACTTTCTGATTTAATAAAAATTTGACCTTTTTACAAAGTGACAGTTCTCCCTTATGTTTGTGTAGGGGAAAATGCAGTGTTGCACTTCTGAATGAGACAGAATCTGTGCTGTCATATCTGGAGAAAGAGGTAATATGTGACTTCTATTTGGGTAAATATTGGGATGGGTTTATGGTTTTTTACGGCTGTATTTTTAATAAATGGGCAAACAAAACTTTGAAAGTTTTTTCTTGAATGATAAGTTAGAAAAATTATGTTGTTGAAAACACTTTTAAAAATGTTACTGGATAAAAACTTAATTGACCCTCTTAATTAATGGTTTTATTATGAATATGGTTGTATTTAGAAAATAATTAATTTGAAGTAATTCATATGGTGTCTTACAAAAGGAAACTATACAGACTTTTTCCTGTGGCGCATAGTTAACAGGGAATTCACATTTTTTTTTCCTTATTTTTTCCTTTTTTCAATTTCTTTTTTTTTCTTAGAGGCATTCTAGAAAGAAGAATCATCTATAGTCAGTGGACAGAGGGAGCAAGAGAGGCGCCTGTAGAAGGCAACTTAGAATAGGAGTTTAATTTTAAGGGCTCTGAAGTACTGTATGGAAAATGTCTCCTCACCTTTCATTTCCTGTGGAAGGAACTTAAGGTGCTTAGCCTTACCAGAGGGGAAGAAAATTCCCCAAGAATTTGAAAGATAATTTTATTGCAAAATACCTTTCAAAATAAACATATTTTTCTTTGGGGTGTCTTAATATAACATCAGGCAGACTGGTTTTTAGCTGAAATTAGCATGTCTTTATTTTAAAATTTCTACACCAAAATCACTGATAATCGGTAAAAATATTTCTGAAACCAGGACCTGCCCGATACTTCAGGTGACTGTGCCAGATATGCCAATACTGTTTTTGTGTAACCCCCTTTTAGACACTGACAGTGTTTTATACTTTTTGAGACTATGATGCAAAGGCAGTATGGTAGAGGTATTTAGGGGAGGAAACATGTTAAATTCAGAAAGCAATTAACATTAATTCTTTTCAAATCCATTGATACATTTTTGTGTATGAATCTTTTCATTATTGCTCTGTTCTGAAATAACTCTTAGCAATGAGAGAAGCTTCAGCTAGCCATTTAAAAGTACTCGTGAAACATTTGCATTATTTAAAATAAGGATTAACGTACCAAACCTGTGCTCTGTAAAAGTGCGTGAAGGGAGTTACTTTAATATTTCCAGGCGGAAGGTGATACAGATTTGCAAACTTAATTTTGAAAATCATTATGCTGTTGCAAATGTGTCTTCTTTTTTAGGATACTTTTTTTTATTCATTGGTGTATGATCCATCACTGAAAACGCTTTTAGCAGACAAGGGAGAAATCAGAGTGGGGCCTAGATATCAAGCAGATGTGCCAGACATGCTTGCAGAAGGTAAATATATGATCTTTGATTAGGCAAAAAAAAAAAATCCTCATCTTGCATTATTATATGCTGACTTTCTGAACTAAACTAATCAGCATAGAGGCAGAGAAAGTAAAATAGTAGGTCTTAGAAGATTGACAAATACCAGTAGATATTATGAAGAAAGAAAGAAAGGATACTTGAATAGCTGTTGAGAAGACATTGTCCGTTTCAAGCTTGTGTGTAACACAATTTAGGCATTCAGTGTTTGTTTATTTAATAGTACGGTCCAGTTAGTTCTTTGATATAGGCCTCGTGGAAAGAAGATGTAGAGGACCAGCCCATTTTGTAGAATAATAACATGGTAACAAAATAAGTGAAAAATGTATTCTTTCCCTTTTAAAACAGGCTCTGCATAGATAATGTCTTTTTGTCGTTTTATTTTAATATACTGGCTTTCATCCAAGCATTTTGTCTGCTTTGTAGCAGGACTGAAACAAATGTTTCAAGCGTTGGCATATCTTTAAAATCAGTGGTATTTTTAAAATTTTATTTCATTTATTTATAATCTAGCACAACTACCTGTGCCTTAGTCTTTTGCTACATAGGAACTTTATTCTTTTAAACAAAATTTCAAGTACAATATTTATTTAGTATTTGGGTGTTATTTAAGAGGCATGAGCAGCTGTGTCTTGTTATGTTTGCAATTATATTTACTTAGTAAATTTTAAAATGAGCTGGTTTTGTCAGTGAAATGTGCACTCTACATTGAGTGCTAACAAAAGAAAAAGTTTCTTGAGAAGTATCTAGACATAGATACTGTTTTCAAGAATCTTGGTATTTATTCCTTAATAAGAAAGGATTATGTGACAGGAATATTACTTGCACTAAGTCAAAGGAGTTCTGAATGCCGTAGCTCACCTCCATTACTATTCTGACTTCTCTTTAATAACCAGAAATAAACTGTAGGAAGTCTTTTCCAGATTTGTTTATAAGGCGAACAGACTTGTTTCAGAACAAGTTTATGACTGGAATATGATACGCTGCTATGCTTGCTGTAAAATGTGCCTGTCATAGGGAAAGAAATAATTATGTAGACATTCATATGCCTAAGAGGAAAGCTTCCCAGAGGACTAAGAGAAAATGACTGTCTCAATGTGTGTATCAAGTAGCCAGGAAGTATTGATGTGCTTCTGAAGTAGGTGGTTGAATTATTGGGTTTTCAGGATGAGGTGGGGTTGTCTGGCAGGCAGGAAGTCTTTTCCTTCTGAATTCTGCTACTTAAATTACTAAAGGCAGAGCCTAATTATGGAATAGTGAATATTGCATATATAGTAAATGTTTTTCCCATGGAAATTTTACTTTAATTTTTTTCTAAGATTAAATTCCGTATTTATTAAAAGTTAAGTTACTAAATTCTTCTGGAGCTTAACTTTCTGAGTTAAATCCTTGATTCAATTAAATGAGTAGAAGATCTTTCTCTTACATCATGAAGGCAGAATTTCACTTGTTTTACTGTTTTGTTTTCCTCACTCCCCATTAATCCCCAAAATGTGATAAGTGATGCAGTCTTCTTGCTGTCCTTAGTAGGCAATAATAGTCCATCAGTTATTAAGGTTCAGAAATACCAAGTTGCCCACAAAGCAAAGATCTGGTGGTATACAGAGAACTTCTTTGGCAGTGTAGTTGGATTAATCTGTGCTTATTTTCAGTGGCTGGTGGAAAAAAGTTTGGTTTTAGGAGGATAAAAATATTTGAATTATTGTAGTTTTGACTGATTGTTATCTAAATGTTTCCGTAGCCGTCTGACCTCCAAGGAAAAGAAAAAGATGATTCAGCTATTACTGTATCTTTATGTAAGCCGACAGCCTGAAAGTTAATCCATTCACTGTCAAGCCTTTTTATTCACTAAAACAAATCTACACAATGTTTAAAATTAATAGAATAAAATAGATATGCTTGGAAAATAAGGGATTCTGTGAAGATTTCTGAATCTTGAAATAAATTTTTCAGCCTGTATTTTTAAAAGTGGCTAATGATCTGTATGTCCAAATTATTATGCCTTAATGTATGACTCTTTAAAACTAAAAGCCTAGAGCAATCACCTTAAATAAAAAGAAAGAATTTAGACAACTTCGAGTCAGTCAGGGATCACTTGAGAAAAATGAGGTTTTATGTCATCTAATAATAGTATTATATAATAAAATAGAAAGCATTGCTAACTTTATTCACATGTAAAATTTGTCATGCCAATTTTAATGTAAAGCAAGTATACCTTTTTGAAGGTTGGTAGGCATATTTTATGTTTACAGGAAAACCCCCAAAGCCATTTAAAAAAAAAAAAATTAGAAAAATCGAAGATTCGCACACCATCAGTTATTTTCTTTTAAAAGTTACTGGTATATAAATCCAATTCAAATGACTTAAAACATGCCAGTTCAGATTAGCTTTCAGAAGACCAGTCACAAAGTGGCTGAAAAATGAAAAAGTTCTTTGAACTGTGAAAGTCTTCCACATCTTCTGTAAGCATTAAATTATTTTGATATAAACACACTGATGTATTCTAGTAGATTAAAAATCGAAATTGCTTGCATTTTTCTCAGTACTGTGATAATTTATGTTCTGTCTGAATGGACTACTGTCTTTAGTGTTTATTGGAGAACTATATGCTTTTTTTTTTGTGGGAATAGATTCCGCCCTCCCCCCCCCCGCCTTGCATTGATGTTACCATTTTTCTGTCCTTAAATAAAACACTCCAAAACGTGGTGCTTAGGCTAAACTTTGGATAATGCAGCATACCTTCTCCTCCCCACCCCACCCCATGGGTGAATTGGATAACTTTATATTTCTCTTTAATTTTTGAAATGGAAAGAATGTTTTCTTTTTAAAAGACTAAACGGTTTATTAAAATCAAGATACATGATAAAGTATTACAGATCCAACTGTTTTTCCACTTTGAGATACAGTAAATCATAAATCCTTTATGCAGTTACAGTAAACAAATACAAACGAAGTTTAAATCCAGTTGAAAATGCCTAAGCCTTGTTTATCTATGCTGCTTTTGTTTGTCGTGGTTTAGCTAAATTGCTTAGATTACACATTTAGTGAAGACTATAACTTCGGAGAAAGACCAGACCAGATTTCTTTTAGCAGTCTCTTACGACTTCTGTTATGAGCATCTTTGAGAGTAAAACTATGATCAAAGTTGTCAGATTCGAATGATATTATGGTTATGTGAAACCCTTCCTTCTCCCCCCAGTGCCAAATGCTCCAGTCTTTCTAGACTCTAGTTCGAAGATTTTGAGAGTCTTTTTAGTTGCTCTTATTACAGTGGAGAACAGGAGAGTATATTCTACAGCATTGACTCAAATTCTGGCTAGTATGATAGTAAAGAAGGTCCTTTCTCTGCTTTAACAACACATTTCTCCAGTGGCTTATTCTGTGAATATAGCAGTTGTTTATTTTCAAATCTGTTTCCAATGTGTGGTAACATTCTGCTCCTCTGTACAAAGCAAGAATAAAAAGGTTTATCTCGGAGAACCAAAGCATACATTTGGACAATGAGTATCTTGTTTCAAGCATCCCTACTCTGCAGTCTAGGAGCAAGGTACCTGATTCTCTGCACGTGATGGCCAGAAGCTGCTGTCTGGTGCATCCAGCTACTGTATTTGATCAGCAAGTTAAAAAACATGTGACTACTAAGTTCAAAAAATTAGTTCAAATAAAGTTCAAATAAGTTCAAAATAAAACAAAAAAACCAAACAAACAACAAAAAAACCCTGCACAGTTTTGCTTTGGGCAAGTCATTATCATCATCATTATTTGGTTAAAAGGCATACTTTTATAAATTGTTCTGAATATGATCAAATTGCTATCACCTTTAACTAACAGATTTTATTTATTCCTGTTTTGTGTAGAGGGAAATACAAGTATGAGGAAGGTCAGGGAAATTGCTCCAAGGCAAATCAATTTAGATACTTTGTAGACTTCAGTGGAACACTGATCCTTCCCTGTCTCACAAGTTGATCTATTTAAAACCAAATGTTTTCAAATCCTGGCATTTCAACCAGTATTTCTCAGCAGTGGAACAACTGATGCAGTGACAAGTTGTTACATGGTTGGCTAGAAAGCAGAGAATGAGAGAGGGAAAAGTACCAGCATAAGTGTTAGAGAGATAGTTCATGAAGTAGGATAATGCTCAAGAATGTTTTTTTTCTCTACAGGATTTCTTTTAATGCATTAAAAAAAATGTTCTCTCATGTGCCTGCACTAGTCTTTCTGCCTCATGCATGCTATCGTAGGTCTAATTGTAGTTGTCACACAGTAAAATACATGACAGCTTAGCTAAACAAATACAGTCAAAGTGTTATTGTAGATAGGGAAGCCAAGTGTTTAAAATAACCTCATTGGCCAAATCAGTAATTTCGTAAGTAATGGCTTACTTTTATTTATTCATAGGGTTGTGAATCAGGTGGAAAGACTGGGACAAAGCCAACAGAGTTCAATAATTGTTCCCCTGTCTGTCAAAGCTCGATTAAAACTTCTGAAGCAAAGGATATTTTCTAAATAAACCTGACAAAGAACTTTATCGTGACTGTGATCTGGTCACGATACCTAAGTCTAGTGAAACTATTTGGAGTAATTCTCTGACTAAAAAAAAAAACAAACAAAAAAATACTAAGTTGTGTTTTCAAGAAAACTAATAAAATTTGGAATAACTATTTCCTATGATTTTAAAGAAAATTAGAGCCTAAGTGTAATTTATTGAAATAAATTTTCTGATGTTACATTTACTTTGTCAAGCAATAATGAATGAACCTTTTGTGTACCAGGATTTGGTAGAACAGTGCTTTGTTAGACAATGTAGAACATTTGAATATTGAAATAGGTGTTTTTGAGAAGACTTGGCCCACCATGGTTGTTCTTAATGAACCATGCTGAATCAAACTGTCAGCTGTTTATCCGTGCAGACGATAGTGTCTCTTGTGGTTTCTTAGTTTTCTTAAAACTTGTTTAAAGCCTATTAGAAATCCAGTAGGCTGTCACCTTGAGCTTCCTTACATATCTCTATGATCTCTTTGCAGAACTTCAGTAAGTAGCGAGGTGTGATTTTTCTTTATAAAAGGCAAACTGACCTATCTCTAGTATATCTTTGTTGCAGTTTCTACTAATTTGGCTAATAAAGCTGTGAGCCTTAGCAGTGCTTAGTTGCCCACGTTTTTCCTTTAGCCCATATACCCTCCTTCACACCCTAGGTAACACAAATGGATTTGAGTTCACATGTCACTATTAGTGGCTATTGTATCCTTGAGTTCCTGTAGAAGTCTTGAGAGCATCCTTGTCCAAACTAAATAACTTGTTAATGTTCATATTGTATAATTGTTTTGTAACCTCTCCTACAGATGCTTCATTTTGAGGTAGGTCTTCTTTTAGGTCTCTCATGAAGCATGTGAACCTCTCCAGTTTTGTCCAGTCATCACAAGTGCAGAGAATTAATTTGATTTCTCTGCTAACAGTTAACTTGAATTTCTCTTTTTTGCTCCCTTTTTAAACAGATCACATTGCCAAGGTCTTAGACCCTTACGTAGTTTATAGACTTTTTGACTCTATTGATTATCTGAGAAAACTTCAGTCATTTGAATGCCCTCTGAAATTTGGACAATGTTGTAGCAAATAGGAGGATGAAAGAAGAGTGACAAGACTAAAAAAATTAGACCATAATTAACCCTACATCTGGTAGTGTCTCAATCACAAGGATAGTTTTCTTCTTATGTGGCTTGAGATTGGACTTCAATTTTGTTCTAGATGAAGGGAGAACTATAGCATATGAAGGTAACTCTTATTCATATATTTTGTAAGTGTATGAGATTTATTGGGGGACAAAGGGGCTGAGGGGAGCAGCTCTGTGGGAAAGGCCCTGGGGTGCTGGCAGACAGCAAGGGGATGTAAGCCAGCAGTGTACGCTGGCAGTGAAGGGGGCCAAACAGCATTCTGGACTGTGTCACCTGGCACATAGCCAGTAGATCAAGGAAAGTGATCATCCCCTTTTACTGAGCACTCATTAAATC
This sequence comes from Calonectris borealis, assembly GCF_964195595.1. NCBI lineage: Eukaryota > Metazoa > Chordata > Aves > Procellariiformes > Procellariidae > Calonectris > Calonectris borealis. The sequence goes on along the minus strand of NC_134314.1, from coordinate 101,103,964 downwards.
ACATCTAGCTACTGCGGTTTGGGTCCCCCAATGTGGGAAAGTTACTAATAAACTGAAGTAAGTTCAGTGGAGGCCATCACACTTCTTGGGACTAGAGCACTTGCCCGGCAAGGACAAGCTGAGGGAATTGAGGTTGTTCAACCTGGAGAAGAGATGGCTTCAAGGGGGGGACCAACAGCAGCCCCCCCAGTGACTGCAGGGAGATTGTTGAGACGACAGACAGGTTCTTGACAGTGGTGCATAGTGGAAGGATGAGATAAAAGAGACATAACTTGAAATGAGATGTTCAGAATGGCCATGAGCAGAAATTTTTTCCCATGAGGATGGTCAGGTTGTGGAGCAAGTACCCAGGGAAGTTGTGTCATCTCTGTCCTTAGGGGTTTTCAAGACCCAAGTGGGTAAAGCTCTGGTCTGACCTCACAGCTGAGCCTGCTTTGAGGAGGAGGTTGAGCTAGAGATCTCCTGAGATCCCTTCCAACTGGAACTGATTCTACTATGGTGCTCCAGCTTAACAACCTACTGATGAGATTCAGCCCACAGTGTTCTGCCTTTTATCCTGGGGCAGTGCTTCTTTATCTGTAGAGAAAGAGTTGGGACTGGAAGTTTACCTCTTACTAAACAAGCATGTGAGTGGACAGTCATTTAATCAAAACACCTGTGCTTCAAAAATGATCATAGGCCGCATCTTTTTCTGTGCTTACCTACAGTCGTTGTTCATTAAGAGAAGCTGCAAGAGAAGCCTCGAACTGCTAGTCACCTTCCCTCCAGTGATGATGTTGGGTAATAGATAACTTCTTTGTATGTGTTCAGTCATTGCCATTAGCATGCTGAGTTTCAGCTGACTTTTCCATAAAGGCTTGAGACAATATGTTAAGCTTTTAGCAAATCTCAGTCTAAAAATAAAAGGAACACCCAAAGATTAGGAAGTGCAAACACTAATGTTAAGCTAACAGCATTAATACCTACCAGTCTTCAGTGTAATTAGATTATAATACTGCAACGTAAGAAAAAGTATAACATGCATAGTATGATTCAGTTAACAGAGCAAGTACTAACCTTTAAAAATTTTGTTTCTCTCTTATGAAACATGGGGTAATTTCTGAGATTTAGCACAAAACCACCAGCTAGAGAGTAGATTGTAGAGGGAGTTAACCTCTGAACTTTATCTACCCATCTTAAGTTGTTCAGGTGGTTGAAGGGTGTCTTTGGGCACACAAAGATTCCCAACCTATGTTAACCTGGGCAGCATCACAGTGGCAGCTGTTAGCAGCTATCAGTGTGGACACACTTATCTGAACAGTGGAAGGTGCCTGGGAAGAACGTTTTACTGCTAATTAGAGTCACTGTTATGGGGATGTCTGTGTACTGCTGCATGGAATTTTTCTCATGCTAATGGTTCCCTCCCAGCTGCAGTCCTGTTCCTAGTCCAGTGCTGCTTATCTGATGTATCTAGGTTTAAAAGGAGAGCACTGTGTTCTGGGGAGTTCTTTATGGAGCAGGAATCTGACACAGTTAGGTACTCTCTGTCCATTTAAAGCAGTACAAAGAGTTTGGAGTTGGTAGGGAAGAGGAGTACCCTCTTACTAAGACAGAGAGAGGAAGAGGAATTAGAGCCTCTGAAATGGAGGAAGAAGTAGCCTGTAGGAAAGGCATTCTGTTCAAAGCTTTTTTTTTCCTTTTTAATAAATAAAATTATAAACTATATTCACAGTATCTGTGTAAAAACCCAGAGTCCCTCTTTACTTGTGAAAATATCCAGAGAGCGCCTAGAAATAGCACTTGCTATGCAGTCGGTTCCATTTCTTGAAGGCAAGGCATTTTAGAATTAATGGAGGTCAAGTAGCTGAGCACTTAATAGGAAGAAGGGGAGCGGTTGGGGAAATTTAAGCTGTAAATTTTGGGTGATGTTCAGATGTCCTGGTTTCAGCTGGGATAGAGTTAAATTTCTTCCTAGTGCTGTGTTTTGGATTTAGTATGAGAAGAATGTTGATAACACACTGATGTTTTTAGTTGTTGCTAAGTAGTCTATTAGTCAAGGACTTTTCAGCTACCATGCTCTGCCAAGCGCACAAGAGGCTGGAAGGGAGCATAGCAGGGACAGCTGGCCCAGCTGGCCAACGGGGTATTCCATACCATGTGAAGTCATGCTCACTATATGAAGGGGAGGCATGTTCCAGGAAGTGGCGATTGCTGGTTTTGGGCTTTGTTCAGCGGGCAGTGAGCAATTTCATTGTGCATCACTCATTTTGTATATTCTATCATTATTATTATTATTGTTATTATTGTTATTTTCCCTTCCTTTTCTGTTCTGTTAAACTGTCTTTATCTCAACCCACGATTTTTCTCACTCTTACCCTTCCGATTCTTTCCCCGTCCCACAGGGTGGGGAGGGGGAGTGAGCGAGCGGCTGTGTGGTGTTTGGCTGCCTGCTGGGTTAAACCACGACATCAGAGAACTTGTATCCAAGACTTTTAAAACTTTTGTTGGTTTTGAAAAAGAACAAAATAATTCCTTTAGAGGTATTTCCTAATGTCTTCTCTGTTTTTTTGCTTCTCACTGCAACTCAGTTGTAAGAGCATGTTGTTTTTAATAGACCAGACATATCAGATAGAAACTATTAAACTCAAGAGTTCAAGCCTGTTAATGTTTGGGAATATTGGAATTCCAGGATTTCAAGTTTAAAAATTTTTACAACTAAAGAGACAAATAAGAAACTCATCTGCATACTGTTTGGATTTTTACCATTATGAAAGTACAAGATGCTTAGACTCAGTATATTGTATTTTCTGGTTATTTAAATGCCTCCCATATACACTAAAATTTTGTTTTCATTTAATAAATGAAAAATGTGTTTTAGAATAGTGGAATCCAGCTGTAATCTCATAGGAGGGATCTGTTCTGTTACTTCGTAGTACATAATACTCCCATTTATTGGAAGAACCACTGCTGAATTTGAAAATCACTCATACTAGCCAGAGACCTGCAGGAGCTGTTTGAATGTCGCAACTCATTCTCTTGTCAAAAGTCTGTGTGCTGGATTATCTCTATTAGTGTTGATGTAGTTGCAATGATTTCATTCTGTTGCGAGAAGATAAAATTTTATCAGGCAGTATGAAATATTTTTAGAATATTCTGTATTCTAATATTTAAGTATTAAAAATTGGACAGCCATGCAACTGTTAGACCCTGAAGACGGATAATGTGCAGCTATGAGAAATGTCTGACAGGATAAACAAATATTGTGTCTTAGTGTCCTATCAATTTTCAGAAAATGTGGTCTGTAATTTCTGCTAAGTGATCAGCCTTATGACAATTGCTGGATATGAGAACTGGACACATTAATACAATAGGCAGTTCTCAAAAAATAAAATTCAGAAAATATTGCCTCTTTTTTCCTGAGTTTAGTATTTCACAAATAGTATATGTCTAGCCTTTTGTTTTTAACTGGCTTTAAGAAATCATGAGGGCTGATGATTTTGAGACCATGTGGTCCTGAAGTAGTTAATGTTTCCTTTGTGAGTGAACCAAATTGCAATTACAAGAATAAATCAGTGTATTTAGTTTAAACCCAGTTGCTTAGTCATCAAAGCAAGAATTGCTTTTCCTGTGCACACAACAGCAGCAGCTTTAGGCTCTTCGATGACCGGTATGGTGGCATGTGAGGAAAAGATTTTCGTGGAAAAAGCTGTCAACTGTAAAGTACTTTTTTGGATGGAGTGGAGGAACTTTTTTGTTAGTACCTTGTGCACCTCTTTTGTTCTACATACAGCAATTTGAGTGTCCATAGTCTGTTGTCTAAAACCAGATTTCCTGTCGATTCAAGATGACCTTACTGGGATCTAGACAGCAGGAAGTGAAGCTCAAATTCTGGTACTAGAACTACCTTCAGGAGCAAGTATAAAAGGAAATGTTTATGCCTAACTTGCATTTGCTTCAAGAAAATGCCCAGGAACCTTGTAGAAATCTGTTCCACTAAGTTCAGTCTGAAATGCATTGAAGCTTCAAAGTTGTCGGAAAACGTAGTAAGTTAGCAGCAAAATAAATGATCATTTCAAAATACCAGTCAGAATATGCCAGAAGCAGAGAGATCTTTGAGGGTGATTGGTTCAACTAAAAGGTGATGGCTTTCTATTTTAATGAAGTTTTCAGAAGTAATGCATGGAACAAAAGGTACAACAAGTGGATTCAGGAGTTTCTACTTGTGGAAATTGGAACAGAATACAAGACAGAAAAGGTGTGATTGTGCTAACCCAGTAAGACTTACCTTTATGGTCAGAGTAGAAGAATGTTGCCTAGACTTGATTCATCTCAGCTGAAGACGAGTATCTAAAATAGATCAGAGGATGTTTAAGGTTAGATGAGGTGAATTGACAAAGGTAATATACCAGAATAAAACTCCTGTTTATGCATACTCAAATATATTTTGTTCTCAGATGGAGTTTCTGTTGGTTGCGCTTTTGACTTTGAGTTAACATGAAAAGTTTTTCTGTAATACCTTCTAAAAAAAGGAGCTGTTTCTTGAAGGTTAGCAAATTTAAATATGATAGTCCAATTTGCAGATTTTTTTCTTGTTATCAAGCTCAGTAGAGTAAACTTTTCATAATTAACTGTCAAATGCATGATCATCACAAATAGTAAAATACTCTTTACAATGTTGTTCATGTCAAATTTTAATAGGATTATAAAAACCTTTACATCAGTCTTGCCAATTTCTCTACTAGGGAACTGAGTTAGTGATTCGTGTGCTGGGCAATTAAATGCATGTTTATAGACTTTTATCAGTTTTACTATAAATTAAACAAACAAAGCACATGTAAATGGCCTCTTTGTGCCTGTTTTCAGTAAAGATTTCATTTACTACTGCCTAACCTTGCAGATGCAAGGGAAATCTGTAGTTTAGGGTTGCAGCCACATATACTACAGAAGCTCAATTAGGTATTTGGAAGCTTTGCATTGTAAAACACAGTGTTTTATGAAGTCTTTTCAGTAATGTTATTTTAAAGTATTTGTTGCCTTTCAGTACAATTCATTGAGGTACTAAGTGCATGTATAATTTTGATCAAACAAGCAGTTACATGGATTAAGTTGGTTCTTTTCGTCCTTATATTATGTGCTTACTATACTTACAATATACTATTCTTATATAATGTGGTAATGGAAATTTCTGAGCTTCATTTCTCAGATCATGCATAACTTCTATGTTAACAGTCAAATGATAAATTAGAAGAGTTGGAAACTGTGCTGTTTAGCAATTACATGTTATAAAAACTGTTCAACAGTTGAGGTGAGTTATTCGGGTTGTTCTGCTTGGGGATTGTCGGAGTGGTCTCCTCTCACCCACCCCACCCCACCCCGAATTGTAAAAGCAGGTCTACCTTTCTCAAGTTTGCTTTATACTTGAACAGAAGTCAGTTGTAGTTTTAGTCTTCATAACAAGAGAGCCATGATTTCCTGCTGTCTTTAGCTTCTTGAGGAGACTTAGGCATGGTCTGTGCTGCGTTGTTGGCGTGGAAGGTTGTCCGTCATTGCTATCAGAAAGATTTCTTTATTAATAATAGCTGTAGAGCCTTGGCTGAGATTGTTCAAATATTAAATGAGTTCTGTCAGGTAGTCAGACTTATGGAGGATACAGTTATTTATTGTATGCTGTGTATGTGCATATTATCCGAAATAACGTATCGCAGTGAGAGCTCAAATCACCTTTCAAGCAGCAACATCTTGGCGTTTAATTGACTTTGCTGTTTTTTTCTACCTCAGTAACTTTGCCTAAATGGACTTATTGTAAGTTCACATTTTTGTTTCCCTTGCTGTTCTACTGTGTCTGATTTTCTTTTAAGTTGGTTCTGTAGAAGATGAAAAACAAATATCAGATGCAGATGAAATGTGGTTTTTACACTTGAATAAGTCAAAATACATTTCATCCTAAAGAAAAAGTTCTTCTCTAAATTACATGTTGTGTTTAAATTTATGCAAATGAATAGCCCTATCTATCTTTAGAATACTATAGTCAAAGAGAATTTGCATATGCATAACATCAAGTTTATGTAAAAAAAAATTGCAGGATTTCATTTTAATTTAGAGGGGTTTTTTATTTTTATAAGAATACAATGTCTGTGCATTGCGGTATCCCTCTTTACAAAAGCTCTTTTGAGTGCTTTCAGAACTTTTTCTCTTGATCATCAGTAGTTGATTTATAAGCACTGCAAGGCTGAGCACTGAGAGAGCTCTAAGGTTGTTGGAGTTGGAGGCAGTTTAATTTGAAAGGGATTTTTCAAAACAGTATTTTCAATATTGTTAATATTCATCTAGTAGTATGGTACTGTTATTATTTATACACAGAATAATTTTCACTATGCTTTCCTGAAAACTGTATTACCTCATGTGTTGTTATTTCAGGAATTCAGAAAAACTATTGCAATCTTCCTGTATTCAGATTGGAATAGGTGCTAGACACTGCACAGTGTCTACCAATCAAAAAAATAGTGTAAAATGGCAGTGAGGCCTGGGGAATCTTGGTGTAAGTCGCATTGTACAGGTTTATTCACAGATATCAAAGGAGTACAAGAAGCCAATTCCAAAATAAAGGTGAATTTCAGGTATCTTTTCATTAGTTGAATGCTTGTCTTTGCCTTTGAACTGAAGGTGACCTTGTAGTTTTATGCAATATATTAATTTAAGTCATTGCCTTTAGAATTGCCATAAAAAGCTGAAATGGAAGGACTTTTTATTATTTCATTTCTGTAACAGTGGGGATTCTACCTAAATGTGATTTAATGTACGGACTCACTCACTATCAAGTGAGGAATGGTATGATTTTAGGACATTATGTCTCCATGTTCTCCGATGTGTGGAAGTTCCTTATTGCATACTGCTCTGCAGGGTTTTGGGAAAGAGGCAACCTTATTTGTTCCTTTCTTCCAGCACTGGACATTCCCATAAGCCAGCCATTCTTGTTGCAGCGTTATGGAAAAGTTTGTCATTACTGCGTGGTTACAGTTTAGTTTATTCTGAGCACAATTGTAATTCTTTCTGTTTATTTCTAGGAATTCAGAACATGATGAATTAAAGCTCTTTTGAGTGCTTTGTGAGGTCTTGTCTCTTGATCATCAGTGGTTGATTTATAAGCACTGCAAGGCTGAGCACTGAGAGAGCTCTAAGGTTCTTGGAGTTGGAGGCAGTTTAATTCGAAAGGGATTTTTCAAGTTAAAAACAACTGATTTCTTTTTTTATAGGCTAGAGCCCTAGAGGATAGGAGGTGATTGGACTATGCATGTTTTATTGGCTTAGAAAATGCTCAGTAGCAGTTTAAGTTGCTGTAGACAAATAATGGGCTTGTATCACCTGATATCTTTCATTTGTAGTCTCTATACATGTAGTCTTTATCTAGTCTGTTTTTCATTTCTAGTCTTCATACATGCGTCATATTCATAAATTGTGTTTTGCCATAAGATTTGTGTAAATATACAACTCATTATCTGAATGACTAATTGAAATCTTGGATATACATCTGTCAGGCAAACTAATGGGGGCAATTTTTCTGCAACTGAAAGGTAAACATAATTTTCCTTTTGCCTACACTTCTAAAATAATCTAAGCTTTCTCATCTTACTTTAATCAGAGAAGTTATTTGCACGTAATTCAGTTTTATTTTTTGCAGAGTTGAGTGTAAGTTTTTGAACTTTTTTTCTGGATGATTTTTGACGATCAGTACCGGTGAGAATCACAAATCATAAAAAAAAAAATTAAATCAGAAATGAGTAATAATAATTCTGTGTCTGCAGAGCTTTTATAGTGAGAAGAGTTGTAATTTCTGTTAGTTAAGACCAACAGTCAGCTAGCTGTCTACCATGAATTCAATTTATGCAGAGTTGAACTCATGAAGTGTCAGTAGATAAAGTTTGTACATCCATCTGAAAGATGTCTTTCCCCCTATACCTCATGTAAAACTTATTTTCCCAGTGGCAATTACTTCGACATTTTGTAACAGGCTTTCTCAGTCAAGCTGTACATGCTTCCCCCCCACACCAGTTGTTTGTCAAAAGCTGTGTGATGTTTTGTGATAATTAACCTCTGTGTATGAATGTATAATTCATTTTATGCAGAATAAATATGCTGAGTGTTTTAGAGGGGAACTAACAAACTTTTCATTGAAGGAGAAAGCTCAGATTTTACTTTAGACAGACAGGCTTAATGGCTGGAACTTTGTTCATAGCTAGACAGTATGAGAAAATCCAATGTGATGCTATTTTTCTCATCTGTAAGTTAGAGAAAAGGTTTGCAGACAAGCAGTCTAAATAGCAGTGTGAGAAGGTGATTCATGAATTGAAACCTCATTTTCAGTGATTAGTTGCCTATTTATGCAATGTTATATAGCATGTGAAGCTATATTCAAAAAGACATTTAGGATTACTTGCAGTTAGTGTACTGCTGAAGAGTTCTGGCAAAAATCTGCTAAATTTGATCCCGTATTCCAATAACAGAAATTTCATTGTGTTGCATGCTGAACTGGAGTAACGGAGGATAAGAATTGACAAGTATCTCTCTTCTGCATCCTTGCAATGTAGCTAAGAGATATTCCTGTTTCACAGGCATAAAACTGAAGCACAAAGATGAAGACACTGTGAATTTACTTCTTAGATATGTGCCAAGCTTTAAGAGTATAAACATATACAAAGGCCTTCATGTGTATGTGCTTAGGTATCTAGTGAGTCTGGGTAATTAATGCATGAGTCAAAACCCCTGGCTGATTTCAAGAGATTGTATCAAGCCGTGAATGAATTTCCATAGTAGGAGGAACTCTGTGGTGCAAACTATTGGTCTGGTGTCCAACTGCTGTCTATGGCTATGTCTGCCTTCTTACTATGACCAAAAAATCGCAACTACAGACTTTCTGTCCCGTGTGATTAAGGATCCAGCAGCTGGTATCTCTGTTTTGCATATCGTGAAAGATGGATTCATGCAGAAAGCTGAGCACTGCAGGTGTTCAGTTTATATGTTTGAAGTGACGGCTAAATTACTTTTTGAAAAGGAAAATAAAAAGGTATTTTGAAAAATAGTGCAAATTGTGCAAAATACAGAAATAAGACATTGTACCTGACAAGTAGCATCTCTCAAAATTGTTCTCGTGGCTTTTTTTCAGTCAGACACCTCATCAACTGTTTGTCATTAAAAGTGGAATTGGCATTGTTTCCCTGAAAACCATTTGTAAAAAATTCCAACTTTTATAGCATGTTTCAGTTCCTTAAAAGGATACAATATTGCAGCATTGTTATATATCTGTAAAATTAAAAGTGTTGCACTCTAACAAAATGTTCATAGTTCATATTGCAAGTTATTTTCTTTTAGTTGGATATGTTATAAGAAGAACATAGAATCATGCCGAATCTAATGTACCCCCATTACCTTGGGGGTATTTATCTGCAGGAAGTGAAGTCTAAAAGACTGACTGAGTAGATCTTTAATTTCTTGTAGTTCATCTTATTTGCATTCAGTTCAAAGTTGAGTTTTATTTACTTTTGTTTTGTAAAATGTTTCTTACAATTGTTTTCGGGGGGGGAGCATATGATGGTTTCCTTTGTTTAAAATGACTAACTGAAATACAGAACTTAATATTTTTTTTTAAGAAAAAAAATCACATTTTGCTTTTTATTAGAAGAGAACCATGAGAAGTAAGGCATTGAATGATTGATGAGGAGAAAACCAAGCATATTTCTGGCCATCTACTAATGTTTTCCAGTAAAATTAATTCTCAGGATTAGGTTGGCTATAATAAAATTATAAGCAGCGCTCAAAATAAATTGCATACACTGGTATGTCGTACCAGCCATTCAAAAAAATAGCCTACCGTTTCTCAGAAGCTGTAATTGGTATGTTGGTGATGGTGAGAGAAGGTAACACTTGTAAAACAGAACCTGAGAACCTTCTCAGATGCAACACTGAAAATGTTAAAAGTTAAACTCCCCCATTCCATTTGTGTCCTGGAGTTTGCAGTATAAGGAATTAATACTATGGCAGCTTTGATGCCTGTTCAGTTTGAATGTCTTGTAGTTCTGCGTCAAGTTCAACAATATAAAAGAGAAATGTAGAGGTGTTAACAGAGAGATAGTTGTCGTAGTTTTAAAGGGGTCAGCCACGTTAAAAATCCTATAGAATAAGGTACAGGCATGATTAACTAAGGACAGACAGCTCAAGGAAAACAGAGGGGGTTTTATAATTACTATTTTGAAAGAAGACCTCTGGAAGGAAGACCTGTTTCTCTTATGTGATCCTCCTATTCTGATTCTTTCAGCACATTCAAAGGAAGTAAATAAAATTTTTATTCCTGAAATCAACTTTTCAAAGATTTCTACAGCACTGCTTGACTGCCTCGATGATTTGATCTGTTTAGGTTACTTTTCTTCCTGTTCAAGTGATAATATCCTGCGATTTAAGTGGAAAAGCGGGAATGAAGCATTTTTTGTAAGTGCAGTTTGGCAGAGACCACATATCTTCTGGAAACCTCTCTGTCTACCATCGTTGCAGTAATATTTAATATTGCAAATATTACATTATATGTGTTTGGATTCTTTTGGTATAAATATTCCATTACTTCTATCCTGTTTATGTCTACTGCCATTACAAAATACTGTTTGGCAATATTTCAAATTTACCTTCATCAACAGTTAGAACAACATTTTGTAGTAGCAATTGTTTAATTACCTCTAATTGGAGTAAGACGTGTAGTATTGCAATTTTTTTCATCTTTTTGCAAACTTGATTCAGGAGAGTGACATGTTTTGTTTGAATACTTGTGCTGTGCTTGTATGATGTTTTCTCTTTGTGAGAAGTATATCCTGCCTGAGTATTGGGTTTTGTCATACTTCTAGAATTATGATCTCCAGGTTATGATGTTCTGAAACAGTTAACTAACATTAAAGATATTTAAAAACTATATATTAAATTGAAATGAAGTGCTCAGAGATAATGTATAAAATGTAGAACATCACCCACAACGTGTCTGTCACAGATGGAAAAAATGAATGTATTGACAAGTGTGTAGTCCATTGAATAAGTTTATAGACCTAAAATCCTGCCCAGGATTGCCAGAAATCAACAGTTTGTCTCCCGTACTGGATGCGAATTAGCTTAAACAGAAGCGTAAGTCCCATTAGGCAGACAATTCTTTATTGCCTGCGTATCAGAAGAAAGTAATTTATTCTTCTGAGACTGTGACTGTGAAATGTGTTCCTGAAACATTAGCCAGACAGCATGGTGCAGTTCTAACTGGTGTATTTGGTAGGGATAAATATATACCACATTTTCATTTCCTTCCAGGATGAATGTGCTAGAGAAACTCGCCATATATGATCAGATTTCAGAAAAGCCAGTGCTCGGTTTGCAGTCTGCTTCCAGACTCTTAAGTGTACAGGTTATTTCATGTCTTGATGATACTATGCATGTTTAGACTGGCTGTTTTCATTAAGTCATAAGAAATAACACAGACTAAAGTGATTTTCTGTGTGCTCAGAGAGGTACCTACACAGCCTAGATTTTCAAAGGAAATTGAACGGCTGTATTTGAGAACAGGTTTTTATTCTTGTAGTAGCTCATAAAAGTACTGGCATCCAACTAAACATTGGAGTTTTTCACATGTTCACTGAAGGAAGAACATGCTCGTATTCTAAAATACCAAGGAAGACAATGATTCTAACTTTGCTCTTGTCACCTTGTTGTGGCCCCAAATGTCTTGGCCACATCTCATAGGTAAATCTTCTACTAGTAGAATGTGTGTTGCCTGCCTGATCAGCCTCTGTAATGTCTCTCATTTTGCAGTAGAAGTTATTGGTTCATTTGGAAGCCTAAATCCTGAGCCAAGATTTAGGCTTCCATATGAATGTGAATCATTGTAGCATCTTCACACTTCACTGTTCTTCCAAGCAGTACAAATGCCATACTCTTTTAATAATGAATACAGGGCAAATTAAATTTTGGAAACCACCAAAACCATTGTTTCGACCACGTGCATGTACACAAATTACTCTGTTCAGACAAACAGAGTTGGGAAATCATGATATAGTATGTTATAACTTTCTTGTGTTGTAGCCTTATATGTTATTTTATAAGAGGATATAACTAGTCAACATACACAGCAATTTTAATATTATGATTTGTGTTAACAATACAGATAATGTAGTGGCTGAGAGCAAGAGGTGAAAAAAATAAATTAAGTAGACAGCGTTTTTTCATTATTTTTGTTTTGGGGGCATAGAGTGCAAATTGGATAGAATTTAATTGCTAAAGCTGGTTAAGTGTAAATTAATTTTAATATGGCTTCAGTGAAACAGTAACTTTGATATAGTTGAGAAGTAATTTAAAGAAACCACTGGTTACTTAGGTTATGGTTTCAAGTTTATAATCACATTTTATTAAAGTTCTTTGGTACTACACCTCCTAAGAATGCCTCCTTAAATTGAAATGCTGATGTTAAGGGAAGATGTTTATTTTACTGATGCTGCATTATGGAATTTAAATGGATAACTGCTGATTGTTAAGTACTCTGTGTGTGTGTTTAAAAATGTACAATGTCTCTTTTAAACATAGTGCAAGAAATACACAGAAAAAAACATTGTGAGTAATAAGTGTTTTGTCCCATCTACCTTTTGACAGGAGAATTAGATGACAGAGAACAGGCAAAGCTGGAAGTAAAAGTATGGGATCCAGATAGCCCCCTTACTGACCGTCAGATTGACCAGTTTTTAGTTGTAGCACGGTAAGATTAAAATCCTCTAATAAAAAAAATTCCTTTTCCTTTTCCTACTGACTATTTATTCCCCTATATCGTGTTACTCAACTTGTTTGCCATTTTGTGAGCCCTTCTCTTTCCCACAGTTAGCTAAAAGAGAAAATCAAACCATAATCTTCTGCATATTTATTGAAGCTACCAATACAGAAGGGAGAAAAAGAGAGTGAATTTTGGAATAATGCTACGCTGCCTGTATGTCAGGTTATAGTAGAATTTGATACTTTAAATGTAGACATCAGTCTGTTTTCCCCTCAGAGTAAATGAAACAGGATTTCACTGCTAATATTTCAGTCTTTTACTATAGTACTTTTACTTTACTATAGTATTTTGTAGTGTAATATAAAGTTAAGAGTAGAAGTAAAGAAAATGTTAACAAACAAAATGGATGCAGAACTTGCCCAATTTGTGTATAAACTGAATAACATGCAGTGCAATTATTTTGGATGAATGTTGAAATAAAAGTTTTGAAGTGATGCCTTTCATTAGTGAAAAAAATCTGGTCGGTTCAATTTTATAAATTAACATATGATTATGCAGATTTATGAGAGGAACATCAAAGCCCTTGGAATTAATAAATACCTTTAAAAATAATTTCTTTACTTTAAAAAAAAAACTTTCAAACTCTATAGAATTCTTACTGAAGGACAACTCGACACTCATAAGATACAGCATGTTTTGCCTGTCCTGTAATTCATACTTACAGATATAGTACAAAGGTGCTGTTCTAATGATGGCAGAGAACTGTTAATCACAGCTAATGTAGGGATTTTATCCTGAATCACCCCATCTCCTGTATTTTCTGTAACCTGGTTGCAGAGCATAGTCTCAAATCTTCTGAGGCAAATAATCCTTTTATGTTGTTTCCAGTTTCTGTTCTTTATTCTTTCTCCCTTTTGAACAAAGCATTTCAGGAAGGAAATAGAAGTTGCTTTATATTCTCCAGCTTGTGTATGGTGAAATGGGTTGCTGATTTATTATTTTACAGTTCAGATGCTGATCCACCTGGGTTTCTTCTTTCTCCCCCACTTGGTAGTGCTGTATCCTTTCTATACAGTTGTAAAAATTGCCTGCTCCTGTTGAATTTCCAAACAAGCTGGAGGGGTATGGGTGTGAACATGCATCTGTTCAGAAGATCACAATGCCTAGTAGATGCTCCATAGAACAGAATCCGGAAAACAGAACTATTACTATCACCAACAATATAATACCTGGATATGTATGGGCAGACCGTTATGGGGTGCCTTAAAAATACCATCTGTGTGAAGATTACGTGCGTTTTTGAGGAGTTCATTCATTGTCTTCACATCCCTCCACTCCGCATTTTGCAGCCGCTCTGGGGAGCTGAAGTAGTATACTGTGAAGCTGAAAATGTTGCCAGAGGAGTGTGCCAGTAAGCAGTCTACTGGGAAGTGACAGAGAATAAATGACAGGGAATAACTGAAATTTTTAGAGAAAAACATTCTTCTCTCTTTGTCCCCTTACTTAAGACATCCTGTGCAATGCCCTGACCAAGGTTGCATTTGTTTAGAAGTTGATGAATTTCTGTAAAAAGGTTTCTGTTATGGCGGGAATAGGTCTTGGTCATAGCTGACTAATTGTAGCTATCCAAGATCTTGTGGTAGGCAATCACTAATGACCACCTGTAATCAGATGTTACTCAGGTACCACTTTATTGATGTTCTTCCCCAAAACTCCATTCATCTTTGTAAGCTGCTTTTGAACTGATAGAAACTATTTCCAAGCTCCTATATACGTGTATTCATAGGCTGCAAGATCACATTTCTGTTGCATTAAGTGCATCTAAGAGAGATTTTTCACCGATTTCTGGAGAAACAGTTCTCCTATGATGATTGTGCCAGCTTTAAATTCAGTATGTTGTCTGCTTGCATGTAAAGGCTTTCGTTATACTGGACCATTAAAAGCTGCTTGAGTAACAGTGGAGTTGGTATTATGAACTGGTAAACTGTGCTTACAGACTCAGAAGATATTTCTGCTGTGGCCTAACTGCAGTTCACTGGGCATCGGCGGTGCCTGCTGGGATTCCCATGAGAATGGTATTTCTCTGGTTCCTGGAAGTTATGTTTAGTTTTGCAAATTTGAAATTCTGACAATAAGAACTCTTTCCTAAACGCATTCCTATTTGTGATTTTGGTCAAGTGTGTGTATGCTATCTGTATTTGAAATTTTAAAAGCATTTTCACGTGATCCTTTTTACATGCTGCATCAAAGGCATCGAGTATTCTCAGTTTTTTCAGTCTGCTTTGGTTGAAGGAAGAGTTGCTTTTGTCCTTGTAGGCTTTAGCTTTTTCAATCACACAAGCAGGCTTTGTTGGTTCTTTAGAAGGTGCTTAAACACTCTCTTTTTGTATTTGTATTGCCCATTTGCAAGAACATTTATATTTGGCCTAGGGCATGTAGCTTTCCCAGTCTTACAAGGTTTGTTTACTGTCTCAGGAGCGAGAGGCCTTTTTTCTAGGTTTATACGCTTGGTCAGTCTAGGCTTGTCACTCAGCCCTAGTATGCAATAATCTGCTGGATATAAAAGTAGAAGAATATGCCTATCCTGTCCAGAAATTAGAGGTAGCAGTGCCAGAAAAATTTATGGAGATTTTGAAAAAAGCGTGAGAGTACTTGAGCAGGAAGATCCTTAACCTTGAGCTCCCTAAGTAGTCTTGCTTGACTGTGGATTTACAAATCTTGAAAGTACCTTACTGTTACTACTGAAGCATAATTTGGGCAAGGGCCTCTTGCTTGAACTAGCAAAAGTATCTGTTAGGAGAGGCTTGAGGCATCAGACTAATGTATTCTGGTTTTGAGTTGTTTTTTGGGTAATGCGCTGTCATTTATATTCTGGCAATGAGAATTCCAACACCATTTTCTACTCCATTCAAATAAGATACAGCTTCATCAAGCAATTTTTGTTCTGTCATATATATTGGCAACAGTTCTTCTGTGTCTACTAGCTTCAAAGAACAGGACGCTGAGAAGCTGCAACAACAGTTTAGATCTGTCCACATTGGCAAATAATACAGTACAGAAGAAATGGATTTGTAGAATTGAAATGTTTGGTGCTGAGGACCTAGCATCCACACTGCACATTTTGAGCAGTTTTATTTTTAGGCTAACTCTAATCTGGTCCTGTGGACTAAATATCTATGAGTGTGTGGAACTACTGTTTAACTTAATGGAAATCCAGTTTGTATGCTACAAGATAACTTTTGATGTTGGTTAAAGTCGAGTAGATAAAGACGCTGGGGACAGTTGCTTTGAAACTCCATTCCTAATTTGAACTAAAATACCGGTAGAGATGCACCCTGTTTTCTCCAGTCATCAGTCTCTATCATTCCTAATATACAAGGAATACTTCATTTCCTTGTGAGATCTCATGTTCTCTAACTCTGTTCCAAATTGCATAGTATTAGGAAATACAAACTTTCCTATTGCGTGTATAACATAATAGTCCCGTCTTTTTTTTTTTTTTCTTTTAATTTGTCAAGGAGTCAAACATGGTCCTGGCCAGACTGAAATGTGGTAAGAGTTGTAGGCTCTGGTCTGGACAGATGCTGAGAGCCGTAGACCTGACCCATTTTTTTTCATTTTCTTTCTATCTGCTAATTTAGAATCATAGAATCATTAAGGTTGGAAAAGACCTCTGAGATCATCGAGTCCAACCGTCAACCCAACACCACCATGCCCACTACACCATGTCCCTAAGCGCCTCATCTACACGTCTTTTAAATACTTCCAAGGATGGTGACTCAACCACTTCCCTGGGCAGCCTGTTCCAAGGCCTGACCCACTCTTTCAGTAAAGAAATTTCTCCTAATGTCCAATCTAAACCTCCCGTGGCGCAACTTGAGGCCATTTCCTCTCGTCCTATCGCTAGTTACTTGGGAGAAGAGACCAACACCCACCTCGCTACAACCTCCTTTCAGGTAGTTGTAGAGCACCATGAGGTCTCCCCTCAGCCTCCTCTTCTCCAGGCTAAACAACCCCAGTTCCCTCAGTCGCTCCTCATAAGACTTGTGCTCCAGACCCTTCACCAGCTTCGTTGCCCTTCTCTGGACACGCTCCAGCACCTCCATGTCCTTCATATAGTGAGGGGCCCAAAACTGAACACAGGATTCGAGGTGCGGCCTCACCAGTGCCGAGTACAGGGGCACGATCACCTCCCTGCTCCTGCTGGCCACACTATTTCTGATATAGGCCAGGATGCCATTGGCCTTCTTGGCCACCTGGGCACACTGCCGGCTCATGTTCAGCCGGCTGTCAACCAGCACCCCCAGGTCCTTTTCCTCTGGGCAGCTTTCCAGCCACTCTCCCCCAAGCCTGTAGCGTTGCATGGGGTTGTTGTGGCCCAAGTGCAGGACCCGGCACTTGGCCTTGTTGAACCTCATACAGTTGGCCTTGGCCCATCGATCCAGCCTGTCCAGGTCCCTCTGCAGAGCCTTCCTACCCTCCCGCCCAACTTGGTGTCGTCTGCAAACTTACTGAGGGAGCACTCGATCCCCTCGTCCAGATCATTGATAAAGATATTGAACAGGACCGGCCCCAGTACTGAGCCCTGGGGAACACCGCTCGTGACTGGCCGCCAACTGGATTTAACTCCGTTCACCACAACTCTCTGGGCTCGGCCATCCAGCCAGTTTTTTACCTAGCGAAGAGTGCACCTGTCTAGGCCGTGAGCCGCCAGCTTCTCTAGGAGAATGCTGTGGGAGACAGTGTCAAAGGCTTTACTGAAGTCCAGGTAGACCACATCCACAGCCTTTCCCTCATCCTCTAGGCAGGTCACCTGGTCATAGAAGGAGATCAGGTTGGTCAAGCAGGACCCGCCTTCCATGAACCCGTGCTGGCTGGGCCTGATTCCCTGGTTGTCCCGGACATGGCTCGTGAGCGCCCTCAAAACAAACCGCTCCATGATCTTTCCCAGCACCGAGGTCAGGCTGACCGGTCTGTAGTTCCCCAGATCCTCCTTCCGGCCTTCTTGTAGATGGGCGTCACATTGGCAAGCCTCCAGTCGTCTGGGACCTCCCCAGTTAACCAGGACTGCTGGTAAATGATGGAGAGCGGCTCGGCAAGCTCCTCCGCCAGCTCCCTCAGTACCCTCGGGTGGATCCCATCCGGCCCCATAGACTTGTGAACGTCCAGGTGGCGTAGCAGGTCGTTAACTGCTTCCTCTTGGATTATAGGGGCTTTATCCTGCTCGCTGTCTCTGTCTTCCAGCTCAGGGGGCTGAATACCCTGAGGATAAGTGCTCTGACTATTAAAGACTGAGGCAAAGAAGGCGTTAAGTACCTCAGCCTTATCCTCCTCCTTGGTGGCAACGTTCCCCCCCACATCCAGTAGAGGATGGAGATTCTCCTTGGCTCTCCTTTTGTCATTAATATACTTGTAAAAGCATTTTTTGTTGTCTCTCACGACAGTGGCCAGGTTGAGTTCTAGCAGGGCTTTTGCCTTTCTAATTTCCACTCTGCACAACCTAACGCGATCCCTGTATTCTTCTTGAGTTGCCTGCCCCTTCTTCCAAAGGGGATAAACTCTCCTTTTTTTCCTGAGTCCCAGCCAGAGCTCCCCGTTCAGCCAGGCCGGTCACCTTCCCTGCCCATTCTTCTTGCGGCACATGGGGACAGCCCGCTCCTGCGCCTTTAAGACTTCCTTCCTGAAGAATGTCCAGCCTTCCTGGACCCCTTTGCCCTTCAGGACTGTCTCCCAAGGGACCCTCTTGACCAGTGTCCTGAGCAGGCCAAAGTCTGCCTCCAGAAGCCCATGGTAGCGGTTTTGCTGGGCCCCCTCCTTACTTCACCAAGAATCGAGAATTCTATCATTTCATGGTCGCTAAGCCCAAGCTGGCCTCCAACCACCACATCTCCCACCAGTCCTTCTCTGTGAACAGCAGGTCAAGCGAGGCACCTCCCCTGGTAGGCTCCCTTACCAGCTGCGTCAGGAAGTTATCCTCCACACACTCCAGGAACCTCCTCGACTGTTTCCTCTCTGCCGTGTGGTATTTCCAGCAGACATCCGGAAAGTTGAAGTCCCCCACGAGAACAAGGGCTAGCGACTGGGAGACTTCTGCCAGCCTCTGGTAGAATATTTCGTCTGCCTCTTCATCCTGGCTAGGTGGTCTATAACAGACTCCCAGCAGGATATCTGCCTTGTTGGCCTTCCCCCTCATCCTTACCCACAAGCTCGCGACCTCATCATCTCTATCATTGAGCTCCAGACAGTCAAAGTACTCCCTAACGTACAGAGCTACCCCACTGCCTCTCCTTCCTCACCTGTCCCTTCTGAAGAGCTTATAGCCATCCATTGCAGCACTCCAATTGTGAGACTCATCCCACCACGTTTCCGTGATGGCGACTAAGTCATAGCTATCCCGCTGCACAATGGCTTCCAGCTCCTCCTGTTTGCCGCCCATGCTGCGTGCATTGGTGTAGATGCACTTGATCTTGGCTGCCGATTTCTCCCCCGACATTGGTGTGCCGTCTCTAGGCTCTTCTCTAGTGAGCCTGGTTTTACCCCCTTCCCCCTTCGAACCTAGTTTAAAGCCCTCTCGATGAGCCCGGCCAACTCATACGCGAGAATCCTTTTCCCCCTGTGAGACAGCTGAACGCCGTCCGTTGCCAGCAGGCCCGGTGCCGTGTAAATCTCCCCGTGGTCAAAGAAGCCAAAATTCCGCTGATGGCACCAGCCCCTAAGCCACGTGTTGATCCGATGAGTTTTCCTGTTCCCTTCAGTATTCCTCCCTGCCACTGAAGGGATTGAGGAAAACACCACCTGTGCTCCCGATCCTTCCACCAGTTGCCCCAGCGCCCTGAAGTCCCTTTTGATCCCTTCGGGACTTCTCCCTGCAACCCCCTCACTGCCAGCCTGTATAACCAGTAGCGGGCAGTGATCGGAGGCCTGCACGAGACTAGGGAGCTTCCTAGTAATGTCCTTCACCCGGGCCCCAGGGAGGCAGCAGACTTCCCTGTGGGATGGGTCTGGCCGGCAAATTGGGCCCTCCGTCCCCCTCAGAAGGGAATCACCTATGACAATTACCCTCCTTTTTTTCTTAGGGGAGGCAGTCGTAATTTGTGGGGCTGGCTGCCTCGCCTCGGGCAACCCCCTGGATGGGCCTTCATCTGCGTCCTTGTTCGTCTGGCTCTCAAGTTCCAGAGCCCCGTATCTGTTCTGTAAGGGCAACTGGGAAGGTTGAGGTGAGGGAGGCCGGGCGGGGGTTTGCCTGGTGCCCCGAGCAGGGACCTGTGTCCATTCCCCCCCCCGTCGCCTGGGTTCCCTCCTTCTGCCTGTAATTCAGTACATGGTAAGTTTTGGGTACATTCTAGTTCCATTTATGTACTTTATGATGCAGTGAAATAGTTAACAACTTAGTCTGTTTCGTCTAACTAGACTATTAGCATAGTCTTTGGGAAGGAATATCTCTCTAATAAATCAAGCTATTTTGCAGACATTTGTGGTCCCAGTGTATTTCCAACTTCAAAACAGGGTTTTGAAGACTAATTAAAATAGCCTTAAAGCATTGCACCTCTACCTTAAAATTTTGTTCTTTGATTACTTTGAAATTAAAATGGCATTGCATACCTCTGGCTAACATAACATATTTCTCTTCATTTGAATGACTGCTTATTTTTTGATGTAAAATCACAGAAGAATGGAAAATTACGTGTTAGTCATTTTGAATTGGAGCTTGATGCTTCCTGTGTTGTTTCCACTTTTCATTTTCTCTAAGACAGTGATTATATTCATTTTCTGTTGGTTACTGTTGATTTAGTTATAAATGCTCATGGTATATGGAGGTTTATTTGTTACATGAATTAATCTTACAGTGAGGAAGGGAACACAGTGCAGTTTCAACTAGCAATGTGTCTTTCATCATATTGAGGAAAAGAATATATCTGTCAACTGAGAACAATAAGTAAAAAACATGTAAAAGTATGCTCAAATAGTAATACTCTGTTCTTGCAAGATAATTCAGTGTAGTCAGTGGCGGTAGACAAGACTGCCAAAGCTCATCAATGAAAATACAAATACATGAAAGCTTCGATATTAGTGTGCTTCTGGATTCTCTTTAGGTGATGAGAAGTAAGAGGAATTGGAGTTCATTAAAGAGGTAGTGAAATTTAATGACAGAATTGCAACATAAAATTATGTGGTAAAGATGATGAAAAATCTTGATGCCAATGCTGCACTCGCAGAACTAGGTGTTTGCTAGCAAGGTGAATTACAGCATCTAATGGTAGGCAGATGGTTTGGCAATAAAAAGGAAAAATATGCTCACATCAGGTTTACTAGGAGTATGAAAAATACTGTGTTTCTGCCTGTCTGTCATGCTTGGCCAATACATGTATTTAAAAGACGTGTAGATGAGGCCCTTAGGGACATGGTGTAGTGGGCATGGTGTGTTGGGTTGATGGTTGGACACGATGATCTTAGAGGTCTTTTCCAACCTGTATGATTCTATGATTCTATGATTCTATGTTTATTCCTTTGTACATTTTGTGTTACTATATTTCTTCTTGACCAAATTCATTTGAAAACAACTATTCAGACTTGGAGCTGAATTTCTTTTTGCACCTTTTTTTATGAATTCTCATCTATTGCATTATAAAAAAAAAAAACAACTTTCTGCAGCAGCATTTTCATGGACCTGCTTTTTGGAGGTTGTAAATCTCCTCTGTGACTGAAATTGCAGCATGGAGTACAGATGATCCTGTGAATTAAACTACTTGTATGTATCGGATTCTATTTCTATTGAATAATAAAGATTTCACATATGTTCCATTTCTACTCATTTAGTAATGAAACTGAAGGCTAGTTGTGGTGCGTAGGGACATTATATATAATGCCACCCCTGACCCTAACTTTGAGAGTCTTTCAGAGAAAGAATAGTGGCAGGTGACTTTCATTTTTATCATGTCATCTCCCTTTGCACTCTAAGTATCTGAAGTGATAATAATGAAGCATAGCACTGTACAGACAGTTGTTTAGAAATGCAAGGAAAATGTGTCTTCTGGAACGGCATCATTTTACCATGAATATGTTCTTCATGTCAGATTTTGCATTATGCAGTGGTAAAAATCTCAGGGGTATTTTTCAACATTAATTAATATTGTGCTGATGACATATATCTCCCCTGAAGAAGCTTTTTTTTTTTCCTTCTTTCCAAGATTTTAAGTATCACGAGACTCTCTTAGGGAGCAATCAGATATTAATTGGCTGTTTATAAAGTGCTGTTATTGATAGCAGTCTAAGAGGTCATCTTTTAGGACCATTTCCAACTTACAGTGAAAGGGAACATTGCTGTAATAATAAGGAAAACAAAAAGCTTTCCTAGCAGATAGGAAGCCACCAAAGAGCCACTTAATTATTTTCCTCAAAAATGTTAATTCTCCGGTGAGACGTAGGTTTCATTCATTAGTTTGCAAATCTGTGAGGAAAATTGTGAATTTGCAGATTCATGCATTGAGGTGGTTTGCTTTAAACAGATCTGTCCAGAATATATCCACTACTCATCTCGTATCACTGAAACAGAGAAACAGTGCATAAAAGTGAACAATTTTAAAATAAACATCCTCAGATTAAAAAGGATCTCTGTCTCAGCTGGGTTTTTGAGAATACAAGGTAGAAGAAAATAGAGAGTTACTGGCCTGG
Source organism: Calonectris borealis (assembly GCF_964195595.1). NCBI lineage: Eukaryota > Metazoa > Chordata > Aves > Procellariiformes > Procellariidae > Calonectris > Calonectris borealis. The sequence goes on along the minus strand of NC_134314.1, from coordinate 101,081,532 downwards.
ATCCAGAACTTTCTGGATCTGATTTGATGCCAGACGGCTGTTGCTACCGGGGAGACTAGTGACTGTTTTTATCTTGATGTATAATCACAGTGGTTCCAGATTTTCTTTGGTAAATAATGTCCCTTTTCAGAACTAGTTACTGATGAGCAATTGAATCTTTAGAAATGTGTTATAACAGTCTCTTGCATTTGCTGCCTCATAATTTCATTGGCTACTAGTAATACTAATCTTATGCAAAAATTTGAACAATTACTTCCTTGAATGTCTTAGACTTGAGTGATAAGAAATTTGGAGCGATGTATTTTCTGTGTTCAGTACCTAATCTGAAGTTTCTCCTGAATGTAGGGCCCATAGGCACAACAAAATGATGATGAGCTACTTCATCCCTGGAGAGTTCACTGTCAGGTTTTTTTGGACATAGATATTGTTGAGTTTTGCTGAATTTGTGGATTTGTTCCATAGTCTTAGATCCTGGCACCAGATTATCTTGATTTATGTTTGTATGGTTTGTATGGTTGTCGGTTATAAGTCCTTGAGAGAACGTTCTTGGTTCTGGTCTTTAAGATAATTAAAACAAGGAAAACCTAATTAAGGTAACACTGGATCGTTTGGTCTAGCCCTTAAAGCTTTTATACCTGCTTACCGATACAGCCTGTGCAAAGAATGATCTCTCTGCTGGTAATACCAATTGTTTATCATTCTTGTCCATCTCTCTGCCACCTGTGTAATTCACTGTCTGTATGCCTTTTGGCTTTAGCTTATTTTGGGAGGCGTGGGGAGTGTTGGTTTCTGTTTGAAGTCTCAGTACTTTAATTACTTGTTGAGTAACTAATTTGTGACTAGCTTGCTGAGCACATTTTTTTGGTTACCTGAGTTTATTATTGTTGTTGAATTAAATATAGTTTCAATTAAATATTTACAGTTATTCTTTGGATTCTGCCAACGTAATGAAACATTTACATTAAAGAGTCTGCTTAAAAGAAAAAATGAATTGTTAGGGTCTGACTGTTCAGCCTGCATTGGCTTAATACTGAGTTTTATTTTGGTAGCAGATAGGTGAAGACAGTAGTGTGTTTTCTGGAATTAGGCATTGGTTAGTTAGTTACTTTTTCATTTTGACATTCTAAAAATAATTCTTTGGTGTTATTATTAGAAAAAAATCATGCAAGGAAAAATGACAAAGGAAATGTTTGACCTTTGTATCAATATGTTCCTCATATCTGTATTTTAAATGGAAAAACATGAAAATTAAGGTATTTTAATGATTTCTAAAATTAATATTGAATTTGGATTGCATGGCTAGATTATACAGAGCACTGTATATCACTGATAAGTTTTGAGACTAGTTACTATTTAACAGCCAAATGCTCTAGCATTCCTACACTTGCTTGGATCGTCTGAAAAATTCACTGTTTTTCAAAAGTTTCCAGGGAAAGGTGAACTGGAAGTTACGTTGATTTCAAGATATAGCCGCAGACACTCACACCCCTGTCCCCCCTCCCACCCCCCCCAAATGGCACACTGCCTGCATTTTATGGTGATTCTTATTTGTTTTGCACTCACGTATCCCACACTCCCACGCAGCATTCCTCTGACAGTTGTGATCCTCTCCTACTCAGTACAGCACTGAAGCGATGTCAACTAGTGCATCAATTCTTATCTCTTTTATCACTCACTCGAAATAAATGTAGCTTTATATTGTGTCTTAATTTTGACTTTACATACTGGGCAACATAATTCACATATGCTTGGGCTCTGAAGTCAGCCTAAAAAGTTGGAAGGCACAAGAGAAGTCACTCTCTTGATGTGCTAGAGAGTGACTTGTGAGGACATACTCTTTGTAATTTCCATAGCATACTCTGATTTTATTTTAGAAATATGGTCAAAAGAAAATAGTGTTAATTATGCAAAAGGAAGATAAGCTAGTAGGTAGCAGCAGAAGGGAAATACAGTCATGCCGCATGCAGCTTTACTGGTTTGAACAGTAGCAACAGAAGGATCACAGGAAAGACTGTTTAGCTACAACCCTTATCAATGCCAGCATGTTTAAAGGGGTTGACTGACTATCAGGAAATGTGTTCACAATAGAGCCTTATTCTTGGGACTGATTTGTGGACAAATACTGTTTTATGTACTGCCAAACCTTTTAAAAAAGAAAATGGAATGTGTGTGTGTGTTCTTGTCACATATTTGCCATCTCTGCAAAGAGGGAGCAAAGGTTGTGGAACAACTGTGAATATAACTTATTTATTCCACAACCTTTAGAAATTTAAGCAGTTAATATCTGGAGTGTGTGAATCACTGCTGTTGAATCTTAACTTGTGTCTTACAAGTTTTTGGCAACAAGTACCGAAACATGCGTTCAGTATTAAATGTTTTGAAATTCAAGATAAAATTGCCGTAACAGATGTTATTTCCAGTTTCTCCACGATCAATAATTCACCTTAGTGAGTTAAACTCTTGATGCACATTAGATTTATTGTTGAATATCAGGTTTATAGTATGTGACACTTTCATTGTGTTGATCTCTGTCAATGACATTCCTCATTGGTGTAATTCCGCACTTATAACTTGCGTGAGTGTAATTGCTGAGTGAGGCTCCAGTCCTTAGTCCAGAAGTTTACACTGTATTAAAAATGTTAGGTGAGTTGGTTAGAAGGACTTATATCATGTCATAACTGCAACAAATAATGTTTTTCTAATATCATAGTGACAAAATGCACCTCAAGGGTCATTACGCAACTCAGGGTACTGGAGCAACTTCTGTTCTATTAATTAATCATCTTCCACACGTGTCGCTGCATCTTTCCTCATTTCCTGTATGATATGCTGAGCCCAGTCAAATTCTCTTATGCATCTTTCCCTTCACTGTGGATGATACATAGATAGGCTTCCAAGAAAAGTTTGCGGTTTAGAAGAGTCACTATCACACTAATTCTCCATCTCTATTCATTATCTTTTGTTGCTGTGGTAAGTATAATAAATGCCATACACAATTCATCAACAAAAGTGAAAAAAAAAGTAAAGGTTTGGAGAAGAACGTGTCCGTTCAGTAATGCTGGAATGCTTTTATTAAGTTGGCTGAGAGATCCTTTATTTCATTATTACTTAAAACCTGTGACAAAAATATTATTTTGCAGGTACCTTAGACTAAGCTAATATGCTTTCTTTGCCTCACTAATGGAAGTAGTAGACATGCATGAAGTGAATAAAATGTTATTAATTTCCTCATGGGAACAGAGTGAACCCTGTTTTTTAAATTGTATTGTAATTTGTTAAACAGCGTTGTGGCTTTTTAATTTTAAAAATAATGGTCACGGTTGAAAAACCCAAACTGAGTAGGATCTGTGACTTCATATATAATAAAAAATTGGTACATTAAAAAGTTGGTACATTAGAATTCTCCAAGTATTTTGTTTCCATGCTGCTGTTCTTATATGTAGGTTGTTACTTTTGGGGGAGAAGGTCAGAGTTTTTCCTGCAGTGTGTGGTGATTTGTCTTTATCAAATTGTCTTTTGTTAGCAAAGATCTGAAATCTTAAGAGTAACAGTATGTGACTTTTATTTGTAAAAGGACACTTTTATAGATATGACATAGTCTGATAATAAAAAGGTTACATCTTTCTATGCATTTACTGTCTACTGTTTCTCTGTTGTAGTGCGGTTGGCACGTTTGCTCGAGCATTGGACTGCAGTAGTTCCGTCAGGCAACCTAGTTTACACATGAGTGCAGCTGCTGCTTCCCGAGACATCACACTGGTAGGTGGCTTCTTAAAAACCCTACATTTTTTTGTATCTGTGAATGCAACAGTATCTATTACTCCAGAGTCCCTGTCCTCCAGATATCCGTTTTCCTTTAGATCCCTGCGTGCAAGGTGTGTGTGTGTATGGTAGATAATCCTATGTGTTTTCTGTAAGCATGTTGGTGCTGCCCTTGTAATCATACTGTAAATCACTTGACAGTAGCTGAAATCTATTTAAATATAATACCTTCATATGTGATACTTTGCACGGCAGAGTGGATAATACACATTGTATAGGGATTCATTCAGTATAATTAATCAATAGTGTGATTTAAAGTATGTGGTAATAAAGCTGACATGAAATTGTTTAGATGATGTTTTATACTTACTAGATGTATGTGTCAGTAAATTTTATAAAGTATAAGCAATCTGACTTTGTAAGCAACTTTTTGAAGAACATTTTACTTAGGATGTCCTTAGGATGTTTCCTTAGTTTGTTCACTGTAATGTAAGCACCTGCATCTTCTAAAGAAAGTTAAAAATATATCAATTACAGACCAAAGTTTTGTCTCTGTATATTCATATTAGCTGAGATGACAAGATGTGCTACAGTAATAAAAGCATGCCAGGAAAACTATGTGAGAACAAAAAAATCTTACTGTTTCGTAGAATCAAGTTTGACTTAGATTTCCAAAGACATCAGCAGGAGTTGTTTATTATTTTAAGTATTTGTGTACAGAATCATGAAGATGATAGTTAAGGCCAAAGTAGATCTGCTATTCATCAGATATTTGAGTATTTGAACTAGAGGACACTTGATGAAACTAACAGATCAGTTTAAAATAGTTAAGGTACTGCCTTATAAAGTGGCTGGAGAGCCCCTGGAGTTCAGTTAGACAAAATTTTGTGGGAACAGACAGTATGAGCAGGTTAAAAAAAGGGGTCAGAAAAATTATGGACCATGGGTCCATAAATGGGTACTGAGGAGAATAGGGAGAGGTGTACTGTCTGGCATTCCTCATTCCCAAGGTTTGTAGATGCTGGTGATGAAATGGGAATTGACCTGAGACTGTGGTTAGACTTACTTGCGTATTTTCTCTAAGTGATATCCCTTGGTGCTGCTGTCAGAGACTGAATGCTTGGCTAGATGGATGACTGGTCTGATTCAGTAGGGCAGTTCTTATATTCCAGGTAAAATATATTCATTAGTATTATGAGAAAAATATTTAATTTCTTACATTTTGCGGTGTACTCAAAGGCTATTAAACAGGAAACTGATTTAGTCTGGACTATGGTAGTGTAGTAGAGGCAGTGGCAAAATGTAATGTTTTCAGTAATACTCAAAATGAGTTTTCTGTTTCGCTTGCTGGTTTGGCCTTACCAACACAATTCTGTTCACATTAAATGCTTTTTTTTTTCTCCATCAAAATAGTTCTTTAGTTTAACATTCTTCATTTTATGAAGATTTCATTGGATTAAGAATTTCTAATAAATCCCACACATTGCGCATCCTTCTTACTGTATTCAGTGATTAATAGCGTAGATTCATCCTTACAGCAATTTCTTCTTATTTGAAAGTACATGTGCAGTGCTGCTAATAAAGGGATACATTTAGTGTTTGAGTGCCATAGAAGATCCATTAAGTTCCATTACGCTTAATGAAAGGCATATCTGATAATGAGGCACCAGAGGAGCCACCCCAGGTTTAATTATTGTGTCTGTCCGTTCTCATTTTCCTACCCCCTCAGCTTTTTTAAACGCTTCTTTTTTGCTCTTTGGCAATATACTTCCTTCTAAATTAAGAAAAGACAAATTTGTCATTATAGTTGTTATTCTTTCAGACGTTCCCGTGTTAATTGGGAGCATATTTTCAGCAGCAGTTAAAGTTAGTACAGATGTTTGCAGAACTTGTGGTGTATCTTATTTATGCTTTGGAAGGGATGTAGGTGCATAACACGAAGAAAATTATACTGTCTGTATTCTTAATGCAAGGCAGATAACCCTTGCACCCGAAGTGCTATTAATGGGATTTCTGTACACCACACCTGTGGCTTTCCGGTATTCCTAATCAGTTGTTTCAATTAGAGATGACTGTAAACTAAAGATACTAAAAAAGAATACAATAAATGCATAGGTTATAAACATGAGTAAATTCGCAGTGAATGTACACATTAGGGAGGTCTTGCAGCTTAACAGCAAGTGAGAGGCTACTTTCAGGCTTCCTTATTTTGAAAACATGGGAAAGGTAATGAGACAAGGCAGGAAACTACCAATGCTTCTAGAAAACCCTACTAAAAGACATGAAACAATGTGTGTTTACCTTCTTCGATGATAGTAAATGTTCTTTTCTTACAGTGATAAAGATTTGTGAGACATACAGCCAACTGAAACTTGCATTTCTGGCCTTCTGAAAGACAGTGTTTTATTTTATAAGGAAAATTCATCTCTGGGAAGAGAAAGGAACTGTGAAGGCTTCCTGTTTCAGATTCCTAAACATTGCGTAGTGCATACACTGACAATGAGAGCCATTAAAGCAAAGCAGGTTGATGGAATCACTTGCTCCTTGTGGTGGGCTTGTTTGGAAGAGCCTGTGCTACTTTACTGTAAGGATGTAAATCTGGTTTTGGATGTCTCTTCAAAATGAAAAGTATGAACAGGTTTTTCCTTTGCATTTTGAACGACATCTTTTTAATGATTTTTGTTAGACTTCCATATATGTGGGTCCTAAGATAAACATGCTTAAAAGATTACTGAATTACAGAATCCATACTTTGTTTCCAGTTTCAGTGCATTGTTGGAGGCAGTTCAGTCTGGTTGATTTAACTGACTACTGAAATTGCAGCTGGTTTGGGAACTGTGTGTTACAGCCTGTTTGCAGTGTGCCCTGTCATTCCCTTTCTTCCCAGCTCCATGCAGCCCTTCCTTAGCTTTGTGGATAGTTTCTTCCTTTACCTGCTTAAATTTGGACTTGGAGTTCCCTCTGTCTGTGAGGCTAATACCTTTCCTCTGGTGGGGACCCTTTGTATGTTCAGGACAGTATGGTCTGAGCAAGAGTTCTTAGGGAAGGGTCTTTCTTCCTCTGTCCTTCAAGCTCCTATTTGGGAGAGACAATGACAGTTCTTCCCAGCCTTCTGCTCCTTAGGTATCAGGTACCCACTAGTTGTTTCTTGCAGTCCTCTCATCCTTGGGTAAAGCAGATAAAAAGGAAATACTCCAAGACTTTTTGTCTTGGGCTCTAGTAATGTCTTCAGGCAGCTCTTGTTTTTGCTAGCACAATTTACTTACTGCAGTGTGGGAATTTGATTACAGGTAAGGGCTGACAAACCTGCAGAAGGCAGAGAGTGTTATTGTGGGAACTTGTCAGTGGTCTTCTATCACAGAACAGCTCAGTGAAGACAGTACTTATCCACAGAGTTCATTATGAATCTTTTCTTTAGTAATACCAAAAAAAGCTTCATGGAATCAGATGTTTATTATAGATGGAAAAATGAACATAAGGCAAGAGCAAGATCCTGATTTCTTCACTTCTGTTGTCATTTTTAAGAAAGTTGGTATCAGTGAATAGATCCAGATTTAGCAGCTGCTTGGAAAATGTCCAGTATGTGCTGCTTTTCAACAAGGGCTGCAATTTAAACAAAGGTTTAAACCTTGGTAACGCATGTAAGAGTTCAATCTTTAGGCCTGGCTTACTCATTGCCGGAGTGATAAGCAATAAATCCGTGGTTTCATTTTATATTCTCTAATCTGAAGATTATGGATTTTAGACATTATGCTATGTGTTTCCGTATTAGAATACTTCAGTACATATTAGAAGGCTTCTTCTCAAGGCTGGTGAATTCAACTTGAACCATAAGTAAAATGACATACTGTAGGATAACAGTGACGTTACTTCTTGCAGACAAAACAATTCAAGAATCTTGTGCTTGATAGCTTTCAAAGAGGTATATTGAAAGCTGGAGAAAGGCTTTAGCCACTCATGGGAGATGGCAGAAGATAAGGAGAATTCATTATTTGCTGTACATTTGTATGCAGAAGCTCAACTGCAATTGCTTTGTAAGTGCTATACTGACACATAATGCAAGAGTGTTTTTTCCTTGAAAGGTTTTGGGTGCCCGCTCTCATAAGATGAGTTTAGGGCTGTGTTAGAGATTGCATGCTACAGTTACAGCTCATCGCTGTGGTGGGACAAACAGGTGAGAGACTCATGTTATGCAGTCACACACATTATTGCACTTTATACCTCTAATACCTCCTTCAGCACAACAACTGAAGATTGTGGTGATGGGGGCCTTTGGGACGCTGAGTCAGAAAGGCTTCTTGTATGTTGCTCGATTTCCCTGCGCATGGCTTTGTGATGTAATTGCTTACTTTTCATATTCCCCATCGTTGGTTACTGATATGAAGCGTTCAGTCTTACCTCTAAAGTGAAATGCTATAACTTGTTCGTTTTCTGTTTTCCTCTTTTATGAAGGAAAGTGAAGTAACCAAAGAAACCTCACTTACCCATGTCTGACAACAAAGTTTAGCAAGGGGCAAAAGTCTTGCTTGTTTTTCAGTATGATGATAATGAAAACAATAAATGGCTTCCTTCCCCAGGAATGAGAATACTGAGCACATAGATGTCTGGGCAGCTGTTGAGCTACCATTTGGAACTTCTGTTAATTGAAAATAGCCCCTCAGTCAGTTTATGCCACTGTCTCTGTTGGGTTGCTTGGAACCAATTTCTAGCAACTAAAGATTCTCTAGAAATGTTTGCTAGTAATTTGCAGGAACTACTAAACGAATGTCATTTTTAGTAAACATTTTATTAAGGCATTTCCTTCCCCAAATTAAGGAATAAACAATTTATTTTCCCTATGTTCCACAGCAGAAAGCCTGTGATATCAAGATAGATTCTAAATTTGGCATTAGTTGAGGCTTCTTGCATGGCTTATAGAAAATAAGCCATTGAATTTGCGTTAACTGAAATGGACTGCGGTCTATTTAAACAAGTTTTTTATTCTGTCCTTCTCCGTTCTAGTTTCATGCAATGGATACACTGCATAAACACAACTATGATTTGAGCAGTGCCATCAGTGTTCTAGTGCCACTTGGGGGGCCTGTCTTGTGTAGAGATGAAATGGAAGAGTGGTCAGCATCAGAAGCTAGTTTATTTGAAGAGGCATTGGAGAAGTATGGCAAGGACTTCAATGACATTCGACAAGACTTTGTAAGTACGAAAGTAGTACACCTTTCTGTTACTGTGTTTTCGCATGGGTGAGCATAACTGCTTTCTGTAGGTTTGGAAGATTAGCTAGAGGAGAAATCTGTGTAGCTAATATATGTAATTAACATACATACACATTTAATCTGGATGAAAGTCAATATGCTTTCTTGTTCGGTGCCGTTCTTTGGAAAGATGTTGACAGAAGATAATCTGTTTAATGGTTTAATACCAGGTAGGATATCTCATGCTGATATGTTTTGAAAAGGATTTTTACAAGGATTTTACAAGCATCTGAAAAAGTTCCAGCAGCTTTTCACAACTTTTCCACAATTTCCAGTGAGATTCATTAGCAGCTGACATGGCTGATTCCCCTGAGTGTTTTTGGAAAAGCTGGGGTTTCCATCTGTAGTTAGCAGAGAGAAATTTATATTCAAATAGCTTTTAAAGTGCACTACAGGGAGTTATTTTGACATATTAGGTATTTTGGCACTTCTGAAAAGTAAAGGAAATGTTTTCCAGTATATTCTAACTACACTGGTTTTGGTACTGAAATATCAGACTATAGGACAGCAAAGCTTTAATTTGCTGAATTCTAATGCAGAGTAATTAAAAGAAATTGATTCTAACACTGATTGCTGGAACTGCTAGTAATTTGTCTGCAAATTTTTTTGCACGTTTCTTGGAGAGCCTCTTTCTTTCCAGGAAAAAGATTTCCTCTGTTGTACTAAGTTCAGGTTGGGCTTTGTGAAAAGGCTAGGATTTGAGCCAAAGGAATTCTGTTATCTAAGACTGAAGTCAATTGAAACATTTTCATAACAACTCTTTCTGCTTGATTTTGAGAGCTCAGATTTTTCTTCTTTGCAGATACTACTAATAATCTTTGTGAGGGGAAAATGATACTGTATGGTAAACGTAGAAGTCCTTCCAAGATAGAGTGCAGGACAGTGGGAGGAGTCTTGGCACTGAGCTAAGCTGTCTTTTCTTCACTTTCACAGTTCTGAAATGAAACAGAATTGAATGAAGGTGGGAAGGGAAGGCTATTGTTTTTCTGAAGAACTGACATTTTAACAGGTGTATTATATCTGCGTGTTATTTTTGAGATTCCTAAGGGAGAAAATGTTCACTGCATTCATCTCATAAGATTGAAAATTGCATCATGGATGAAATAGCTGTGTTAAGTTCAAGAAAATACGATTGGAAAAGAATATTTTATAGAGTTTTAGAACTGAAATCTTAATGTAAACTACAATTCCTTATTATTTCTCATACAGATAAATGGTCCTCAGCTGTAATTGTACGATAGTTCAGTAGCTATGTCTTCTAACTAAATGTTTCCTAATACATAGTATTTGGCTTTTCAATGACTGTTATTTTGCTGTAAAATGTGCCTGTCATAGGGAAACAAATAATTATGCAGACATTCATACGCTCAAGAGGAAAGCTTCCCAGAGGACTAAGAGAAAATGACTGTCTCAATGGGTGTATCAAGTAGCCAGGAAGTATTGATGTGCTTCTGAAGTAGGTGGTTGAATTGTTGGGTTTTCAGGATGAGGTGGGGTTGTCTGGCAGGCAGGAAGTCTTTTCCTACTGAATTCTGCTACTTAAATTCCTAAAGACAGAGTCTAATTATGGAATAGTCAATATTACATATATAGTAAAGGTTTTTCCCATGGAAATTTTACTTATTTAATTTTTTTCTAAAATTAAATTCCGTATTTATTAAAAGTTAAGTTACTAAGTTCTTCTGGAACTTAATTTTCTGAGTTAAATCCTTGATTCAGTTAAATGAGTAGAAGATCTTTCTCTTATATCGTGAAGGCAGAATTTCACTGTGTGAACTGACATTCAATGTGGAGCTCAAGCATTAAGCTATAAACATGAAATATTAGTAAGCAAGACAGTTATTATAAATTAAATGGTGTAAAGGAGTTTACCTTTTTTTTTAATAGAGAGAAGTTCATTTGTTATCAAATTACCAGTCTAGCCTTTGAATAATCATTTTCGTCAGCTGTTGGCTCATCAACTGTTATAGGAGCTCATTTGTTGAGGTTCTGCTGTCTTTAAGAACCTATGCGAATCCTAATCAACCTAAACTTTTTAAGTTAATTGAATTACTTACTGTGCTTGAATTACTTCACATCCCAGGGTAGTAGAATGGAAGAAGACTGAGTATTTTATGTTCTCCAGATATAACTATTTTCCTAATGGTAAGAAACAGTTGTTATGCTTGTTAATTCTTAGCTTTTCATTATCAACTGTTTTCACAAATCTATAACTATATCTCAAATATGGCAGGAAAGGCCTTGGGAATCAGACTTGAACCATTTATAGGAGCAACTGTTTTCCAACTTCAGAAAATTGTGGAAACATGCCTTGAAGTTAACATGTTCATTTTAAGATACTTTATAATCCTTCCTTTTTCCTGCTGGTCTGATTTGAGTGGTCCATTTTTATCCTGAAGAAACTGAAAATTCCCTCTCCCTCTCAGTTTTTTTACTGCTGACACCTCTATGCTAATTTTCTCCTACAAAAATGTCATGCAGATGGTCATTTTTACTTCTTTCAATTAGTGTTTAATAGAATTTGGTAATGAGAGTACGTTATTCTATGGCTGTTCACAGCTTCTCTGGCAGTTCAGAGCAACCTCTGGAAAATTCACGTGCCTCTACAGTGTTTTGTCATTTAAGTGCGTAGGTAAACAGAATACAGAATATTCATACTCAGTCTGTCAAACAGGTTTTCTGAGTTGTGAATCAAAGTGTAAAAGGATTATGGTTATCCAGTCCAAGCACCTTAATTATCTTTCTTTAACTGTAGATGCCTACTGAGTGAATGAACATACTGGTGTCACAATCATAGTTAAAACAGATTAAAGTATTTCTAGAGAAATGTCAAACATAATCTGTAGCATGACTGTGTTAATAAGTGTTCAGGAAAGAAAATAAGTATAGAGAAGCTAAAATGTGCTAGTTGACAATGGCAGGTAGTTGGGGTGACAGTGTTTCATCTGGATGCCAGGAAAAATATGGACCTAGAGACTGAGAAGGAGCTCATCTGTCACCTCACACCAAACGCATGTTCCTGTCACGGCCTTTTCTTGGGCAGATTTCTCTTAAGGCATAATTTACATGAGAAAGTAAAAGGATTTTAGTAAACCGAATTGTTTTGGTATCCATTGCAACATCAGCTTATGCATTTGTTACACTGCTACATGTTAAATGCAAATGGACAAAACTGCTACTGTTTGGACCAGGGATTTACACACTGTGGTGCACTGCCTCAAAGAGATTGCACGGCTGAGTCTGGACCTGAATCCCAGCTCCTGAAAGGCAGAGGTGGGCGCCAGACTCAGTGCCTCTAAGTATCTGCAAGCAAGCAGCTAGAAAAACTGGCTGTGAGCTCCTGCGTGCTGGGAGAGGCAGCTTGGTACAGTGTTTCTCTGTTGCTTTTAGGAACATAATTAGAGGTTCAGGAACATATGCGTTTGGCTTAGGATGGGGAGAAAGCCCCAAAGTAGAGTGAATGAGGTTGGAAAGATAATGTTTCCACTTGTGTATTTTCTGGGATTTCTTAAAAATCATCCTTATTTCTGGAGAGTAGAGAATATTGGCGTTAGTGCATGCCTCTAGAAAAAACCATGCACAAAATAGTAGCATGTTTCCAGGTTATGAAGAAAAATTGCATGAATTCTGTAAGAGAATTACTAATTTAAATGATAGAATTTATGGAGTCAAATAGGTGATTCAGTAGTAATTAAAAATGGCTGCTGTATGCTTAATTTTCTCCCCTAAACTTAGGCTAATACATTTTCACTTTACCAATGAACATGTGCACCCAAAATAATCATCATCATCATCATCACTTGCCCTGAGTTTGCGCAGAGATTTTTGTGAAATATTCATTGTCAGTATCACTCTTGTTGCTCAAGATAGCATTTGTCCCTAGCATCCTTTTGTTTCTTGTTTAATGGTCAAGAGTATGCAAAGGTTTATGCGAAACTAGTGGTATTGTATGAGCAGCTGAGTTATTATGGGACTTGAAAAACCTGTGAACTAAGTACAATAACCGTTGTATTTTTTTAAGAGTGAAATTATCATGAGACTCGAACAGAGTCTTGTCAAGATGATTTATTTTGGTCCTGATGTTGTTCTCCATCTGATACACTTTATAATAGAGAGATTACCGTCTGTGCTTCCTGATGGAAATCTGGATTCTGTTTTGATCATTTTGTTTAACCATATGGCTTGAACAGAATAAATTACATTTGGATGTATAATATTGTTGTAATTCTGCATCTTTGTTAACTATAAGAAAAGATTGTGTATCATTATTAGTAATATGTATTTATTTCCATATGGATTTTAATGTAGGTATTTAATACATTGACATTTTACTATTTGTGTATCAACTATACTTGATTTTAACATGTGTTTAATAAGATGTGGACATTGCAATTTCTTGGAACCACTTTAATTTGTAATAAATGTTTTTCAGCTCCCTTGGAAGTCGCTGACTAGCATCATTGAATATTATTACATGTGGAAAACCACTGACAGATATGTGCAGCAGGTAATTTAATGGCTATTTCAGCATGAACCAGTCAGCCACGTTCTTAAAAAATCTGAACTTGTTAAAGCATAAAAATCTTGTTTGCATTCTTAAAAAGAAATACAGTGGGAGGCCTAAGGTAATATTTTAGGCTATAGACCAGTGGTTTTGTGCTGTTCACAGGGTGCATTGTCAAATCCTCTGATGCCTTCTATACATCATGTAGCTGTGAAGAGCTTTTTAAGTCATTTGTATTGTATGCTGGTTTGTAGCAATGTGATTCCTGGTCCTTACTGCAGTATGGGATAAGAAGGAAATGGGCTGCAGAGCAAACGCTTTAGGCTGTAAAGCTGTGCATGGGACTGAAGGAAAAGGAATATACACTGTGTTAAAGGTGACTGCTAATGTTATGAACCTTTTATTGATATTCCATGATAGAACATTACTTTGGCATTACCAGGATTTAAAAACAAAACTGAGAACATTCTGCATACAATGGATGTGTTCATCCTTCTGACGGAATGTTCAATTCTTTGGGTTGCTCTGGAGCAGAAATGTGATAAGATTATATTGGGTACCTACACTGGGATATTTTATGCAGGTTTAGGCAAAATTTCAGTGTTAGTGCTTTTGATATTGTACACTATATAGATTTACTCCTTGATTTAGATATACAGAATATTTTAAAATACTCCATTATAATTTGTGATTTAACATCTAAGTCTGTAGCTCCTTTACTTGCTGCATAATTAGTGGTGATGTATGTACAGCATGTTGAAAATAAATTTTATGCTGCAGTGATTACACCTGTATTGTTAGATGGATCTTTGGAATTGTTCCCGATTTTGTTACAGTGTGTCAGAAGGATGATTGCTTCAGGTTGTTCTGGTTTATTTGAAAGTGTTTCTACATCATCTTGTTAGGGTATGAAAAGTAAGGGAAAAGTGTTTTACCGCGTAGTAGACTCTTGGACTATCACAAGGACCTTTTAATTCTGTGGATAATACAAATAGAAAATAATATAAAAGGCATGTTTTTCTGGTTTGTCTCCATTCATTTCACTTTCAACGCTTTTTTTGCACTGTTAATCTTTATCCTAGAAAGGTGTTGCCAGCAGAGATTTGCTGTTCTGTTTGTCAGCTCTTAAGGATTCGGCAATGGATGATCTTGAAGAATTAGATAAAAAGATTTTATTGATACTGAAAGCCATGGATAAATTGAAGTGCAAATTGACTTTTGTCAACACTCTTAGGTTGCTCAGAGACTGATCTTGTTTCCTGTGAAATTTTTCTGAAATACTTGCCCTGGAGTGGTTGGGGAAAGACTGAGACTCCCTTTCTAAAGTTCTCTAGGGCTTCATTGTGATTCTGTTGCTGCAACGATCAAGGTCTGTGATGGTGTGTCGAGTTTGTGTATCCTTCCACAGGATTAGTTTTTTTAGCTTCACATGTGAGAAAAACACATAGGCTTTATGGTCACCTACAACTTCAATACTCTCACAAATGCCTGTGTTTTACTTGTAACTAAGTAAACTTAGAACATTGTAACTCAGAACATGGCAACAGACCACAGGATTTAATGCTTTAGACATGTTCTTTCAAGGTCATGCATGATCATCAGTAACAAAACCGGTGTAGGCCAAAAACCTCATTTCTATCCTGGTTAACATTTCTGTAATCCCTCCTA
Organism: Calonectris borealis; assembly: GCF_964195595.1. Classification (NCBI taxonomy): domain Eukaryota; kingdom Metazoa; phylum Chordata; class Aves; order Procellariiformes; family Procellariidae; genus Calonectris; species Calonectris borealis. Next base: position 101,066,349 of record NC_134314.1, on the reverse strand, counting down.
ACGAGAGATCAGAACTTCATCCTGCCCTTGTTTAGTTTGTTCTGGAATGGTAAAAATAATATAGTTCGGTAAAAATGGTATCTGTAGGGTTTTTTTCCCCACCAGAACAAGCTGTGATAATTGAATGCATTTCAGGGAGAAAATATGTTCAGTAAGAAAGTGGCAATTTCAGAAGTCATTCTTCTCTAAATATCATGCTTGGGGTAGGGCAGCTTGGGGGAATGGGAAGACAAAAAGGTCGATGTACATTCTTGAATGTTCCACATAAAATACAGTCTCTGAATTCTAGATTGGTGTGATTTAATATGAAAATTTGCTCTTTATTTATCTTTATTTCTTTGTGTGAATTGGCTGCATTGTGTCAGGCATAAGGAAGGTTTCCCTTGTCATGATTGCTCCTAAATGTTATTCTTGCTTGGTAGCTGAAGGTGGTGATTTAATGGCAGTGGAGATACTGCTGCCACCTTGCCTTCAGAGCATGTTCCCTTCAAGTCAAGGTGAAGGGAAATAGATATGTTAAAGTTCTCAGTTTGTGCTGTACCTGTCTAGCAAAACTAATTAAGGCTTTGGGTAATCATTCTTGGTGATATGGCACTTTTCATGACCACTACATTATATGGTGTTTGAGGAAGGCCAGGTGGCTCATTCCACTGAATGAAATGTGTTCTCGTTATTTGTGGTGTTCTCCTTAAAAATCTGATTGAATGCAAAAAGACTTTTACTGAGACTTTGCAACAGAAAAAAGGGAGAACATATGTAAGGATAACTACATTACTGTACTACAACAACATACTATATTTCCCTCTCATTTATTTATTTCCGCTGTTGAAACCAGTACTAACGTACTGAAATGGTCATTTCTTGGGATATTTGTCAGTTGATATTCATAACAAGAGTTCTTAAAAAGAAATAGCATTCACTTTGATGGGTAGTTGATTACAAGTAGTAGAGCCCAGGTGAAAGGTGAAAAGCTGGGTTAGTGTAGCTTGACCTCCCCTACAATGCAGTCTGCAAGACTTGTTTGAAATAGCTACTGTTTAAGATCAGATGTAAATTTTTTTCAGGAAGAGCATCAGCTTTCTTTGTTACATTGCTCCAGTGATTTATTACCCTTTTTGTTACAAACTGGTGCTTTGTTTCTTGTCTAAATGTTTTCAGTTTCAACTTCCAACCTTTACAGTTTTACCAGTTTTCATCCTCTAAATTTCAACAGGCAGAGGTTTCTTCTCAGAAATTGCAACTATTTGTTGATAGTTTTGTTTCCGCATCCTTTCTTCTCTCTTGGTACTTAAAAGTTGATAGGTCAGTGTGAATTCAAGCTGTGACATTTTCGGTTGCTTTTGGAAAGCAATGTTAACCATCGTTTTAGTGCATAAAAATATAGCTTATACTGAAGTGGCATTGTGTGATTATTTTGTAGAAGGCAGTATATGATTCACTTTATACAATAAAGTAAATAAAGGAGGAAAGCAATTGCTAAAATTGCATTCCTTGCAACCCCCATGCCGTATTAAAAGTATGCTAAAATTTAATTCATGTGTATAGTCACTTCTCACTGTCACTGCCATTCAGCTTCCTACAAATGCTTTCACATTTTGACAGTGCTTCAAGGCCACTTTCCTCATTTCTTTCCCTTTATTGTGTTTTTCTCTTCTGCTCTGATGGTCTTGCTAGGTGTGCAGTGAGATTATGTGTTCTTTTTGTAGAATTGGGACCAGTTTGTTATGAACCTCTGTGGAACGCATGTGACCTGCTGCCCTGCAGTCTCGCATGCTTTTTCAGTTTGAAAACAAATTCTATATTGTTGGGTATAATATGAAAAGGAAAAAGAGACAGTTGTGGAAAGCCTGTGGCCTGAAGCTGTTAAGTGGAAAGAGTTCACTGTTGAGAGCTCTTCTGCTGGGGCTGTGAAATGTTCTCAGATTAAAAACTACCAGTTTATGAGAGTTGGAGCATGCTGCTGCTGTTCTTTCTCCTTACTCTTGTAAAAACTGACTTAAGCAGGCAGAGCATACTGTGTTTGCATTTCTGCTGTGGGCCTGTTGAAGGTGGTGCGGTGTTGCCAAGCCTGGTGCTAGGAAAAGACTGCAACTGCACCAGATGTGTCAATGGAAGTCAGTTCTGTAGCTCTGAACACAACTAGGCATCTGTGAACAGCAAAAACCTGTAAAAAAAAACCAAAAAAAAATCCCAAAAAAACTAACCTATCGTGGAAATAAATAGAAAAGGCCTCTCATAGTGCATGGGAATTAATTTATGGTGGCACGGACTGCTTAGGAGTCCATTTGTCATAGATTGCTCCTCAAAGATGCAGTTTTTATAGATGAGAGTTATGGTGATGCAACAGTTGCACAGAGGCAACTTTCTGAAATGAAAAAGAGCAGTGGTTTACATGAGGGGGCTTACTCAGACTACTCAACCAGTAAAAGCTGATTAAACCTGTAATTTGTCTCATGGCTCAGGCAAGAGACTCTCAGAGCAGAGTCTTTTGATGATACTTTTCTCAAGGTGGGAAATATCTTTGTGGATTGTGAGCCTTGCAGATATCGGATATCAGAAAATAGGAGTACAGCAGAGAAGAGAGTTGGCTGTTGTAGGAGAAATGGAGGACTGAATTTTAAACAGCTGATAAAGAAAGGGGGAATCTTGAGAGGCAGGCAGGTAGTGTCGATTTATTATTGCTGGATATCAGTGTCCCTCTTTTTTTTCTTCCTCTCTAATAAAATTGACTGTTTCAACTCCTTTTATCTTTTTTTTTTTCTTTTTTTTCTTCAAGTGAACAGAAGTAATGTCTTGAGTACAGGAAGCTCATGGAAATAATCTTTTTTCCTTCATCTTTATATACAGACGAATGTTTCGGATACAGAGTTCAGATGTCTACTGTTCATTTCTTCTGCCATCGCTGAAAAAATAGTCGTCTTAGTTACTTGTATAATATATGGAAATAACTAAAGCTTCTCAACATTTTAGAAGTTAGTAATACTTCTTGAGCGCAACATGTTTTGAGTTTGTTGCAAGTATGAAGAAAGTAATAATTTAGTAAATTCACAACTATCTTGATAGTAGTGTAGCTGTCCTGCTACTGCCGTCTTCCTGAGCTACAGTTTTAATGGCACATTAACGGAAGTAGATGTTTAATTATTTCTAACAGTCAGGGGACTTTACTGTTCCACTTCCTTGTACTGCTTATAAAAGACTAACCTCGGGCTTGACAGAGCACACAAGAAGAGTTACGTGAGTGATGAGGAACTCATCGTGTGCAATTTCGCTCATTTATTTTCTGCTTATTTTGCAGTGAGGGTTAGCCACAATGTCGTACATGTTTATGTAGATGTAATTTATGTAAATTGTAATTGTCGTTTTTACAGTCATATGTGAGGCCTGTGAGTTTTACTGGGGAGGACAGTATACTGTAATTTCAAACTAATAATAAAAATAGAGAAATTGTTTTTCATGGTTTTCATCTTGTAGATTTCTACACTTGTTTTGGAGGCTTTTGTGGAATCACAAAATAGAAATAATTTAAAGATGGATTGTGTGCAGTTTTATGAAATCTCATACTTGAATATAATAAAATATTTTAATGTGTTAATTTTTCAACTAGAAACGTCTGAAAGCGGCTGAAGCAGAAAGTAAATTGAAACAAGTATACATCCCCACCTAGTAAGTATAACAATAAAGTCATTTTTTTGAATAATGCACAGGTAAAATCGAAACAGTAACATGCATGATATTTTCTTAGTCTTTTTAATAGTTACTTTCTTAGTATTTGTAATATACAAACAGAATATACAGTGATATAATCAGAAAATGCCACGAACTCTTGTCATAAGTGAAACCTTCGTACTTAACAGAGCCTGTTGTCTTTGACCTGCAAACTGCCTGTTCTGGAACAGTGGGAAGTTTTACAAAATGTGATCAAGTGCTATGTGGACTGCTTACATGCAAGAAGGGCCTTATCATTTAAAAAGCAGTTTTTCCAGTTTTTCGGAATCCCTGTAGCACAACACTTCATATTTGTAATGTAAATGTAAATGCAATATTTCAAAATAAAAGCAGTTGTTAATGTAGTTACATAAAATAAAATCAGATACTTTCCCATTACACTTTTACCTTGTTGATACAGTCTGTTCTTCAGCTAGAGACAAGAGATGTTCTGGCTGTAAATTAAAGGTAGCACACAGCCCAAAATCTTTTATCTTTGAACAAGTCTTCTAATGAAATCTGTTTTCTTCTGAGGCGTTTTTAATCTGTTTTTTTAGATTTAAACTCGATGCTGTATCTGCTTTTGTTACATGTAGTTTACAGAAACAAGATATAATCTGTCTCTTTCATATTCATAATTTCCTCAAGATTATGAGAAGAGAAAGGATTACAGATGACATTCTTTTAAGCTTTCTGTGGGTATATTCAGTTTACATATATGTGAATTTCCCATTGTTAGGAGTGTTTGTATAACAGAAGACTAGAATACCAAATGAACGAAAATCCACTGCTGTCTTTTTGATGACTTGTATAAATTGCATACAATAGAGCTTCATTTCCATATTTCATACAGACTTTTCTCTTAACTGGGTTTAATGATACAAACAGCAGACTGTTAAATTCAGTTTTTTAATCTCATCTCTGAAGAAATGTTGTGAGTTTTAAAGCTCAAGTCTCTGATAAATGATGCCTTTTGAAAAAAGCTGAACACTCAAGTAGGAGTGTTTCCTAACCCTCTCAGGGAAGTGGCTGCTTTAGGAAAACTGTAAGATGCTCAGTCTTTATAATGCTTTTTCAATTTAATTTACTTGGTCCAAGTGGACAGTTCAGGACTTCTGCCAATATGTTTGCAGTAGGGACTAGTTGTATTGGATGACAAAACCTGTTTTGAAATGTAGGATTTTTGCCTTTATCTTTCTCACTGCCTGTCTTTTGCCTCCATGTCAAGACAAAATCCATGGTCAATGGTAAGAGGTGGTAGGACTTCTCAAGTCTTCGATAACTGTGCAGTCTGGGGCACTCTTGAGCAAATGGATTGCTAATGCTCTGTTTCAAGACTGATTTATTATATTTGAAATCTGAGTAGAATTCATACTCAAAGCTGAATACCTTTTTGAACTTGTTATTTCCTGTAAAAAACAAGGTTCTGTCCTCAATACCAGAGAGTCCCTTTCCATTCATGGCTTCTCTGGAAGGTAACTAAGCAACAGATCATAACGTGGGAGACTTGATCGTGTCTCAATTCCTTCTCTTGTACCTTGAGCCCAAGGTACTTGATAAAGAGTATTTGGAAATTGTAAAAGTGTCTCTCACTAGATATAGTGAAAAAGGAGAAGGCATGAGGCAGACTTGCTGGCATTTGGAGTAGAGACTTGATACAGCAAAGGTTTCTTCAATTAATCATTTTAACTAATCGTGAATATATTTTATGCTACCTAAAGTAACGAATAATAATTTTGGGAATCAATGTATCCAGCCTTGTATTGAGAGTATAGCTTGTCAAAGGGGTAATTAACACCCACAAAGTTGGAGCTTTGGAAATACTGTACTTAACCTAGTGGGAAGTATATTAATTCTCTCTGAATTAACTGACCCGTAAAGTCCTACTTCACTGAAGTACTAGTAAGTAAAATAATCACAACAATAATGTAATATAGAAAAAAAAAAAACCAACAGTTCTTCAGCCTTTTCAGAGAGAAGGTAGTTTAGAACAGAACCTAGACGGAACAGCCTGATACTATATGGGCGAGCTTTGCCAGGGTTATAAGACATTCACATCTACTGCAGTTGGTGGGAAGTTATGTACTACTTCTTGAGATAGGAGGCAGGAGACCCTCTTCTAGGGTGGACAGCTTTGTAGTATTATAGGCAGTGTTACTACTCTTACTTGTTATACTTTACCCCAGCCTCACCTTTAAAGCCTTATCTGTTGACTGGAACCCCCTTAAATTCTGTGCTGTGTCAGGCTTTTGTTAATGCTTGACCCTGACACTTGGTCTTTACTAGCTTGCCAAGTAGCTTAGACCATATGAGAGCATTTTACAAAGGTCTGTAAATTTGAGTATCAGTGCAGCTCTCTACATAGCAAGTCTCCTACAGTGCTGAAAATACTAGAGGAGTATAAAAATTAGTCTTTTTGTTTAGAGCAGATTTTACAGATGTTGTCACCACACATCAGAATTCCAGAATTAGATTGTTGGTTTTCATTTTGCCTAACCGGTTAGTAAAATAACTTTTTAATTTTTTTTTTTTTTTAATTTAAAGCAATAAACCAAATCCCAATCAAATATCCAGCAACAATGGGAAACCTGCTGCAGTCAATGGAGCAATGGGAGCCTCTTATCAGGCACCGGCCTCACTAATAGGTCGGGCTTGTGAAAGCTGCTATAGTAAGTAAATTTTTTTTTTTTTTAACAGTTCAGGCGTCTGGGCTAATCTTAATATGCACTTTTTTAAAAACAAATGTATGTACTTTTGTTTGCATGCTATAGAGGATAATTTTCAATAACTTCTGTGGCGAAATAACTTTTAAGTTAGAGCTGCCTTCAGTATATTGATTAAAGGTCAATATTCAAATCCACTTTATGATTTTTTTTTTTAACAATTCAGAAAGTACACAAAGATAAAGTAGTATTAATACGATGGCACTGATATGTTATTCCTTTACCTTCAGAATACTAGACTCAAATTTATTTTTGGTTCTCCTGTAAGGCTGCAGGGTTTTTGAGTTTTTTGGAGGTTTTGAGGAGGGGTTTCCCCTCTGTTGTTGCTGGGGGGCAGGGGAAAGGCGTAGGGCTTCTTCCCCCTAGTATTTTGTTTCTGATGGTCCTTGTTGGACTTCTTGAAATAGCAGCCTTCAACATAGTTTGTATCAGAGTAGATATAATAAAATGCAGAAGTGGAGAGAATTGAAAAGGCCTACCATATGAGAGTTCTTCACTTATCATTGCTATGGCTGCCTGTCTCTTAAAGCCTAATTAAGTTAAAACCGTATTTTGTATATAGAAAGTTCCAGTTATATACTTTGTTTTTCAAATCACATTTTTTAAAGAATAGTTTTCTTGTGAAAGATTACAAAAAGAAAAGAAAAAAGGTTAAATTAGTGTTTTCTGCTCACGAGTCTCAACGCGCAGAAGATAAAGGTACATATGCATATTCAAGGTCAATAGGAGCTGTGCTTGTCCTTTTCTTCCATGGGTCTTGATTTGTAAGTACTCACTTTGCATGACTTGAGGAATGAAAAACAGATCTTAAGTAATTCTAGTAAGTAACAAGCAATTTCATAAGCCTGTCTTGCAGGGTAAGATTAGAAATAGTGGAGGATTTTTAGGGCTTTTTTTTTTTTTTTGGTAGTCCCCTAGGAGAAAATCTCTTCTTGGCACTACAAAGTCCCTGGTTTGAAAGTAAATAGGGAAGCATTTTCGAAATTTCCATTTGGAGTTGACTTCTGGGGTGCTTTTGTAAAAAAATAAATGAACTGAAAATTCAAGTTCTTATTTTCTCCATGTCAAATGTATTAAATGTTTAGCTGTATAATGCTCTTATAATGCCATATACTACAGCCATATAAAGCCATCTATTACAGCATTTGGATTTATTATATTGAATGTAGCATGCACCAGTTTACTTGTGCTGTTTTCTCCTCCTTAGCTCCACAGTCTCACCAATGGTATTCTTGGGGTCCTCCTAATATGCAATGTAGATTGTGTGCATCTTGCTGGATTTATTGGAAGAAATATGGTGGCCTGAAAATGCCCACACAGACAGATGAAGATAAACTGTCTTCCAGCCAACCTACAGAGGTAGGATTGCGTAGATAAACTTTCCTAAAACGAGATGTGGTGCTTTTGCAAGTGCTGTGATTTGAATATTTAATAGAATGATTTTTTATGTATGTGTTCAACTTTGGTATTACAAAACTCAATTTATTAATCCTTTTCCTGTCTTAAGTAGAACTGAACAGTGTGGAGGTCCTGCCATGTCTTTATTTGACTAAGTCTTAGATGAACAAACATCCACTTCATGCATTTTTGATGGACAAATGTCATCTTGTCAATCAAATGGTGTGTTATCTATAAAATGTTAATATGACTCTACAATATCTCATCTAGAATGGCATTATATGTTCACTCACAATAGAGTTCTCTACTCTGTGTTTTACAGCTTCGGTTTTTTTGGATAGTGCTTATACATATTATTTGATTAGCCTTGTGAATTTATCCAAACTGTGGATTTCTGTAATGCTGTAATTCAGATGTATGTGTTATGATTTTTTGTTTGTTTTTGTAGGAATCCCATGTTAGAACGCACATGTCCCGGCAGGCCACACAGGGAACTCCAGTTCGTAACACTGGAAGTCCAAAGTCGGCAGTGAAAACACGTCAAGCTTTCTTTCTTCACACAACGTGTTGGACAAAACTGGCCCGTCAGGTCTGCAAAAATACCCTCCGGCTGCGGCAGGCAGCAAGACGTCCCTTTGTCCCTATTAACTGTGCTGCCATTAAGGCAGAATGTAAGATGTTTTTTTAATTCTTAGTTCTGTGTGCTGTGCTTCCCACCCATTTTTGTCTTTTAATTTTATTTTCTTTTTCAATAAACATTTCTTGTCTATACACTTTTGCTTTTCATTTTTTCATTTCTCCAGCATATCACCAACACATTGGATAAAAGTCTGGCTGCCTTGAACAGATTTCAGGCTGGGGAAACATTTCAAATAAATTAAAAAGGGGATAACTGTTACCTCATTCGCTTGCAAAAAATTGTCATTAAAAAAAAATCGGGGGCGGGGGGGGAAATCAATGCCGTGACATAAAAAACATGCTTCCTACTGGGCAGTATGAAATGCCTATATTTTATATTGTTTGTTTATTCTTTCGCTGAGCAGAAAGTATAGATCTGTATATGTTTTACTCTTTCTCAGTGGGGTTGGTCAAGACATAAGGAGCTGAGGATGCATAAGAATTTAAATCTGGCCTGTAATACAGCCCTTTGTTACTGTGGTGATCAGATGGTGGTGATAGCCATGTTTATTATTACATCATAGTTGCATCTTTTTTTTTTGTCTGTTCCAGTTTTAAATTTTAGTTTTAAATAAAATTCTATATTATGCTTGTTCTTTTTGTATAAATAAATATAAAGAACTGATAAATTCACTAGTAGTATGACAAAAGGTTATGAGTTGTTGTAGACAGCAACAATATGTCTATTTATGTGCATATGTGTGTAAGTTCTGCTGCAAAGTCACTGAATATTTCAGCAGGTTTTGTATCTGCGCCGAGCACGTTGTTTTACTGCTCACGCTGTTTGGTTATGTTTCCCGGTCTTCCAAAGATGCAGTTCTTGGAGCAGACACTCGGTATTCCAAGATGAGCCATGCTGGCTCATCATACTGTTAATTGTATTAGAATTGAAGAGACCTTTTTAGAATATTAGATGTTGGTTTTATAACGATGTTTACTAGATTAATGCTAATTGTTTTCCCAGCATATTTAACTGGGATGCCAATGATGTCAGCGTTGATTATAAGAAATTTACTCCATGGAGGCTTAAAATCTCGTTTTGAGTAATTATTTTCCCCTTATGAACTTTAACACCAGCCATTCCTCACATGCAAACTCTTCACCTACTTCTGCAGTCATCCAGAAATTGGTGAATATTTCTGTTCGTTGTCCTTGTCTTATTTATTTAGTTGTCCTGTTGGCCGTTTCCTTCTTTCAAAGCTATGCAAGTCAGGAGCAGCTTTCAGATTTAAGGAAACCATATGTCCACTGTGTGAATAAAATGGGTTGTACTTTATGGAAGAAATGTGCCTAAGGCTGGACTAGGATTATCTTTTTAATCCTTAATACAAAATAAGAGTTATTTTCGGAGAGAAAAGCGTTGTACCCTTTAATTTATGTAATTTGCACTGATTTCTGCTGACTCATGGAGGAAGATTAATTTTAGAAGTTCACTTGAACCGTGAATCTTTTTATCCATATCCCTATTTCTTCTCACTCACTGAGGTAACTCAATTTGAAAGAAGATGAAGCTTTTGTTTAAGGAAGAGAAAAAACAGAAGAAGAAAAAACTTTCATCCAGCTGTTCACCATTATACTAGAACAAGTGTTATATACACAGTTCAGCTTTAACACAAAGGAGTGAAAAGCTGAGCTTTTCAGCAGGAAGTAGTCATTGTTGTATCAGACTGGCAGTGCTGTGAGTGCTTCCTCTTTGTTCCTTTGAGTGAAAAAGTGCCACATCAGATTAACATCAAGAGCAGAAAGATTTTTTTTTTTCCCCCTGTAGTCTCTGTCTTTCGTTATTCTTCTTGCTTAAAGCAAAATTTGGACCTTGCAATTTTGTCTTTTTGAATGCTAATGCTTCCTGATTAGACCTGACATAGATTGAAAAAAGAGAGTCGCGGTTGTTAATGCTTTTTGAACACAACATTCAAATTATTTTATAATAGTGGAAACCAGATTATACCTCATTTAATTAATTTAACTCATGTTTCTCTGTGTGTACACCCACACACGCACATACTCTGTTTCTGGCAACATCTCTCTCTGTGGAATTGTACAATGCTCTTACCTGCATTGTCACTGTCATATTCTTACTCTAGTAAAGCCTAGTAAGTAAGTAAATAAAAAAATTGTTTTCTAGTTTTGTTCCTGTACCTATGTCTGGTGACCTGTGTTCAGTGCACTCTGTAGATTTTAACGTTATAACTAAATAGGCTCTCTCTTCCTGAGAATGCCTTGAATAATTTTCTAAGGATAGCTTGATGCAAGTAATTTTTAATTTTTTTAATTTTTAAATGAGATGTTTAATTAACAGTAATGATTTCATATGCTGAATACCACTGAGTAACTACAATATTGAGTGAATGTCTGTGTTGGTGTTACAAAAGTTACAGTTTTGCTCAGATAATAACCTGGCCGGAGTAGCAGGTCACCCATGATGCGATACGGCCTGAAATGGTTAGGACGTCCAAGAACTGACTTGGAATTTGTTTTCCATGTTGGTGTGCTGAAACTTGATTCTGACGACTGCTTAGATGCTTTGTCAGACTCGCCTCACTCTGTGTGTGTGCCAAACCTGTGCTTGAAAACGTAACTGCATTTCACAACTATATTGCAGTAGGCACCATACCAACACTCAGAAACCATAAAATCTAAAGACAGAAGGATGGTAGGGCACTTACCCCAGCAGCGTACAAGGTTTTATGTCTTCTTAGTCTTACGCAATTTGTTGAAGTGCCAGGTTGTAAATGAAGCGAATTCCCAGTTCTGAGAAAGAAAGTCTGAACAAGCCAGTTGGAGCTTGCTCTTAAAATAAATTGATTTTTGCATTCCACCTGAACTCATCTGCAGATACTTCTTCTGTCTTGGAGGAGCATGGAAGCCTCCAAGAATGCTAACCTCAGGCCCAACCATCTTTTAGGTGAAACCAGATTTCAGACAGAGCATTTTTTATTATTGTAATTCCACCCACATCATCTCCCTCACCCCATTACATCCACTGGCAGAAAACAAGGTCCTGTTCTATGTTCTTTATTCCATCAGTTAGTGCAGAGAATTAGATTTTTCTCATTATTGAACCATATAGCATGACCCCTGCTCAGATGCCAGCAGGAGGTAGTGGAGACGATGCATTTACATCCCAGTTCAATCTAGGGATGGTCACCAGGAGGTTGAGAAGGCATGGCATCTCCTGCTAGGAGCACAACCCATCATGGAAATCTCAAACTTTGTTCTGCCTGAGGATAATAGACTCACTGTAGTTGTTGACAATAAACTTGTCTGATGGATTTTCAGGAATAATTAGAATGGGTGAACTGTTTCAGTAGGAGGAAAGTCCCGTGCTCTAAATTAGGCAACATACCTTCTTTTTAGTTTGAATATATTGCACGTATTTTAGAAGTTAAGCAAAACTATCCTGTCTATGGAAGCTCTCTTAATTAGAGGAAACCAAAGTGGGCGTTCTTTTCCAGACAGTCACTGACAAGATTGGATCTGTTTCCAGCTTACAAGCATGTTGATACATGCATCTGTGAACCTTAGTACTTTAGCACAGGAAGATTTTTGAGGATTTTTTTTCCCCTGCTCGGATATAGTTTTATCAATATAACTCTATGTATTAACTATAGTAATTTAAATTTGGGTAACTACATTCCGTCTGTGCAGACATGATTGTCAAAATGTTTTCAGTCGATGGTAATATATTATCTGTATAATATATAGAGAGTTATCTGGAAATGGATATATTGTTCATGATCAAAACTTAACATACCTTTAAATCTGCAGATTTAATAACAAGTTTGGTACACAGTACTTGCTTGTTACGATCTGGTTTGATAGAACAAAGACAAGTGAAAATTAAGTAGAATGTGCAAAATGTTACTGATTTGTCATTGTGAGCATACAGCCTATGTCTTACTGGCATAAAACTACCCATTCGTCTGAGTAACATTTATGGGTATTGCTTCACAAGCAATGTTTCACATCCTTGATTTTGATAGTTATGGAAGATCTTTTGGCTGCATCTGGGGTGAAAATATTTTCTCTACTGTTATCTTTGAATACAATTTGTGCCAGATTTTAGTAGCCAGTAAAATAATTAAAAGAACACACTATTTTTTTCCCCAAAGTTTCTAAGAAGAATACAATTCAGGGAATACATAGAGCACAGTACATTCATTAGATAGTCTGATTCATTTGATAGAAATGTGATGGAATGTCAAAGAAAAATAACTCCCCAATGAGAGTCTTTCTAAGCTTGAGAGACCTACAAATCTAGTTTAAAAAAAAGAAATAATTAAAAAACCCTCTCAAGTCTAAAAGAACAAACCTCATTGCTATCATCAATGCTTCTCCATAGCATTCCTGATTTCGTTGACCTATGTAATACCCACAACAGTCGTGACTTTTCTAGGTTAAGAACTTGGTCTGTTTAAAACCTCATAAAGAATCCATTTCACACTGTGGTTCGTAATGTTGTTCCCTGGAGTTTTTCTAATTGTACTGTATCCTTTTTAGGGTTATGGTGCCTCAAATTACATGCACTTCAAGGTACAGATTTCCCATCATTTTAGAGAGAGTCACATGGTTTTTGTTTTCCTATCATCATAATTTCTAATATTCTGATTTTAATTTCTTTTTAAGTGACCACTCTTTAGTATTGTCTAGATAGTTTTAGAAAGCTGTTGACACTGACTCCATGAATTTTCTTCTGCACGGTGGTGGTGTAGAACCCATCGTTATATCTGTACGTTACAGTCATTTTACCCCTTAAGAATTAGTTTACATTTATTGCTTGATGCTGCTAATACCCTTTGCAATCAGTTTTAGCTTTGATTATGCTCAGTAATTTCTTATCAGGAAACTTTAACTCTCTAATCACCTCTTTTCCTGATCTTTTACATGTTGAACAGCACAGATCCTTAGAGGGTTACATAGCCAATTAATTTTAACCGGGTGCTAATACCTGGAAAAAACTTCTCTTTTATGCCGTAACAGCTGGGCAGCCACGGTCTTTGGTGACAGAGTTTGTTAAAAGCTAATTGAAATGCCAAGTTGGATGCCAGATCAGCTGCATGTGTACACGTCACGATTCCTTCAGAGGATCCTGGCAGACCTGACACTCGCAGTCACTGGCTTACAGGGCGTGAGGGCAGGAAGGGACCTCCGGAGGTCTCTAATCCCACCCCTGCACAAAGCTCAAGTGCTCAGGGCCTTTTGTCCAGATGAGATTTGTGTATCTCCAAGGATGGAGGCTCCATGGCTTCTCTGGGTACCTGTTCCAGTGTTTGATCAAGCTCACGGTAAATAATCTTTTCCTTGCATCTAATGAGAATTTCCCGTCTCCCAGCTTGTGTCTGTTGCCACAGACAGCAATAGCATGTTGTGCTCTCCCTCTGTACCTCCGAGAAGGGTCTGGCTTGGTCTTCTCTGTGCTCTGCCACTAGGTAGTTACAGGTGGCAATCAGGTCTCCCCTTGGCCTTCTCATCTCAAGGCTGAGGAGACCCACTTCCCTCAGACTCTCCGTGTACACCCCATACTCCAACCCCAAACCAGACTCTTCAATAGCTGTACTTTCTCCAGTATGTCCGTATCTCATTTATGGTGGGGATCCCAAAACTCGATGCAGCGTCTGGAGGCGGTTTCACAAGGTCCGAGGGGAAGGGCTACCTCCCTCGCCCCGCGGGCTGGCCTCGGGCTAGTAAGGCCCAGTATGCGGTCGTCCCTCTTCTTGCAAGGACACACCGCTGAGTAATGTGAACACATTAAACGTGTTTTCCCTTTACAAGGTCTTTGTTGGCTCCCTTGATGTTTCCATATTTAACTGTATGCCTCTATTAATAGTTCAACCCTTTTGCCACTCTGCAGACCTACTTACTGAAGAACGTTATCACATTTGCCGTGTTTTTGTTCCCTTGAACCAAGACCAGTCTAAGCATTAGTTAAACACCAGCAGTATACGTGCTCAGCAGTTTCTGTTTGGATGAATTCCACCTGGTCCTGGGTAACTTGTTTTTATTCATTAACCAGTTTGTTTTGAAATGTTTCCTATGGACGCTTCGATGTGACACAGTTCTCTCACTTTCCTCATAAAAGGGTTTTGGAAGTGAGCTTGTTTAAGTTCCTCTGCAGTGAACGTGGCTGCAAAGACTTCATTCAGCTTTTCTGCCGTGACCTTATCTTTCTTCTATATTTTCCTTACACCTCGATCATCTCCTATTGCTACAGGCACTAGCACACTTTCTGCTTTTGATAGCTTTGAAAAAATATGCTAACAAGTGTAATACTCCTTTTTTTTTTTTAAATACATTTTTATTTCTCATAGCTTCTACTATTTCACTGATCTTACTAAGATTTTTAGTGTTCTTCTGGAAGCCCATATTTGATTTTAGGACTTTTTTTAAATTTTGTTTTTGACAACTTCCTACCTAAATTTATTCTATGGTTTTACACTTGAGAATGATGCACAATCTAACTTCGTGTTTTTCTGTATGTAGTGCATAAAGATCATAAACTTTATTATATATATTTCATGGGAGTACCATATTGTGGATTAAAGTTTGCTGCTGTTAAACACATTTAACTGTTTTAATATATTGGTGTGCTTTGGAATACCCACCTGGTATCTTTGGTGAACATGCTTTGCCTCAAGCATGGAAATGGTGCTCTCTTTGCAGTTTGTATTCTCAGACCGCATATTAATATCTCACCATGATTCAATGCCCTTTTTTACAGTGAAGACACGTAGATGGAAAATTTTCTTGCTAATTACTTCTTAGGCGATGCTTTGCTGTTCCCAAAGTAACTGTAAAATACTGACTGTATAGTCTGTGCTTATTTTACCAAGGGAGACAGTGGAGACACATCGTTCTACTCTGTCACTTAAAATATTTCAAGTGTTGTGGAATATTAGAAATATTCCAGGCACTAGGCTCAGTGCACTTTTTTCACTGGGAACAGTATATTTTGTTATTAAGGTAAAATAATAAAGTACTTTGTGTACTCGGCATTAGGGCTTTGGAACCTTTGGGCTTCCCAGATACCATTTAGGCTTAGCACGTAAGAATTTCAAGTAGTTTCCGTAATATATTGAACTAAGTTGTGCCTTGTCTGCTGCATTGAGAACATCTGTGAACATACTGAACTACTTATTTCAGTCATTGCTGTGGTTTCATGACCTACAAGTTTTTTGCACGTAGCTAGATAGAATACATAAAGAGACTGTAAATTTGGGTTTTTTCTCAAATGTAAACTGTTCTATGTACAATTTGTGTGCCTCTTTGTGTACCTATGTACTCCATATCTTGTGCTGGAATGAAACAAATGGGAACATTTTGGTAGAACAGAAGGTGGAGACAAAGTAGAATTACAGTTATTATAAACTATATATCTAGCTCTTGTAAAGCTTGTTAGAAAATGCAGATCTACATGTGAAACCTGTACAAAAAAGGTGTACACATATGTATGTATATGTGGGAGGTAATTCCATGTGAGGGAATTCTAGATCTACACAATCAACACATGAACGCAATTTTGTACAAAACAGAATACCTGTGTTCTAGGGATACTGGAAGCCCTATATGGGGATTACTTATGTGCTTTTGGAAGACAGATGACCCAATCATTCTGAGTAGTTTAAAAAAAAGATAGCATAGTTCCAGTAGTCTTGAAACTATTTACTGAAACCTAGCGTCTTGTGAATTTTTGCCTTAGGTTGATGGACTCCGCTGTCTAAGAGTGAACCTCTTCATAGTAACACTTCTATGTTTGCGGCATTTAGAGAGATTCTCTGCTTCTGTATTCGCAGAGCCTTTTAAGTTGTGAGTTCACAGTTTTAGCATCAAATTAAGGTAGTTACTGAACTGCTTATTTTCATTTACTTTGCAGGACGTTCCAATCTTTGAGACCTTTGAGCTCTGTCATACTTGGTTACAATTGACCACTTTGTTCAAAAGTTTACAGTAAAGGGTTTTTTGGGGATTGGGTTTTAAGCTTCGTCTTGCCATGATGGCCCCTGTGTTCTGTTTTACTTATTAAGAATGATATGAATCACGATACCATCTGAGTAATACATGACCAAAATCAGTAGTCCCAACTTTAAATCCTTCTTACCTCTGTATTACCCTGTTTAGGGCCAGACAAGCTTGTAGAAATCAATGAAGAATTCCATATAAATTCTTTTTCATAGCCAGAGCTGCTTTTATTTTAGTACTGATGTTTTCATCTGTGTTTCATTTGCCTAGCTGACTGTCTCCAGAAAGACTTTGTAGACAAAAAATGCTATCGGATTTGTGTTAGAACTTCTATTAACTTTAAAAAAAAAAATCATAACATCACTTGCATGAATGAGGACATGGCCTGCCTTTAAATATCTGTCATTGTTAACATTGATGAAAACAAGAAGAATATGTGCTAAAAAGAAAAAAGAAATTTGTGGTAAAAATGTAAGTCAGAAACTGGTTGGTGCATCCTAATTATATTTGTAATGGTAGAATATTTAAACTGAGTTTTATTCTTTAACATTCTCAGATGCAGATCGACATTGTGAAGTTGCTGGAAATCCTCTGAAGATCAAAAGCACCAGAAAGCCACTGTCATGTATCATTGGGTATTTAGGTGGGTATCTGCCTCCAGAGGAAAAAATGAATCAAATGAACATTCAGTATTTACTGGTACTTAAAAATCCCGTATGCATAGAATGAGAGATTTATGCTTGTAGTAAAAAGAAAACTATAAAGTTAAGAAACTAATAAAAATTCTGATCTGCTATCCGTTGCAAAACTGGATGATTGAACTTACTGGATGATTGAACTTGCAGGATGTAAGCAGGAGGCCTTCCAGTACTGGTTTAAAATGGCAGAGTGAAACCTGATGTAATTCAGAATGTGAAAAATATGCAGGTAGTCTAAATAAATAAGCACTCGAAGGGAAGATGAGATACTCGGTATGCCCAGTGCTACTCTACTGTGTCCCTCGAATATCCCCTTTTAATACTCCCACGAACTTGAAAGGAGCAGACTTCAGCCACAATGAGACACTGATCTCTTAATATGATGACATAATTCTAAAAGGTGCAATGAAATCTGATCATAGCCAGGAGGTAAAGGGACTCCCATAAGGTAACAGGGAGAGGAGAAATTCTAGTAATTGTGATTCCTTATTTAAAAAATGAAAGTAATCCTTTTTGCGAGGAACCACCACACACTATTAAATATTTACATAATTGTATGAGAGATGGGATACCCCAGAGGCCTTATATGAATCCTCAAATGAATATAGAAATCAATCCATTGATCAGAGCAGCAGTGAATAATTCTACAGTGTGTTAATCCCATTCTACAGAAGTAAAGGTGAGGGTAGAACTCAGTCTAAATGTTTTTCTCAAAACTTCAATCAACAGGAGGTTTTTTGTACTAGAACAAAGTAAAGAATAGTAAGTCTCTTGACTTACTGAAATAGAAATCAGCTATTAATGTAGTTATAACTGTTCTTTCAGAACATCGAATTTAACAAAATCCAAACTTCAGAAAACTGGGTAATGAAGAATTAATGCCCACTCTCACTGAATTTTGATACCTTCTGCCCTGAGTTTAAGAAAAAAGCCAGTGATAATTTCCTACAGGCATCCCCGCTGTGTGCGTTACGTATGTTGTTGTCTGAGTGAATGAGGAAAGGACTCCTTTAATTGACTTGGTGGAGCTGTGGTTGTGGGTGGGGGAATCCGGCAGGAGATGGATGGTTCACCCGGCTGACCCCGTTTGGGTAGTCAAAAGAAGAAACGTCAGCGTGTGTAGTATTAGAAGATACTGCGTGTTTTCAGTGCCGCATGATGTAGTCGGTGAGGGGTTGTCTTGGTACCTCTGGGAGCATAGGTCTGTGGGATTAATGAGAGTAAATGGATGAACAGCGTCAGACAGCATTATGTGTACCTAGGCGAAGGTTTTGTAGAAGATTAACAGTGCTAAAATATACCAGAGCCTGCTTAGCATTTGACTGTATGGGACGTGAAGGTATCTCACTACCGTGGAAGGTAAATAATACGTATTGCAGGGATATGAAGTGTAGCCAGTGTAGTTATAGACATACATCTGAATCAGCTGTATAAGGATGGCTAGAAAATGGCTTTTTGTTTGGCATTTATCTTGGTGGGGTTTTTTTTTAGTTTAGTTTGTGATGGGTTTTTGTTTGTTTGGGATGTTCGTTTGCATGTTCCAGTGAATAAGTAATGCTTGCATTATTTTTCTCATAAAATTTAGCATTAACTATCATGTCATAGCTTATACAGGAGGTATTTATTTTCTTTTTTAAATTCCTTCCATGCCATTCCCACAGACATTTATTGGAATACAGTTAACTGTGTCTCTCAGGGCACTGCTGTTTTCAGCCCTACTGGTAAGGCAGAGAGGACTTCAGTGCCCTGCACGTCCCGGGGCGTCGCTTCCCTTTATCCCTGTTCTGCTTCTTGGCTGCCGGTTCCTCGGGTGAGGTAGGTTGAGCATTAAAAGTAGGTCCTGTCCTCTAGAGAGCTGGGGCTAGTCCCCTGTAATCTCTTCAGTCATCACTGTGCTTACTAAACAAACCCCCTAAGGGGAAACCCTGGCTAATTAAATGTCCTATATTACCTCCTAGTTACGAGGAAACCAGGCTAACTTTTCCAGCTGGGATGCATGTTGAGGAGATGAGATGAGAGAGAGGTGCAGCTGCTTAAGCACCTCTGGAATCCAGGATGCTTATTTAAGCGACTCAGTAGGAGACTTCAACTTTTCTTTGTTTGCTTTGGAATTTTTTTTTTTTTTTTAACCCTAGTGACATTAGTGGAAATAGAAGGTTTTAGAGTTGTTATTGTTAATTACTTGTTTGAGGCTGCAACCTGGACTTATAATAAAGGTTCCTAATAGGTTGTTCAAGTATTGTTTCTTATTTTTATTTCAGAAATGATCATATAATCTGAATCTGGCCAACTGGTTATTTGTTGTATGGCTAAAGGGATCGCTTGGATTATTTGGATGTTATAGTTAGTTCTCTGAGTTAGCAGAAGGTGCAGGTGACTAGGAGACTTCCAGTGAAGCACTAGGCAATAGAACTAGGATAATAGCAGCAGGAATTAAAAGATCCCTAATTACTATTATTCCATAATACAATAATATGATGGTATAACATAATTCAGGCAAAAACCCTGAAATGCCTCACTACCTCTCTCAGGGGTGATGAAGCAGCTAGTTAGAAAGTGCTGATCTACAGCATGCAAATACTTGAAGCAAGTCTGTATGTAGAGGGTGAGTGAGTGTACGGTGTAAAGACCCCACAAGAAGGACTTGGTCCATTGGGAAGTGGTCCTGGCTGTTTAAAAGTTCCTTTCTAGAACTTAAAATGAGAGCTTGGTCTTGCTACCTTCCTCTACTGCAGAAAGAGAAAGGACAGCCTTTGTAGTAAACTAACGGATTAGTGACCTCTAGACTTGAAGAAAAGTCCTTCTTCAACTGTTTGCTCATCCTGAAAATATAAAATTATATCTTCTATACACTGTAGACAGAAGCGGTTTACAAGTTCTCGTATGTTGATCCAGCTGCTGGGATTATTGTGGATGCTGCTGGAGCTCTTTGGCAAATAATATTTTAGCGGTGTTAGCCCTGAAAATTTATCATTTCCCTCAGAAAACTGGAAAAGATTGCCAAATGAGCATTTTAGAATCCAAACTCCAATCATCTTCAGCAAATAGTGCAAACCTTTCTATTTCAGTCGAAAGTTTTGCTTTAGCCATCAGTAGTGTTCATAAAATTAAGCACGAGACTGTTCCCATTTTAGTAAAAACACAAAACAGACGCTTGTTCTCTACAGAATGAAAAATGGGCCATGCCATGAAATCTGCTGGGAGTGTGGTGTTCCTAAACTTTTTAATATGAAAAGCAGATGAGTACTGCAGTGAGTGGCAGTAAGAAGCTCTCGTCTACGTAAGTGGTGAAAAGATCGGTGACATGACACTGTCCTTCACACACCCCCCGCCCAATCTACAGGACTGCCCTGAAGCAATTACCTGTGCCTTAGGTCCGTGCTATTCTAACACCCTACTCTACTCTTTCTAATCTGACCCTCTTGAAGCATCTTGGATGAGGGTGTTTCACGCTTTAAGGGTATGGTTGCACGTTCTGACCAAACCAGTGGTTAACAGTTACGCAAAGTCTTTTCAAATGTGAGAATTGTTGGCGTTGTCTCCTCCTGGCATGCTGTTCCCAGCACAGCCTGGCCAAGTCACCGTGGCCGCCCTACTCCTTTCCACCTATTTGGATACTGACCAAACTGGCTGTCCCGCCTTTCTATTTCTGCCTCTTAAAGGTTATCGCGACTGTTACGGCAGCGCACCCCCAGCCTCCCCTGCAGCCACGGCCGGTTGCCAGCCGGGGTGGGTGGGCTGGGTACCCCCAGGCTGCGTGTGAAGGCTCCCCGTGGGAACGAGAGCGCGAGGCCGGGCAGGCGAGCGCTCGGATATCAGATTTCCTTGGCATTTGTGAAAGAGGAAAAATCTGCTATCGCAGTGGACTTTGACTTTGTGCAATGGTTTCTGTTTCTCCTGCATGATAGCTGTGAATAGCAGAGGCTGCAGGGCCTCCTCCTTGGATACCTGGCCTCACTTTAGATTTTGCATATTCCCAGCTTCTACGCTTTATTTTATTAAAAAAAGCAGAAGGGAGCACTTTCACTTAAGGGGGTGCCAAATGAATTTTTTTCACCCTTTCTTACTCCCCTTGGACGGTTGACTCTCCTGATCCGCCTCCCAGCCCCTCTGCCCTCACGTTCTCAGCCCAGAGGTCTCTTCTGCTCCATGGGGAAATGGGGTGGCCGGCCGTAATGGGGCTGCGAGTGCCTCGCAGCCTGCGCGGTGCCGGCAGCCGGTGCCCTGTGGCTGTGTCAGAGGGATGGGGACCTGCCCTCGGGCGCTCTGACTTCCCTCGCAAATTTGGGTCTGTCCGAGGACGTACACAGTGGTGGCTTTTTGAACCCAAATGTGTGATGGGAATAAGTTAATTGGTTCAGCAAACTCCTGGTGAAGGACAAGCAGGCTCTACTGAGGCCTCCTTTTGCCACTTGTATCTGGCAGATAACGGAGAAATTTCCATACAGCTGTATCAGCTTTTGGCCAACACAGCAGCTGCCACCCTGAAGTGTGCTGGCCAGATGCGCTTCACTGCCCCTTACCCACCTGTCTTCCTCCTTCTCCAAAATAATCCTACTCTGTGAACCATGTTAGATACTCTGGGATGTTTGAAACTCCCCAATAACGACTCTGTATGGGAGGCCGGCAGTACCTGGGGAACCCGTGCAGTCTTAAGGATTTTTGTGTTCCTGCTGCAGTTTTGGGATAGTTTTAGCTTCAGAGCCCTGCTAGCTGGCTCCCTGACTTCTTGCACCCGGTGACGTGTGTTTGGGAAGATCCCTTGAAACTTGTTATTGTGGCAGAAAATATTGAATAGCTTGAGGTATTGAGGGGATTTCATTATAGTAAAATGCTTTTATTTACTTGCTTAAAAAGCTGTGTAGGTGTGTAGCTCAAATACAAACCTCAGAACGGTAGGAAAATGTAAACACAGACCTATTATAGACTGATTTGTATTATCTCTTCAGTCTCTGAAATCTTTACACATCTACACCATAGCATGAACTCAGGCAATCTAAAGTGAAATAGATTTTTCTTATGTGGAAGAACTGTAGGTATGAAAACTCGTGTTTGAATTGTTATTCAAGGTCTTGTAAACACACTCATGCTGAAGAAACTTTCTTTCCTTTCACTAGAAATTTAAATGTAGATTTAATGTTGAATAGACTATTTGTTTATTTTTTAAATCAAGTATGTACAATCTCTCTCTCTGTCTCTTTTGTCTCAAACAGAGATTCATCCTGCAGTGAAACCCAATGTAATCAGGTCAACACCAAGCCTTCAAAGTCCAAGTGCAAAACGACTGCTTGCACCCTCCAATCACTCTTCACTAAGTATTTTGGGAAAAAGAAACTACAGCCATCATAATGGTCTTGATGGTATGTGAAGGAATATAAAAGAAATGTTCTTTAAGTCTCTGAATTGCAGAACTTTCTCTGGACCTGAAATAACAAAGTTTCGTGACCTTTCTGTAGAGAATACGGCTTTAAGAAATGACATTAAATGAGGGGGTACAGACCAACAGAAATGTAAGCGTATTTATAGCATTGATTCTTAATGCAATGAATGGTGGTGCTTATTAATTGAACATGAGTATATTAATGCCATCTTTTAAACAAACTATTTTTACCATTTTTCTTACTAATCCTTCATCTCTATATAAAAGGACAAGAAAGGAATAAAACAAATTTGGTGAAGGGAGAGATGCAACTAATGCTTTATTCTGGTTTACGGCATTGCATTTTTATTTGAAGAAATATTTTGCAGAGATATGCAAGACCTTTTGAATTACTCTGTGCTAAATTACTTGATATATAGCTAAATTGTTAAATACTGGGGCTGCTAGTTTACAACCAATCTCTTTGCTAGTATGTGAATTCTAAACACAGCTTAATCTGGATTCTCAACAGTGTGATTGGTAATAGAGAGAAGATAGCTTTTGGTGTCTTGCGTCCCAAGGTTGTGTTACAGAGTCAGTTAAAATAAGAATGAAGTAGTCCTGGCAATAAGGACTGACGGAGGGTAGGAGTTCTGTAGAAAGAGACTGTCCCTGCATTATACCACTTGCAGAGGAGGAAGGAAAAGAGGCGTCAGAGGCACAGGAGAGGCTTTTCCTGTACGCTGTGCAGCGCCAGAGGGGATCTTTAAGCCTGGTGTATCCAGCCACTTCATTACAGTATGGTGCAAATGGTGATCAGATATGAGGCTGTGCAAAAAAATGATGGAAATTTGTGGGTAAGGCTAACTTGTCTCAAATAATCTTTATTTTTTTATTCTGAAAAGTGACTGTGTGTTACTGATTTTTTTTTTTTTAAATTATTACCAAAAAGAAAGATTTTCAACTGGAACTGTGAACAGTGTTACCTCATGTCCAAGTAAGAGGAGGAATCCAGCAGGATATAATTTGTTTGTGCTGAAAAGAAATGCATGCGTTTCCTGAACTCTCTTTTTGTGAGATGTAACTTCTGCTTATTTGTTTTGTAATTGAATAAGGCGGTTGAGATTAGAAATCTGAAAGGAGTTAGGCTCTGAAGTAGACTGTTCAGGAGACGATCTGCACAAAAGAGGTGACTGACTGTTTTCATGCTTCACAGAATAGGTCGAGGTAGAAATAAGAGGGACTCTTTTTTTAGAGAAGCTAATAGAAATAGTATTCCAAATACAGGAAGAAAAACTTGGTCCATTATCCATCATCTTCCCATAATGATCATGCTTTTCTGTCATTGCCAACGCTATTTGTATCTTGAAGTGAAAATAGCTACTCTACTTTTAATAATACCTAGATAGAAATCACTACATACTTTGACAAAAAGTGGGTATTTAGTATACACAGAAGAGAGGATCACTTTGCTCAGCATGCAAACAGCCATTGCGCAGTAAGCAAGTAACATGTGTGGCAACAGAAGCTATTCAGTGGACCAAGATGGCAACCATGTGACTCTGACTTGGAAGAAAAGATGATGCCATTAATCGGCATAGCCATAAATGCTGAATTTCCACTGCGATCTTTGAGTGTGAAGTTCTTCAGGGATGGTCTGGTAGTTACTGCATGGGGTTGCGAACGAAGGCTGCTTTCCCCCCCGCCCCAGTGCTGGCCATTAGACTGGACTCTCCATGTGAGCTTTGAGTGGTGAATGACTTTCACCGGGAAATAAAGATGATGTTATGTTTCTACTGCAGAGAAGGCTGTAGCGGTAAGTTCAAGGTAAATATTATGATGATGATGTCCCTATAAGGAGGCATGCTTGGAAGTCTTTACAATTTTTGTTCTACTTAGTACGGATTTTCTCTTCAAAGTACAGAGTTTATAAAACCAGTCATTAGCCACACTGATTACTTTGTATCAAACAGCTGACTGTGTTAAGGCAATTTGCATAAAATAACAGCTAATTTGAAAAATTAGTATTGAGAACTGTAAGTCATTGCTTTAGGAGATAATTATTTCTGCTTATCTATTTTCTGTGAAAAAGTAAGTTACTAGAAAGCATATATCCTAAACAACTAAAATCTGTATTTTGTTAGTGTAAAAATGGCTATTTTAATATTTAAAAACGGCTATTTTGGTTCTTATCCTAGCCCCTCTCTTTAATTAAAAGCCTGCAAAGTGTAAATAAAATGCAAAGGAAAACCAAACTCTCCAAAACGATCAAACCAGTGGAAATGATTCTCAACAGCACAGGTCCTCTGTTCCTTTTGACTTAAAAACAATTACTTTTAATATTTGCCATTTAACCTTCTCTGGTTATTGGTAAATATCAGATAGGTTTTTAGGGCTGTAATGTATCCAGCTTCTTCAGTACACAGCAAAAACTCAGTGACCAGATCAACTTGGGAAACGGTGGTTTCTGTGTGATTGCACCAACAACGGTGTACTGTCTGTGCAATGAAAGGTTTTGCCAACCTCCAGAGATTTTGTGTTACCATAAATACACTAAAAAGCTTTTTTGGTTCCAAAATACTATTGATTGTTGCTGGGTTTATTGCATTGTATCAATTAACAGTACCCAGAAAGCCAGCTATGGAGATGATGATATGTTCTGTCTTTCAGTGCATGCTTTGATGAAATGAGCAAACACAAATGAGCACAGTGGGCTTCTATTAAGTCTTATCTCTTGCTGTTTGGCTTATATTAAGTCTTATCTCGTGCTATTTTCATGATCTTAATGTTACTGACATAGAAATGTCTGCATGGTCAGGTTTGATTTTTTTCAACTGTATTAGAAATTTGTTGTAAAGAAACCATATAAATATGTTTACTTAAGATATACAATAATTTACAGCATTCAAGTAAATGTCATTTAGGCTTGTGTAAATATATATTTAGATTGGCATATTTAAAGTCAGTATTAGATGAGTTGAGTGTCATATTTTGACAGAATTTGTTATTAACAAAATAATAATTATTGGCTCAGAAATAAAGCAATGTAATATGGAAATGGCACTTCTTTATGCCTGTATGAGGGAGTTGGGGGAGATGATGAGAAACATCATTAGTATTTGGTTTAATGCTTTTAAGGGTAATAAATAAGAACATGATTAGCATTTTTTAGGGAAGTCTTGTGTTGGCTTGAGTCTTGATTTTGGCCAATGCAGCGCAAGTTTCCCTTTCATTTTTCCACAAATGCACCTCCAGCAAGAGTCTTATGCAACTGATAGGAATGAGGGAGTCTGTAATTTCTGACTACCATTGCTCAGTCTTTATCGAGAATGATGAGGGAGCACATTTCTCTCTTCATAAATGGTGGGGTTTATTCCCTGATATATTGCTATTAAGTGATCTGAGCGTCAGTCACGGGTGGCTGAGAGATGTAGTTGCATGCATGAACCCATGTATGAGGCATAGACCTAAATAAAACTGCACTGCTTAAGTGTTGTATATTGTAACTAGCTAGAGAGAAGAATCTTGTAGTTGTTTGTGTCCTTTCTTATAGGAGAAAGACTTTTTCTGGATCATCTTAGGAAAGTGTTTTTCCTTTTATTTTCAAACAGCAGCAAATCTCGCATTCTGTAGGATGGAATGAAAAATGCCAGAAAGCTTTTTTCCATTCTGGAAAAAAATGACAGTACTTTGGGGAGTTTTCGTGTAATATGCATGCTGGTGCTTTTAACTATTCTGAGATGCAGAATTTCCATTGCTGCTTAAAAGTCAACACAAGATATTTAAATGGTTCTCTGCTGCGAAGACAGTCTCTTTCAAATGGGAAAACTCTGTCTTCAGAAAATCACGACATTGCAGAATGTTATGTGTACCCAGTTTTATGACTGGAGTTGATGATGGGAAGATTTAGGTGTGACTGTAAAGTGTTTTGTAGATATCTTGAATCTGATCTTTAAATCTCTGAAATTATTCCGAGCAATTACTTTCACCCACAAGCTGCTTAATTGTGAGCAACAGTAGTCAAGTTTCACATCAGGCTATTGTTTTGGTGGGGTGAGTAATGATAATTTTCCATATAATATTTGGAAAGATCAGGTAAAGTTATTTTACGTAAGTATAATCTCTGTCAACTGGCAGGCTTTTCCTTACTTTTACATGCATCAGAACGAGAATACCCACAGGATGCCCAAGATACTAACGTCACTAATGAGGTACAGAAATCAGTCTGTGCCTGTTGATACCGTTTTCATGACTCGTGGGCAGAAATAAGAGAACCGGTTGTTCATAGCTGAGGAGACTTTAACCAACAGCCCCGATCCTCCTTCTCTCTTCCCCTTCCCAGACCTTTAATGCTGTATTTCAGGCTGAGATATCCTGATGCCTTCAAGAGGATTCTTTCAACAGTAAAATTTCTGTTCCTGAATATACTGAAGTATGCAGCTGTATCTGAGAATGAGACGGCAATTTTGGGGTCCGTTTTCCTAGGAACCCGCACATCTCTGGCACAGCAAGATGAGAAAGTGACATGAGTAATCGGCAAAGGGAGACAGACCTCAAAAAACCCTGTACCTTCTCTCTTAGATGCTATTTTGGTCAATCCTTCTCTCTCTGCCTATGACTAATAGTACTGGCTATTGAGGAGATAAGCAAGGAAGAAAGGCTTATATTTCACTCCTATTTTTCTGTGGGGAATTTGAGACTCTCCTTTGACAAACACATAAAAATATAAGCAGCCTAACTGACAAGCAGGGAAACGGGAGTCTTTCCTGCCCCAAATTTTCTTGAAACAGAGAAAACAATTCTAATATGTGCTTCATCATAATTAACTTCACATAACCCTGTGTGAAAGTATATTAGAAGGGAGGAGTTTTCACTGCAGGATGGAATTTTTCAGCAGAGGGAGTTGTTTTTTCTCAAAGGTGTCTGATCGTTATTATACTATTTTTTTGTGGAGATGGAGATGTTCTAATGCGGTGGCAGGCTAGCAGCAAAAAACATCTCATGATCCATTACTTTAAAAAATAAAACCTGAAATTTTCTCTTACTTACTGATAAACTATAAACCTACCTAAATTGTTATAAACCTCATTTTACATACCAATGATTTCCAATCCACTTTTGCCATTTCTTCCATGCTGAAACACAAAGTGGGATTAATGCTGAATTGTGTATACCCATTTTTCCCAAAAGTGAGAAGCAGAAGTTATATATTGTTCCACAGCCAGTTTTCCACGGCCAGTTTTTCCTCTGAAATTTGCTTTGGGCATGTGCATTCTAGCTTTGGTCCTTGGTATAACCAGCAAATGTTTTGAAATAATTGGCTACAGATCTCTTACTGAAATGTGTGCACTGATATTGATGGAAATGTGAGCATGGAAAGTAGATCCCTCTGGAAAAATTGATGTTGTGGTACTGTCATTTACTGGAGAAGCAGAGAACTATGAAAAGGGTGTTTATGGCTCTTAGTTATTTCCCAACATATATTACTCAGAGCATTTATTTATGTCATGGTACAAAATGCTTTATGGTAAGAGCCTTGTCATGCATAGTTCTACACAAAGTCATTAAAGCCATCTCTGAACCTCAGGAGATTAACCTAACAACCTTTCTACCTTTGATTTTTGCAACTTGCGCAAGAGGAGCCAATTTCTGTTTATTTTCACTGTCCAGTTGGAAGCAATCATTTTAAATATTTAGTAGAAAACTAAAATGAACTAAAGCTTGCATTTCTGTGGTGAGTATATTCACTTGTTTTTGCAGAGGTACAAATGATGATACTGGAGATGATGAACTAGTGACAACTTCCAGACCCCAAATTATGTACCTGGAAAATGACGCGGGCCTTAATTATCCCAGGGTGTTACTGCTGACATTGTCAATCATTTGTAGAACTAAGCTACTACATCTCATGTTTGCACGTCTCAAGCCTTTTTTTTTTTTCTATTTAAATTGTTGTATTATAAAACAATGTTTTTCCTTCAGTTAGTTTACAATGAGTTGATGATTCCTCTCTCCCCGCTTTGGTCTTCATTCCTCCAATGCCAGTGATGCAAATGACATTGTGACTTAACACAAAAAATAATCAACTAGGAGGAAAATATTTTTGTCTGAAAAATAGAAGAGAAATATCTCCCCCCCCCCAAATTTCTTAACATTGAGAAAATGATTTATTGTCTTGCAGTGATAAATGTGCGGTCATCATTTGCCTACATTGAATTCACATTACAATTATCTCCCAAGTATTCGAGGTTCTTTGATTATAAATAAAAGAACCGTCTTCCATTCTGTGTCCGAAGACTGCTCAAAGTGCAGAGTATTTTTTCAGTGGGTCAAGGTAAGCAGTGTGTCTTCTCTGTGATGAGTTTGGTCACAGGAGGACTTGAGAGGAGCAAAACCATTTCTGCAAACCCATGTTTCCTTGAATTTCCTCTGAGAAAGAACTGTTCTGAAGCGTTAGCATAGCATAGCACTGTGTTGTGGGTTTTTTAAATATAGACAGTGATGGCTTTTGTTTTGCCAAAGTCAAAACACAATTTCCATTCTACTGTATTTCTCAGGCTTACTATGTCTTGTGAAACGTGAGTTATTTCCAAGGGTGGAAGTACACTAGAAATTTAATAGCAGATTTTTTATTTTTTTTGCTTCCCTTCGTTCAAAAACGTACCTTTGGATTTGTGAAGCTTCTTTGCCTAAATTTGATTCACAAAAAGCACAAAACTAGAATTGCATTCGTGCTTTGATGCACCACTTTGAGTGTGCCAGACATCACTTACATTTTGTGGTACTAAGGAAACGAATACTTATGAAAAGATTATAGCATTGTGTCTCTGTATTCACGAGTGTAACACGTGCTTCTGATAACTCTAATAACAGCAGGGGTAAGAAAGCAAGCTCTGTGGGATTGCAGGTGGAGGAAAGGGCACTTCAAGGTGAACTGCCCCATTTTTGCTGCTGAATCAGTGTTTCTTTTTTTATATACAGGTAATCTGTAGGCATGAAATTGCAGTAACACTGGCTTTTCTAATTGGCAGAATAAATCAGCTCTTAAAACAGTAAACAATAAGAACAACACTATAATCAAGTTGGCATTCAGAACCCAATGCAGATAACCAGAACCTAATTCCTGGAACCACTACTTTCCCCTAGTATTATTTTAAAGAATTAAAGTTGCAGAAAGAGAATCCTGTCTGTTGGATAACAGGATTAGTGGCGTATTACCTCATGAATTACATGTTCTGGATTCGAGATCTGGAGTTCATACTTAAAGTGCTTCTGTGTATGATTACTGTCAAGTAGGTTGATTATTTTTTGTAAGCTGTGATTACAGAGCAATAGTTCTTAACCATTTTATTACATAATGCAATATGGAAGGCACCTTCAGAAAGTACTTAGGCAGTGTAACTGGAAAGTTCCTGTGTCTGGGGAAAATGCTTTGTGATCATTTTGTACGGTTTTGTGCTTTTTTGCTTTTGTGGTCTATGTATTGTTTCTCTAGTGTTTCAAATTCCAATCTTGGGAGACTAAGGGTCTCCTTCAAATAAAGTAAACTAATTCTTAGTATGATTACAAGATATATATTTTTCTAATAATGCTTTTGAAGTAACACTTAATGTCTCTTGTTCCACTGCCACAAACTGGTAGGAATAAAACAATTATTTTGGTTACTTAAAACATTCATAACCTGACTTGAGAAGAAATAATGAAACACTCTTCCTTTCTCAGCTTATTTCATAAGATGGTCCATCCTGGGTGATAAGGTTCTTTATAGTCTCATGCACCACGATAAACTGCGAGTGTTACTAGGATTAAACACTGCTGCTATTGCGTGTCTGCCTTTATTTTCCACATGTCTAAATGACATTATCTTGAAGAGTATTTATTCTGGAAAGTTTAGAAAAGGGCATCTTTCACCCACTAGTATTGCTGATGACCGTGTTAATATAAAAGAGAAAGGTGACTATCAGATAACTAAGTTTCCTATCAGCAGAACTAAAGAGTAGCACATATAAACATAACACATGAACATCTGGAAAAGGACTGGCGTGTTATTAAGGATGTGGTTTCTGTCCTGGCTTGAAGAACCCTTTAGGGGAAAAAAAAAAATGTTGCTGGGGAATAATATATAAACTTGAAATAGTTCTGTAGCTGGCACCATCCCTTAGCAGTGGACTTTCTCTGATTTAGCCTTAAACGGCTTTACAGTGGGAAATTTTATGGTCTCCTAGTGCCCGTAAACAGCGAGAAACACTTGATTGGTCAACATAGTTGGTAAAGTAACTTATAATGTGAGGAAATTTCTTTTTACAATTTACTCTTTTCTATTTGAGTTCAAATAAATATGTTGTAGAAAGAGCATACGAGCGTCTTAGTTTCTGCTGTCGGTGCATTACTTTCTCCACAATAATACACTTCTAAATATCTTGTCAGTACTGAAGTTGCATTTACCGTAATTTACTTGCATCAGAGCACCAAAAGCCCTTGTTAGTGATGTTGTCTAATCATTTCTGTTTAAAGTGGAGTAATCCACTTCACTAGCACTTCATCGGCCATAAGGGGAGAATCATTCTCTGTCCTGGACTTTCCTTTCTACTGAAGAAGTGCAAGTACAGATCATTGCCGTGCACAAAATCATTTGCTATAAGAACTCATTTATAAACCAAGTGTCCACTGGTGCCAGTTTCACTGAAATTCGAGCCTGATTATTTAAATTCCCAAAGGCATTCTAAAACTCGGCAAATAAAACTGAAAATCCAAAGTTTTGTTTTCTGTTCTGGTGAACACCAAGACATTTGTGGTTTTTAAATAAGCTCTGTTGCCCCCCAGCTGCGTTGGAGGTTGCATGGGTGTGCAGACCTTTTCTAAAACACGCCTTTTTGAATGCTGCATGACTGCCTTTTTAATTGGAAGCAAAGGCTTTCTTCCTTAGTTGCTTTAATTGAAAGCAAAGTTCTCCACAGAATTGGCTGGTGTGTGTTCATGCATAAATGTTTGTCAGAATCCTGCCAAATCAGGGTATAATTATTTTCTGGAAGAAATCAGTGTCTCCTCCGTTCTAAAATCTGAATATTTGGGTATCAGAGTATGTAAGAGTTTAAATTGTGTAACAATGGTACCTTAATTAGTAGTCTCTGCCAGGCCCTAGAATCTTTTGACAATGTCTGCTTATTAAACAGGATATACTCTGGTCTTTCTAAAAGATGTTTGGCAACTTAAATGATATTTCAGTATCTACAGCAATAAAAGCTAAAAAAAAGATATGCAAAAGACAGAGAATGTTTTTATTGTATAACACAGGGATATTACTCTACAAATATGACAGATCTTTCTTCTCTTCTTTGCTCAGTTTTATTAATAGGTTATCAATATGGTAATATCTTGGAGTTAACAGCTGTTGGCATTGCATTAAAAGTGTCTTTAAAGTATTCTTCAAAAATATGCTGTTTAACAGCCTCCAGGTACATTTGTCTGTTCCTCAGTTCCCTTTAGGGAGATATTATCTCTTTCACTCAGTTGTCTGTGGAACTGAGAGGGTAACTGAGTATTTTGGGACAATCATGGCTAAGCATAGTTTTTATAGATTTGGCATATAAAGCTATGCCAAAAGCATAGCACCTCTGAGTAAGAGTGAAGATTTTTTTTTTACTGTAGTATCTGAGTATAAAAAGTATGGATTTTTGTTTGTTCACTTTGATCTTTCTGGGGGTGACTGGAAATGCTGTGTAATGTATCTTCTCTATATTTCAAGAGAGAAGAAGCCCCATCCTTTTTGTTTAACCTGATAATTCTGCTTAAGTTGAGGATTCCTCAGGAAATGCAGTTGTGCTCTTGGAGATAGGTTGGGTTTTTTTTTTCTGGGTAGTTGGGGTTATAAATGGATTGAGTCCTTGTCTCGAGTTATTCAGTGGTTATACCTCCATGAATGCAGTCTCTGGGTTTTCTCAGGAACATTCAGGTCTGAAATGTTATTTCACTGGGATGTCAACACAATAAATAAACTTGTAATAACAAAAATAACTTTACCATGAAGATAAAAATTGAACAGATTATAGAGTTCTTCACTCTACTGTGGTCTTCTCTTTCTTTATAACAGTGCCAAATGTATTCAGGTATCCGGAAACAGTCGACTGTCACAGTATTTAATTTTTATACTACCAGTTTAAAATTTGTCTGGAGGACTGGTGGCCTAAATGTATTTTTATATATGATAATTTTTGTGTGAAAAAAGAGAGGAAAAGGGGGCAACTGATATATCAGTGGCTTTAGGTAGGTTTTGACATTACAGAACCTTTATCAATGGGAAGTTATTGATACCTGTATTGGTATTTTTTTTTTTAAATTAGATTTGATTAAGGATGAAGACTTGTACAAATGTAAATATAAACTAGATACAGGAATTACTGCTGAATATTGGATTGAAGTTTCTAAATATTTTGAGAAGTTTACAATGGCTTGTCTTTGTTTCTATCAGTGATTGAACTATACCTTCAGACTGGTTAGGATGACTCCTCAAAATCATAGAATCATAGAATCATTAAGGTTGGAAAAGACCTCTAAGATCATCGAGTCCAACCGTCAACCCAACACCACCATACCCACTAAACCATGTCCCTAAGTGCCTCATCTACACATCTTTTAAATACTTCCAGGGATGGTGACTCAACCACTTCCCTGGGCAGTCTGTTCCAAGGCCTGACCACTCTTTCAGTAAAGAAATTTCTCCTAATGTCCAATCTAAACCTCCCTTGGCGCAACTTGAGGCCATTTCCTCTCGTCCTATCGCTAGTTACTTGGGAGAAGAGACCAACACCCACCTCGCTACAACCTCCTTTCAGGTAGTTGTAGAGCGCAATGAGGTCTCCCCTCAGCCTCCTCTTCTCCAGGCTAAACAACCCCAGTTCCCTCAGCCGCTCCTCATAAGGCTTGTGCTCCAGGCCCTTCACCAGCTTCATTGCCCTCCTCTGGACACGCTCCAGCACCTCCATGTCCTTCTTGTAGTGAGGGGCCCAAAACTGAACACAGG